>NC_090934.1:949483180-949786211 GCF_040938575.1 Ambystoma mexicanum | reverse complement strand
CCCTCCACCCTACCATGGTCACATCCCCATCATGTGCCCCTGTTCATGTCTGGCCCTCCCTCAAAATGCATGGGCAATGCTGCCTCATTTCCTGTCCATCTGCCATAATTCTCGAAGATGCCACACTTGAACAATCACCCAGTCCACTTCAACTCCCGCTTCCCCCAGGCTCATGCCCCTGACCCTCCCCCAATTGTACCCCACCCACTGATGTCAACCCCATGGGTGGGGGAAGTTGAGCTAACCCACGTCCAGCCTATATGCTGGAAGGCAGCTGGGTGCTCTTCATCCCCCTTTTGGCCCTTTTTCTACTCCCCGCTGAACAGAGCTCCCCACCCAAGATTTATATATATATATACTGAAAAAAACCTTAATTAAGATGCGGTTAAGTTGTGCAGATTTAACGCAACAATACCCTTCAAATTCAGCGGATGTTCGAAATCATGACCAGCATAACTCAACGCGTTCCCATTGATGTACCCTATAATGCCATGTCCCCCATAATGCCATTTTTTATGTCATTATGAATCTTTTCTCTTATAATATGTATGTGCTCATGGGGTTTGCAAAAGGAACATGCCGAGATAAGCTGGTCATACCAGCAGCACAATTAGACAGCAAGTTGCCAAGAGTCGTGCGTTTGGTCAATGAGGTTTAAATTTAATGAACAAACACGAATGTCATTGAAAACATGATGAAATATCCATGTCCATGTCTAGCTGAAGAGTGCCACCTGCCGGTCATTTATTGTGCAACAGTTTGATAACCACTTCTTTGGAAAGTGAACCATGTATATTTAACTCGTGGACGATGGACACTAAGTAGCACACTACACACTGCAATAAAGATGTAATTCATGTTGCTCCAATAGGCTTCCTAAAGAAGCCCACTAGCCATGGCCTTGGACCATGGCCAAACCAATATGTTTTCATTGGGGCCCACTAGCCAAGGCCTTCGGCCATGGCCACTTTCCATGTTGCTCCATTCCGTTCCTTAAAAGTAAACCAGTAGCCATAGCCTTCGGCAACACGCATTACCCCCACCTCACTGTAGCTGTAACCTGCCCCCTCCCCTTTTTTTGGGTTATTGGAAAAATACATGCAAAAAACAAAACGCTCCCCTGCCCTCCCATGCACTCATCATGTGCTCCCCCTCTTACCATGCTCGCCCCACACCCCTAAGGTCCTTTTCCACTCTCTAGACATCTACCATTCTCACCAAACACTTGTTTCGTGTGACGCACTTTCATTCCTGACCGCGTCTTCTATTATAACTGGGATCCTGTGGTTTGCCTGCACTTTTCCTGCGGTTTTGCAAAAACCATTGGGCCTCTTAACTTGGTTGACAGCACCCCCAAATCTCCAATTTCACATGATGTCGTCTTTCCCCCTGCCCACCTCTAGCCTAATAAGATTTCATCATTCTTCCTCCTCCAAACGTCTTTTTTTAGCTTCTCATTTTCAGTTAACCGTGGTTATCGCTTGCAGCAAGCAAAAAAAAAGGTGGTTTTTTCATTTCTGAAAAGCCTTGCTGATGCATTGTATGATATGGTATGATAGGTTATTTATAACCAGAGGTTTCTAAGCACGTACCGGGGGGTCGAACCTGTGTTGCTCCGTGTTGTCTTGCTTCCAAGGCGAGAACTTTGCAGCTGAGCTATCCACCCGACACATATAATGCTATAATTTTGGGAGAAGGGGGCAACCCCTTTTCCGTCAAATATTTTAAGAGCTACTGGACGGAATACTCTCAGGCCCCTCTCGTAAATCGAGTCAATGCTTCATGCCCAAGTTGTTTTGTGTTTTTTGTTGTGCGCCGAGCAGAAATTTTGACTTTTTCTCTATCGGAAAATCATTGGGAGTAGTCTGAAAATAGAATTTTTTTGCTTTCTTAATAACCTTTTCATTTTTTTACAACTCTCTTTTGCAAACTTTCCATTCTAGGGCGCAGGGGGCGTCACAAACATTTTGTTTGCAAAATATCAGCCAAATCCGTAATGCAAGTCAAATGTTTTTAGCAATTCAGTTTTTTGGGTTTCCTATGTAACTTGCCACAAAACATAACTATAGTGTGGTGACCACTGCACTATAATACATTTCATTTATATCTATTCACTACTCCCCCGCACACTTCTAAAAATAGACCTCTTGCCCTGATTGAACCACCATGTGGGCCCCATACTAATATCACAATTTTTACCTGAAGTGGCCCTGCAAAGCTAATAATCTACACCTACTCTGTGTACACTGGAGGAAGGGCATTACCCCTGCTCCACACCCATCCATTGTGGGCCCTACAAAATCTCCCCTGAGCCGAGCCTGCCTTCCTCCCAAGGCTGTGGCCACTCACCTGTATCTGCGTCAGCCACTGCTGCTCCTCCAAAATCTCCCCCTGTTCTGAGTCCCCCCCAGGCTCAACTTCCTCCAGAACAAGTGCCGCTCCTGCTCCCCTTCCTCCCTGTACCTAACATGCATTCTGGCCATTAATGTTCGCCGGCACCCAAGCCGGTCCCTGCGGCTCTGCCATTTCTCCTCCTCCTCAACAGACAGATGGCCTCATTACGAGTTTGGCGGTAACCTGCCGGTGCTACCGGCAGTTTGCAGATGAACTCATAACACCGTTTCTGCTGCCTGATATACCGTTGCCACCGGGACATTACAATCCCGGTGGCCCGGGATGTCAGGCGTTGGAAAGTGTAAGTCTCCATTCCCGTGGGATATGGGGACCCGGAAAGCACCGGCACCGTTGCTAACAGTGCCGGTGCTTCCATCAAAAACATGCCTGCAGGAGCCGGTGCTCCCGGCAGGTCAGACCTGTCAGGAGCAACAGCCCCTGCAGGCATACTCGCAGTCTGGCAGTCCGGAAAGGGTGCCGGTACATTGCTACCGGCACCCTTATTTCCAGACCGCCGTGCTCATAATGAGGCCCAGAATTTTCGGGATGTCCAGCACACACCCGCCTCCCAGGGCCTGCCACGTGACACCTACAATGCAGAGCCGGCGAAGGCAGGGGCAACGGGATCTGCAGCAACCGCCTACTGTTCCCAAATATTCGCCGGCTTCAGTTAAATAGCCTGGGAGGCACTCTGCCCCCCCCTTAAGATCCCTCCCTTAACACCCCCCCTCCTGCCTGCAAACAGCTTGCTGGCCATTGTGCAGCACCCAAACCAACCCAGTGGCAATGAGTCTCAGGTGCTCTACAAGGTCCCCTTCACCTCAGTCAATATCCCGATTAATTAATTTCAGTCAAACTATTGATATGATATGATATTTTATTTATATCGCGCTCGTACACAAGTGTTTCAGAGTGCGATTGGTGTATTCACACAGTCGAAAGCGGCTGAAAAATCTACAAAGGCAACATATAAGGGAGGAGTTACAGTAGTGAATGCTGTGTTTCAGCCAGCAAATGCAGGCAAGTACCATAACGAACAGCTGACATAGCTTTGCTGAAACCAGTCTGACAGGGGATAAGAATATGAGTTTGTCAAGTCACCAGATTGCTTAAATCTCTCAAGAGAAAAGATGCAAACACATTGCCAGTGGTGTTCAGTAGAGCAATTCATTGGTAATTATTGGGGATCTTGTGTACATTCCTTTTTATTTAAAGGTACTGCAATTGCCCCAGTCCACGAAGATGGTAGAATAAACTTGCTTTTTATATCCATAATTAAAAAGGTCAATATTTTAGCCTATAAATCAATCTAAGTTCTAAGAACGATATTAGATCCCGTCAGGTGCACTAGCTCTCTGGTTATATTATTACATGTTTGATGTCGCCTGCTGAAAATGACTCTGCATGTACTGTGCTGGTCAAGAGCATTCCAATCACCCATGAAACACTTATTTCCCAAGGTTTAGGTTATAAATTGGACCCATTGTCTGTCCCCATTGGGACTTAGCTGCTCCTGTCCAATTTGTATTACCATTTAACTATCTCCAGAATTGCTTAGTTAGTGTCATTTCTCTTTATTACTGTGAGCATGAGGGCCGACTTTTGATTTTCAGTACGAGGGCGAGGTTTGTTTCATTTTGCATAGACTAAATCCTTAATCGCAATGCCTTAAAAGTATCAAGATGTGTACCAAGTTGTAAACACCTTACAGTAGTTGGTTAAAACATGAGATTCTGTTGTGAGTTGCATAAAGGAGCACGGCATAGAGAAATGTAAACCCCCCATAAATTGGACAAACCTACCTCTGCGCCAGAATCTGATAAGGGACAAATGCCCACTAGGCCTCCGATGCTCGGCCTCCGTCACGTCAAAGACAAACAGCCAGAGCTGCACAGGACCTTGCTTTCAGGCCGTATCGATTAACATGTCTCACCATCGGATCATTTACAACAGGAAGTGATTAATGAAAGGGATAGGTAACTGGCAATGACCATTGCGGTGGCACTCTTTCTTCTTAGAATTATAGGTAACTGGCGGTGACCATTGCTGTGGCACTCTTTCTTCTTAGAATTATAGGTAACTGGCAATGACCATTGCGGTGGCACTCTTTCTTCTTAGAAATTTTAGGTAACTGGCGGTGACCATTGCTGTGGCACTCTTTCTTCTTAGAATTATAGGTAACTGGCAATGACCATTGCGGTGGCACTCTTTCTTCTTAGAATTATAGGTAACTGGCGGTGACCATTGCGGTGGCACTCTTTCTTCTTAGAATTATAGGTAACTGGCGGTGACCATTGCTGTGGCACTCTTTCTTCTTAGAATTATAGGTAACTGGCAGTGACCATTGCGGTGGCACTCTTTCTTCTTAGAATTATAGGTAACTGGCGGTGACCATTGCTGTGGCACTCTTTCTTCTTAGAATTATAGGTAACTGGCGGTGACCATTGCGGTGGCACTCTTTCTTCTTAGAATTATAGGTAACTGGCGGTGACCATTGCGGTGGCACTCTTTCTTCTTAGAATTATAGGTAACTGGCGGTGACCATTGCGGTGGCACTCTTTCTTCTTAGAATTTAGGTAACTGGCGGTGACCATTGCTGTGGCACTCTTTCTTCTTAGAATTATAGGTAACTGGCGGTGACCATTGCGGTGGCACTCTTTCTTCTTAGAATTATAGGTAACTGGCGGTGACCATTGCGGTGGCACTCTTTCTTCTTAGAATTATAGGTAACTGGCGGTGACCATTGCGGTGGCACTCTTTCTTCTTAGAATTATAGGTAACTGGCGGTGACCATTGCTGTGGCACTCTTTCTTCTTAGAATTATAGGTAACTGGCGGTGACCATTGCTGTGGCACTCTTTCGTCTTGGAATTATAGGTAACTGGCGGTGACCATTGCTGTGGCACTCTTTCTTCTTAGAATTATAGGTAACTGGCGGTGACCATTGCGGTGGCACTCTTTCTTCTTAGAATTATAGGTAACTGGCGGTGACCATTACTGTGGCACACTTTCTTCTTAGAATTATAGGTAACTGGCGGTGACCATTGCGGTGGCACTCTTTCTTCTTAAAATTATAGGTAACTGGCGGTGACCATTGCGGTGGCACTCTTTCTTCTTAGAATTATAGGTAACTGGCAGTGACCATTGCTGTGGCACTCTTTCTTCTTAGAATTATAGGTAACTGGCAGTGACCATTGCGGTGGCACTCTTTCTTCTTAGAATTATAGGTAACTGGCAGTGAGAATTATAGGTAACTGGCAGTGACCATTGCGGTGGCACTCTTTCTTCTTTAACTGGCGGTGACCATTGCGGTGGCACTCTTTCTTCTTAGAATTATAGGTAACTGGCAGTGACCATTGCTGTGGCACTCTTTCTTCTTAGAATTATAGGTAACTGGCAGTGACCATTGCGGTGGCACTCTTTCTTCTTAGAATTATAGGTAACTGGCAGTGAGAATTATAGGTAACTGGCAGTGACCATTGCGGTGGCACTCTTTCTTCTTAGAATTATAGGTAACTGGCAGTGAGAATTATAGGTAACTGGCGGTGACCATTGCTGTGGCACTCTTTCTTCTTAGAATTATAGGTAACTGGCGGTGACCATTGCTGTGGCACTCTTTCTTCTTAGAATTATAGGTAACTGGCGGTGACCATTGCTGTGGAACTCTTTCTTCTTAGAATTATAGGTAACTGGCGGTGACCATTGCTGTGGCACTCTTTCTTCTTAGAATTATAGGTAACTGGCGGTGACCATTGCGGTGGCACTCTTTCTTCTTAGAATTATAGGTAACTGGCGGTGACCATTGCGGTGGCACTCTTTCTTCTTAGAATCATTGGTAACTGGCGGTGACCATTGCTGTGGCACTCTTTCTTCTTAGAATTATAGGTAACTGGCGGTGACCATTGCTGTGGCACTCTTTCTTCTTAGAATTATAGGTAACTGGCGGTGACCATTGCTGTGGCACTCTTTCTTCTTAGAATTATAGGTAACTGGCGGTGACCATTGCGGTGGCACTCTTTCTTCTTAGAATTATAGGTAACTGGCGTGACCATTGCTGTGGCACTCTTTCTTCTTAGAATTATAGGTAACTGGCGGTGACCATTGCGGTGGCACTCTTTCTTCTTAGAATTATAGGTAACTGGCGGTGACCATTGCGGTGGCACTCTTTCTTCTTAGAATCATTGGTAACTGGCGGTGACCATTGCTGTGGCACTCTTTCTTCTTAGAATTATAGGTAACTGGCGGTGACCATTGCTGTGGCACTCTTTCTTCTTAGAATTATAGGTAACTGGCGGTGACCATTGCTGTGGCACTCTTTATTCTTAGAATTATAGGTAACTGGCGGTGACCATTGCGGTGGCACTCTTTCTTCTTAGAATTATAGGTAACTGGCGTGACCATTGCTGTGGCACTCTTTCGTCTTAGAATTATAGGTAACTGGCGGTGACCATTGCGGTGGCACTCTTTCTTCTTAGAATTATAGGTAACTGGCGGTGACCATTGCGGTGGCACTTTTTCTTCTTAGAATTATAGGTAACTGGAGGTGACCATTGCTGTGGCACTCTTTCTTCTTAGAATTATAGGTAACTGGCGGTGACCATTGCTGTGGCACTCCTTCTTCTTAGAATTATAGGTAACTGGCGGTGACCATTGCTGTGGCACTCTTTCTTCTTAGAATTATAGGTAACTGGCGGTGACCATTGCGGTGGCACTCTTTCTTCTTAGAATTATAGGTAACTGGCGGTGACCATTGCTGTGGCACTCTTTCTTCTTAGAATTATTGGTAACTGGCGGTGACCATTGCTGTGGCACTCTTTCTTCTTAGAATTATAGGTAACTGGCGGTGACCATTGCTGTGGCACTCTTTCTTCTTAGAATTATAGGTAACTGGCGGTGACCATTGCTGTGGCACTCTTTCTTCTTAGAATTATAGGTAACTGGCGGTGACCATTGCTGTGGCACTCTTTCTTCTTAGAATTATAGGTAACTGGCGGTGACCATTGCTGTGGCATATCTTTCTTCTTAGAATTATAGGTAACTGGCGGTGACCATTGCTGTGGCACTCTTTCTTCTTAGAATTATAGGTAACTGGCGTGACCATTGCGGTGGCACTCTTTCTTCTTAGAATTATAGGTAACTGGCGGTGACCATTGCGGTGGCACTCTTTCTTCTTAGAATCATTGGTAACTGGCGGTGACCATTGCTGTGGCACTCTTTCTTCTTAGAATTATAGGTAACTGGCGGTGACCATTGCTGTGGCACTCTTTCTTCTTAGAATTATAGGTAACTGGCGGTGACCATTGCTGTGGCACTCTTTCTTCTTAGAATTATAGGTAACTGGCGGTGACCATTGCGGTGGCACTCTTTCTTCTCAGAATTATAGGTAACTGGCGTGACCATTGCTGTGGCACTCTTTCGTCTTAGAATTATAGGTAACTGGCGGTGACCATTGCGGTGGCACTCTTTCTTCTTAGAATTATAGGTAACTGGCGGTGACCATTG
Organism: Ambystoma mexicanum; assembly: GCF_040938575.1. NCBI lineage: Eukaryota > Metazoa > Chordata > Amphibia > Caudata > Ambystomatidae > Ambystoma > Ambystoma mexicanum. The sequence continues at coordinate 949,778,316 of NC_090934.1, read as the reverse complement.
CGGTGGCACTCTTTCTTCTTAGAATTATAGGTAACTGGCGGTGACCATTGCGGTGGCACTTTTTCTTCTTAGAATTATAGGTAACTGGCGGTGACCATTGCTGTGGCACTCTTTCTTCTTAGAATTATAGGTAACTGGTGGTGACCATTGCTGTGGCACTCTTTCTTCTGAGAATTATAGGTAACTGGCGGTGACCATTGCGGTGGCACTTTTTCTTCTTAGAATTATAGGTAACTGGTGGTGACCATTGCGGTGGCACTCTTTCTTCTTAGAATTATAGGTAACTGGCGGTGACCATTGCTGTGGCACTCTTTCTTCTTAGAATCATTGGTAACTGGCGGTGACCATTGCTGTGGCACTCTTTCTTCTTAGAATTATAGGTAACTGACGGTGACCATTGCTGTGGCACTCTTTCTTCTTAGAATTATAGGTAACTGGCGGTGACCATTGCTGTTGCACTCTTTCTTCTTAGAATTATAGGTAACTGGCGGTGACCATTGCTGTGGCACTCTTTCTTCTTAGAATTATAGGTAACTGGCGTGACCATTGCTGTGGCACTCTTTCGTCTTAGAATTATAGGTAACTGGCGGTGACCATTGCGGTGGCACTCTTTCTTCTTAGAATTATAGGTAACTGGCGGTGACCATTGCGGTGGCACTCTTTCTTCTTAGAATTATAGGTAACTGGCGGTGACCATTGCGGTGGCACTTTTTCTTCTTAGAATTATAGGTAACTGGCGGTGACCATTGCTGTGGCACTCTTTCTTCTTAGAATTATAGGTAACTGGCGCTGACCATTGCTGTGACACTCTTTCTTCTTAGAATTATAGGTAACTGGCGGTGACCATTGCTGTGGCACTTTTTCTTCTTAGAATTATAGGTAACTGGCGGTGACCATTGCTGTGGCACTCTTTCTTCTTAGAATTATAGGTAACTGGTGGTGACCATTGCTGTGGCACTCTTTCTTCTGAGAATTATAGGTAACTGGCGGTGACCATTGCTGTGGCACTCTTTCTTCTTAGAATTATAGGTAACTGGCGGTGACCATTGCTGTGGCACTCTTTCTTCTTAGAATTATAGGTAACTGGCGCTGACCATTGCTGTGACACTCTTTCTTCTTAGAATTATAGGTAACTGGCGGTGACCATTGCTGTGGCACTTTTTCTTCTTAGAATTATAGGTAACTGGCGGTGACCATTGCTGTGGCACTCTTTCTTCTTAGAATTATAGGTAACTGGCGGTGACCATTGCGATGGCACTCTTTCTTCTTAGAATTATAGGTAACTGGCGGTGACCATTGCTGTTGCACTCTTTCTTCGTGACCATTGCTGTTGCACTCTTTCTTCGTGACCATTGCTGTGGCACTCTTTCTTCTTCGAATTGTAGGTAACTGGCGGTGACCATTGCTGTGGCACTTTTTCTTCTTAGAATTATAGGTAACTGGCGGTGACCATTGCTGTGGCACTCTTTCTTCTTAGAATTGTAGGTAACTGGCAGTGCCCATTGCTGTGGCACTCTTTCTTCTTAGAATTATAGGTAACTGGCGTGACCATTGCTGTGGCACTCTTTCTTCTTAGAATTATAGGTAACTGGCGGTGACCATTGCGGTGGCACTCTTTCTTCGTGACCATTGCTGTTGCACTCTTTCTTCGTGACCATTGCTGTGGCACTCTTTCTTCTTCGAATTGTAGGTAACTGGCGGTGACCATTGCTGTGGCACTTTTTCTTCTTAGAATTATAGGTAACTGGCGGTGACCATTGCTGTGGCACTCTTTCTTCTTAGAATTGTAGGTAACTGGCAGTGCCCATTGCTGTGGCACTCTTTCTTCTTCGAATTATAGGTTACTGGCAGTGACCATTGCTGTGGCACTTTTTCTACAAGGTTTTAGTTAGCATTTTAAGTGTGATTGTTGGGTGATTAGAAATAATGGTGGTACACAATAAGCTGCAAGCTGTGTGAACCAATGACCTCGCCATGCATTGCATTTCACTTTTTGTCAGTGGAAGATTTTTTGTAGTTTCTTATTCATTTGCATGCTGCGACTTGTAGGCTTCCATTCACAGCGGCGAAAATAAAGCCACAATCATAGGGGGGCAGTTTCCAAGTCATGCATAGTGGAGAAACTGGCATTAAAAGTGTTTCCTGACACTTTTAAGGCCTGCAGGATTTTGTGATTTGGTGGGCGAAGTTGGAGAGCAGAGCAGACTCAACACGTGTACATGCTCCTCCAGGTCCCCTGCCAAATCTGCTTCATTTTCCACTATCATGCATTTTTATGGAGGCAGAAAACCACTAGACCTGCCTTACTCTTAAACCGGATAAAAGCAGGAAGATTCCAAAGGATAACTTGCGATGGCTCCTACAGTTGTGAACTGTGAGAGGCATTTACACTTTTCGTGACGTGTGGTGAAGAGTGAAGGCTTATTTTCAGTATTTACTTTTCCACTACGTTATGTTATGTTATTTTGCATTTATATAGCGCCTTATATACCATTGGTATGGTCTGAAGGCGCTGGTAGGTTGAACGTCCTTGGGAACAGAAGTTCAGGTCAGTAGAGGAAGTAGAGGGAGTCCAAAAGTGCTTGTGCGCACCAGGTATGTGTGCAGCTGGTGCGGAAGTCGAGTGGTAGCTGCTTCTTAGCTGTAGGTGTGGTGGTTGAGAGGTCAGGAGTATGTGTTCGCTCTGGTCGGTTTTACCCAGAACGAGTGTGGCTGCGTTAGGCCTGAGGAGAACGCCTGGCTGGGGGGTGTGCAACCAGCAATGATTACTTAGAGTGATTTGGAGTAAGCGGGAGATGTAGATATGGGAACATTTATACCGAATGGTGTCATAGTATCTCTGTGTTCTAGATGAGTGGTGGTGTAAGGGGGAGAGTAAGCGTGGGGTGTGGCATGATGTATGTTTTCAAGTGTTTCCATCATTCCAAATGATATTAGGTATCGTCCGTTGCACATATTCCTCCATTCCTCATACTTGTCCGCTTCACAGATTCGTCAGTCGTTATCATCGTCTAGTTCACACCCTCGTCCAGTCCGCGCACTCGTCCAGTCCGCACACTCTTGTAGTTTATACTCGTCTAGTCTGGATACCGGCTCCAGATAGGGCACTCGTTCAGTCCACAATGGTCGTCCAGTCCATCCACTCATCGGAAAAGCCCACTACTCGTCTGCTCTGTCTGTTCATCCATTCCATACACTCACATGCTCTATGTTTTTTGTCCGCTCCATGGATTCATCTGTTAGGCACACTCGTCCGCACCACACATTTACCCGCATCACCCAATCGTCCGCTCCATATATACATCCGCATCCGACACTCGTTCGTTCCATATACACATCCGTTCCATACGCCCATCCACGCTACACATTTACTTTTTCGCTCTCCTTATTCATCCGCTCTCCACAATCATTCGCTTCGCACTAATCTGCTCTCCACACTCGTCCCTTCTCCACGCTCCTCAGCTCTCTTCTGGTCCCCACGCTCGACTGCTCTCTGCACTCAACCGCTCTCCACACTCATCCGCTCTCCACACTAATCCGCTCTCCACACTCAACCGCTCCCCACGCTCAACCGCTCTCCACACTCATCCGCTCTCCACACTCATCCGCTCTCCACAGTCATCCGCCATCCGCTCTCCACAGTCGTCCACCATCCGCTCTCCACACTCATCCGCTCTCCACACTCATCCGCTCTCCACACTCATCCGCTCTCCACACTCATCGGCCATCCGCTCCCCACTCACATCCGCTCTCCATTCTCATCTGCCATCCGCTCTCTTTTCTCATCCGCCATCCGCTCTCTTTTCTCATCCGCCATCCGCTCTCCACACTCACCCGCTCTCCACACTCATCCGCTCCCCACACTCATCCGCTCTCGATTCTCAACCGCCATCTGCTCTCCACACTCATCCGCTCTCCACACTCGTCCGCTCTCCACACTCGTCCGCCCTCCGCACTCGGCCGCTCTCCGCACTCGGCCGCTCTCCGCACTCGGACGCTCTCCGCACTCTCGTCCACTCTTCACTCTCATCCGCTCTCCACTCTTATCCGCTCTCCACTCTCATCCGCTCTCTACACTCATCCGCTCTCTGCACTCATCCGCTCTCTACACACATCCGCTCTCTACACTCATCCGCTCTCCACACTCATCCGCTCTCTGCACTCGTCCGGTCTCTGCACTCGTCCGCTCTCTGCACTCGTCCGCTCTCTACAGTTATCCGCTCTCTACACTCATCCACTCTCTACACTCATCGCTCTCCACTCTCATCCGCTCTCCACTCTCATCCGCTCTCCACTCTCATCCGCTCTCTACTCTCATCCGCTCTCCACTCTTACCGATTGTCACATTCATCCGTGCTCCACACTCATCTGCTCTCCACAACTCATCCGCGCTCCACACTCATCCGCTCTCCGCAACTCATCCGCTCTCCGCAACTCATCCGCGCTCCACACTCATCCGCACTCCACACTAATCCGCTCTCCACACTCATCTGCTCTCCACACTCATCCGCTCTCCACACTCACCCGCTCTCCACACTCATCCGCTCTCCATACTCATCCGATCTCCACCGTCATCTGCTCTCCACCCTCATCCGCTCTCCACCCTCATCCGCTCTCCACCCTCATCCGCTTTCCACAACTCATCCGCTTTCCACAGCTCAAGTGCTCTCCAGTCTTAACCGCACACTTCCGTTTAGTGTATTTGTCTGTTCTGTATGCTTCATCCATTCTAACTGTTTCATTTATGTCAATCACTGTATTCCCTTCTCATTCATTATGTCCCTTTCATCGGTTCAGATCTCCAAGTTTCTCAATGATTTATTCCTATTTTCTGTTTCACTGTTTTGATCTACTTTACTCGTTTAGGCCTGTTTTGTGTTTCTAGTTTACATTCGAGTTTATTTAGCTGTCATTTCTCGCTTCATGTAGTTTGATGGGTCGGTATTATTGTGATGATGCTAGATTGGTTTTATGGGAAGAGCCAGGTTTTCAGTAGTTTGCGGAAGGACGTTATGTCCTCAGTTAGGCGGATGTGGGGTGGGAGTGAGTTCCACAGGGCTGGTGCCAGGGCAGAGAATGATGATCCGCCTAGCCTGACTGAGTTTGTCTTGGGAATTACTAGGAGGCCGGCTGAGCTAGATCTTAGTGTGCGAGTGGGATGATAAGGTATTAGTTTGTCTTGAAGATATTGCGGTCCAGTTTTATGCAGTGCTCGATGGGAGAGGAATAAGGTTTTGAAAGCTACCCTACGGGCTACTGGAAGCCAGTGCAGTGTTTTAAGGGCTGGGGATATGTGGTCTCTTGGATTGAGCGCAAGTAGCATTTTGTTGCCGCGTTTTGTGCTCTTTGGAGTTTATTCAGTTGGTAGGCATGGATTCCGAGGTATAGGGGGTTTCCGTAGTCCAGTCTGGATATAACGATTGATTGGACAGCGGAGACTCTGTTGGGAAATGAGAGGTATGGAAAGACGTACCTAAGGTTTTTAAGGTGGTAGTGGCAGGACTTTGAGACATTGTGGGGGAAACAATTAAAATTGCAACGGAGGATCCATTGCACAAAGTGTAAACAAAAGTGGTCCACTCCATGCAATTTAGGATGCAAAACAAAACTACCCTCCATGCAGTTTTTAATCAACATGTTTCTGCAATTATGTATGCTTTGTCAAGTTGTGTTATCATGTGACTTGTGCACTTTTAAAGTTATCTTATGTGAGACAGGCATGGTATCAAGAGAGACACAGACTCAAAAGTAACAGTTCAAAAACCTTTATTTATGAACTGTGTTGGGTTGGTGGAATGCCTAAATGGCCCTAACTCTAAAGGGATGATTCCCTCAACTGATGCGTCTAAGGGCTATCGATGTCCGTAATCCCAAAACCAAAGTCTGTTTGTGTCTAAACCTATGCTTGCCCTTACTCTTAGCCAGTGGTCTGAGTGTACGAAAGGTAGTAGTGGAACTATGTTCCCTACTGGCCTGCAGCGATCCCCACAAACCCCATCGTCACGGCCCCTCCCATGCACAATACAAACCCCAAAACACATCTGCCTGTTGTTTAGGGGAACGCTCAGTGCAGTGCACTGAAAGTGCAACTTTCAACTTCTTCCTACACTTTTATTTTAAAACAAAACCATTCCAAAACGGTTTCTTTTTAAAATAAAAGTATAGGAACGGTACAAATTGATTAAAAGATGTAGAGGAGCACCGCTCCCGACCGCTCCCACCCACTTCGACCACTGCTCTTAGCCACAATGTGTTCAGGGATCTCCTTAAAGAAAAGGTGGTGGTTAAAAAGGAAATGTGAACCACAGCTGCTTTCAGGTAGTTTTACCAATAGGTTTAGTTCTGCCAGTTCAAAATAGTTCTACTCAAAAGGGTTGCCCTTGGAACCTTCCACGTAGGGCTCTTGCCGTAAGACAACAGAGTTCAAAGTCTCTGGATCTCTTGGGGTTTCCTTCCCCAAGCTTCGATCCTTCCAGTTCCAAACAAAAAAACAGAGTTCCTGTTAGGCCTCTCAGGGTTCCCTTCCCCAGGGTTTAGGCCTCACTTCAAAATGTTCAACAATGTCTCTGGTGGGCTTCTCTGCATTCCCTTCGCCAAGCTTAGGCCCCTCCGGTTTCACTCATGGGGTAGTGTCAGCGACTTTTGAAAACGCCAGGCTTTTTCTCCTCCCCTGCACACTCACTCTGACTCAAGACCCCTCTCTTTGTACCTTTCCCTCTTGTGCCCTTTCCAGTTTGACTATTTCCCTTCCACCTTTCTCTCCTTCTATTGTGCACACCTGCACCCTCCTCTCTTCTTCACTGTGCTTCTTGCAAACTCTTCTTGGCTTTTTTGTGCCCATGTTTCTCTCTGCCCTTTGCTCATGCACCCTTGCACTTTCCTTTCCTTCTATCGTGCCTCTTGCACTTTCTCTTTTCAATCTGCAGGCCTTCTTTCAGGTCGCTCTCACCCTTTCTTTACTTCCTTCACTTTATCTTTAACTTTTACCCATCTGTCGGGTCGTTCGCACCCTACTTCACTGTTTTGGGTCGCTCGCACCCTGTCGTTGCTTTGTTTTAACCGTTTTCACTGTGTCAGGTCGCTCTAACCATTCTCTCCTTTTTCAGGACGGTCGCACCCTCTCTTTGCTTTCTGTCTTTCGCTTCACGCCTCTTGCACACTCTGCGTTTCCTTGCTTTCTCTTTCTTTCTGCTTTACTTTCTGCTTTCTCCTTCAGGCCGCCGCTCCTGCTTCAACCATCCTCACGCTGCTGGGTTCTTCTCACTCACATAGAGACTCACCCAGGCAGCATGATGCCGGTGAGCAGCTCCCCGGCATATGGGGTGTGAGGTCAGGGAATCACCACCTGCCCCTCAGACACCTCTGTTACCAACAAACGTCCAAGGGGAACGAGCACTGGCCTGGACACGACCAATTAGCAACAACTCGCCTTCCTCCAGCTTCACAGAGACATGGTTCCTCTGTCATACTGCAACTCCTCTGGTACACCGGGCCAGAGTGTCAGCGTCCCGTTCTCCTGTGGTCCTGCCAGACTTCTTGAGTTGCTGCCTTTACATTTCAACGCCCAATCCCAGCTCACTCGTACTTCTTGGCAGAATCACACCTTTTGAACCTGAAGTAATTGTCAAGTGGAGTCAGGTGTAAATGGTTTGGGTTGATTGCCTGACCATGCCTGACTCTATCAGTGGGACAGTCTACTGGTGTTACATGGTAGGCCTCACTTTGGATTCCTATGTTGTTTCTATGGGTAATCCTCATTGCTCCCAATGGCCTCTTCTACGTCCCAGTACTTATTGGAAATGGGCAGGGGGAGATGGGGTGTGATTGGAAATACCCCATTAAGGTGGAGGGAGAGTGGGTTGGTGTATAATTGGGAAAGGGGGAATACCATGTCTCGCCCTTGGGTTTTCTTCTCCCAATCCCCCGTAACCCTCCACTCAGGTGATCCTCCTTCACTTGTCCACCTCACGGTCGGATCCAAAAGCGATGGCCCTTCCCAGGCCACCTGAATGGAAGATCCTGAGGGAGTGGATGGGAGAATACCGTTAGGTTTCCCCCAGTTGACATATTTCACAAGTCTGGATGACATTTTTCATGTTGACATGTATCCCTGGCCAGTAGAATTTGCTGGCTAGGTGAGCCTGAGTTTTGGCCTGGCCCACATGTCCAATTTGATGAATGTCAGAAAGATGATTCCTCAATAGGCCTCTCAGGGTTCCCTTCCACAAGCTCAGGCCTCTTACAACTTTCAAAACAAAACACCATATGACACAGTTCGTTTTTGATTTCACAGGGCACCTTTCCTCAAGCTTAGGCCCCTTTAGTTCCAAACACCAATTCAGCTGGTCAGGATATGCCATTACTTTACATATAGGGCCTCATTAGAACTCAGGCGTTAAGGGTTAACACCGTCGTTAACCCTTAACGCCTGATTCCAATTTTAACGGCTGCTTTCAGCAGGCGTTAAAATCCATGGCACTAAACCGCCTTGGTGCTAATTACGGCACCGTAATTTACGGTGCCGTAATTAGCGCCTTCCCCACTCCCATTATGCCCTATGGAATGGGGCGGTAAATCCGCCATCCACCATGGTGTAAACATAGTTTACACCATGGTGGTAAAGTTGGTGTACTTACCGCCTGGGTCGTAATGACCCCAATAGTCTCTCTTACACATCACTCTGTCATGGGTTAGAATCAGAGGCTTTTGAAAACGCCAGGCTCTTTGCTTTTCCTCAGCACAACCACTCTGCCCCTCTTGCCCCTCTCTGGATTTCTTACGTTTTACACTTCTTATCTTCCGGTGCTTTTTGCACCACTTTAATGCACTTTTTGCCATGCACAGTTGCACTGTCCTTTTAATCCTCCTCTTGGTCATACCTCTTGCATGCTTCTCCACAGGCTCCTGGTCCCTTTTCCATTTTCTTATGCCTTCATGCCTCTTGTACCTTTTTCCATGGGCTTCTGGCCCCTTTTACACTTATCACTTCGATGTCCGATTTTATTTCACATATTACATCAAACACACGTGTCTCTCCAGTTTCCGCTGACACTGTCACTTTCACATCTTTGAAGTCTTCCCTTAACTTCACTGGAATACTTTCACAAACGCGGTCCTCTTTCTTATGCGTTTAACATGCCACTTTGTATCGTGGTCTTCAAAACCCAGCTCTGCAATGCTTTCAGACTTCTCAACAGTTCTTTGTTCTGAGTTCAGGATCACACTGCCTGCCCCTCAGAGACTCCTGGGCTAATTCACTGACCTTGGGGAACAAGCACTGGCATCCAATGCTGCTACAACAGACTAGCACCCCCCTCGGCTCCCATCTGCGGACTCTCCTGGGCTCCCTGGAGACACAGCTCCCTTGCCATGCTTCTGCACTTGCAAACTGCAGCTCCTCAGCATCTTGGGATCCCGGTCTCTGACCTCTGGTCATGGGCAGCTTTGGTATGTCAGTTCTCCTCCCAACTCGCTCTTCTGCTTGCTCTCCTGTTCGCTCATCATTTTGTGTGAGACCACACCTTTTATAGCAAAATGACCACTCAAGTGGAGTCAGGTGTGAATAGTTACTAGTGAATGTCTGATCCTGTCTGACTTTATTAGTGGGACAGTTTGGATTCTTTCAAAGGTAGGTTGCCCTTATTTTCCACATGTTATTCGTATAAGTAATCTTTGCTGATCTTAGTTGCCTCTTCCTCATCTTAGCATTTGTTGGAAATGGGAAGGGGGACATGGGGAGAGATTGGAAATACCCCATTAAGGCTGAGGGAGAGTAGGTTGGTGTAGTTTTGGGATTGGGGAAATACCATATCTTGCCCTTGGGCATCCTCGTCCCAATCTCTTGTGACCCTCCACTGAGGTGATCCTCCCTCGCTTGTCCACCCCCAGGGTTGGGATCCGAAAGTGATGGCCCTTCCCTGGCTACTGGAATGGAAGATCCTGAGGGAGTTGGTGGGAGAATACCATCAGGTTTCTCACATACCCTTCCCCTATGCGGCTTGGCATTGAATACTTGGCAGTGTTTACCTGAAAAGCAGTATGATTGCAAGTCCGAAATCCACTACATAACTCGACTGTTCTATTCCTTTCCCGAGATGTTTTTCTATATCCATGGGCCAGGTGGTTCTTTCTGATAGCGAGATTCACCTTTTGCTGGTCTTCATATTAAGATGTGCTACTCGTGAGACCCACTGATCAAATTGGGGCAGGTCATTTCCCACAATTAATTTGGTTGGTAGATTTGGCCTTACTACCACTATTAGATGTAATGTTTTTCCTAAAATGGTGATTTGAATTTGGGTCTGTGGATGTTTCTTAATGTGGTCATGGACACATCCTACATCCTCTACCATCCTCTTCCAACCCTGGGGAAGTAAGCCTTCCTGTATGGCACACTCCTTACTGCCAGTGTCCAACTGGGCCCAGATGTTTCTTTCACCTAAGGTGGCCGGGATTCTGTAGGAAGTTTTATTTCCGGTGTACAGAAAACTGGTAGTTCCCTTCTCCTGTTTTTTTTTCCCTTCTTGCCACTAGTTATAGTATTTTCAGGTTCTCCCACTTAGGTATAACAGACCTGGCTATACGTTATCCCAAAACTCTTACTCTCCACACCATGCTTATGATCTTTCTCTGAAGGTAGGGGTAAAGATGTAAGTAGATTTAGGGGGCAATTTCATGTGGGATGTCCGGGTTCACGACAAGAGTAGCAAAACCTGGTGGAATGGGGTAGGATATTATTAGAGCATTGTTAGACTTTATTAAGATAGAGTTTTCCCTGGTAATATAGTTTTTTTTAACTTGTATCTTATTGGCATTTTGTCAAATACAGAGCAACTTCCCCTTCCGTCCACTGCCTCCTACTCTCTCCCTGCCCACCTTTCCCCTGCCTCCCCCACCCTTCTAATATTACTCTACAGAGATATTTCCACATAACCTTTCCCCACTGTTCATTTCACATCCAACACCCTCCCCAATAAATGTAGTCTCTGATAGTCACAATTCTTGTAGACGTCCCTGCGAGGACACCCCTCCCACCTCCCCTATCTACCCCCCCCGCCCTTTCTAGCTTCATCAAACCAGGCCCAACAACTGTAGCCTTCGGGGGTACCAGGCAGCTCGAGAATCCTTCCGGAGGAACTTCAAGATTACATCCCATTCTAGCAGGAATTTTTGGCGATCCCCTGTATCGAATAAGTCACCCATTCAAGAGCAACGAGTTCCATATTTTTCCCACCCATTCGTGTTCAGAGGGCGCACACTTCTGTTTCCATTTTTGCGCCACCAGCATCATCGCAGCCATAATTAAAATGACATATGCCTTTTTTGTGCCTTTGAGGGTAGGTCCCCCAACTCCTCTCCCATACCCAACATGGCCTCCCACATATTGCTTAAACTCTGGGACCCAGATATCATGTCTATTGCTGCCCCTGTTGTAGACCAGAAGGGCTGTATGGCTGGGCACTCCCACCAGAAATGTTTCCATGATCCCTCCGACCCACAATCCCTACAGAACAGCCCTGAAAATTGTGGGTAGAACCTCTGCAGTTTAGCAGGAATGAGGTGCCACTGAATCATTACGTTGAGCCACATCTCCTGCACCTTAATGGCCCATGCAAGTGTAGGGATATTTGCCCACAATTGCTCCCACTGTCCCTTTTAGGCGGCGTGTCCGCATCTTCTAAGAAAATCTCTCTAAATTGAATGTAGAGGGCATTGGTATAAAAGGATTGGGTCTCCTTGTCCCTACTGCCACTATCCTTCTCTAGATTTCTATTGAGGGACTCAGTGGACCTTTATTGCTCTCGAGTATTCATCCGAGAGATGATTTCCTCATTTTCAGATCCTGTTTTTAATGAGGAAGGAACAGTATTAATTTCTTCCCCATAATTGAGGTTCTTAGTGAGAAATAGGATATGGTTATCTCTTGTCTGGTCTTCTAAAGTAGCGAGAGAATAGTTGGGCATTCTCTGTAGTTTTCTTGTTCTACTACTCGCTCATCATTTTGTGGGAGACCACACCATTTATAGCAAAAAGACTAGTCAAGTGGAGTGAATAGTTACTAGTGAATGTCTGACCCTGCCTGATTTTATTAGTGGGACAGTTTGGATTCTTTCGAGGGTAGGTTGCCCTTATTTTCCCCATGTTTTTCCTACAGATAATGTTTACTGATCTTAGTTTCCTATTTCTCATCTCAGTATTTATTGGAAATGGGGATGGGGAGATGGGGAGAATTTGGAAATACCCCATAAAGGCTGAGGGAGAGTAGGTTGGGGTCGTTTTGGGATTGGGGAAATACCATGTCTTGCCCTTGGGTATCCTCCTCCCAATCCTTTGTGGCCATCCATTCAGGTGATCCTCCCTCGCATTTCCACCCCCAGGGTCGGGATCCAAAAGCTGTGTCCTTTCCCTGGCCACCTGAATGGAAGATCCAGAGGGTGGGAGAATACTGTCAGGTTTCTCACAGCTGACATATTTCACAAGTCTGGATTACTTTTTTCATGTATCCCTGGCCAGTGGAATTTGCTGGCTAGGTGAGCCTGAGTTTTGGCCTGACCCACATATCCTCCTGTAAGATGTGAGTGTGCAATCTCCAGCACTATCTGTTTGTGACTTCAGGGAACCACTAGCTGTGTTTTTGGTATCCCTTCCGAAGTAACACCCCCTCTATACAGGAGTCCTATTTTTATGGTATAACTTGGAAGAGGGCTTCAGTAAGTAGGGGGTAATTTCACAGAGCCAAGGCCAAATATGGAAGTATGTCAGAGCTTTTGTCACTGATGGGTGGAGGTTGGATAGAACCAGGTTGGGCATCAGCTTCCCCAAAGCCTAAAGCATCTCTCTCAGTGGTATCTTTCTGAGCCTCTTCTTTGAGGGCAGGTAGCATCGTCCTTTCAAGTATCCACTGAACCATTTGATCCCCTGCCTGGATCTGAAAGGCATGTTCCCCATGATTTTGGAGTAATACTTTCACATATACTCTAAAATCAAGGTCGATCACCCTTGCCAGGACATCGATGGAAAACTTCCAAGCAAGTCCAGATTTGGGTGCCAACCTGATGTAGGTTCCAGGAAGTGGAATAAGGACAAGATCAATAGGGATGAGATGTCTTTCTTTTGGCAGGATGGTTTCTGACCGGCTAATACAAAGAGTAAACCCAACAGAACATTTAGTGGCCACTCTGGGGTTGGAGGCTCTAGTACTTAATTTCTCATATTTCAGGGTCCCTCAACCTGCTTCGGTTGAGTTGCATCCCATTTCTGACACCACACAGATTGAAAGGTAACAGTTCGAAAACCGTTATTTATAAACTTTGTTGCGTTGGTGGAATGCCTAACTGGCCATAACACGGAAAGGGATGGTTCCCTCGACTGATGCTTCTAAGGGCCGTTGATGTCAGTAAGTCCAAACCCAAAGCCTGCCTGTGCCTAAACCTATGCTTGCCCTCACTCTTAGACAAAACGTGTTCAGGAATCTCCTTAAAGAAAACATTGTGGTTAAAAATGAAATGTAAACCACTGCTGGTTTCAGGTAGTTTTACCAATAGGTGTAGTTCTGTCAGATCAAAATAGTTCAACTCAAAGGGTTGCCCTTGGAACCTTCCACGTAGGGCTCTTGCCATAAGTCAGTAGAGTCCACAAAGTCTCTAGATCTCTTGGGTTTCCCTTCACCAAGCTTTGTTCCTTCCAGTTCCAAACAAAAAGACACAGTTCCCGTTAGGACTCTCAGGGTTCCCTTCCCCAGGATTTAAGCCTCTCTTCAAAATGTTCAACAATGTCTCTGGTGGGCCTCTCGGGGTTCCCTTCCCCAAGCATAGACTTTTCTTCTTCAATTTGAACAATGCCTTTTGTGGGCCTCTCAGGGTTCCCTTACTGGTTTCACTCATGGGGTAGTGTCAGAGACTTTTGAAAACACTAGGCTTTGGCTCCTTCCCTGCGCACCCACTTTGACTTCGGACCCCTTTCTTGCCGTAAATCAATAGAGTTCACAAAGTCGCTGGATCTTTTGGGGTTCCCATCCCCAAACTTCGATCCTTCCAATTTCAAACAAAAAGACACAGTTCTTGTTAGGCCTCTCAGGGTTCCCTTCCTCAAGGCTCAGGCCTCTCTTCACAATGTTCAACAATGTCACTGGTGGGCCTCTCAGGGTTCCCTTCCCGAGGCCTTGGCCCCTCTGGTTGCACACAAAAGCTCACCTTGTCACGATGCACTGTTTTAAACACACAGTTCTTTCCATGAGGTGGCATCAGAGACTTTCGAACCCGACAGACTTTGGCTCCTCGCCTGTGTGACGGCTCTGACCCCTGACCCCTCTCTTTGTACTCTGTTTGTTCCTCCTGGCAGCTTTCCCTCTTGTGCCCTTTCCAGTCTGATTTTATTTCTCTTCCACCATTCTTTCCTTCTATGGTGCACATCTGCACCCACCTCAATTGTTCACAGTGCTTCTTGCACACTCTTTGTGACTTTATTGTGCCCCTGGCACTCTCTGTCCTTTGCTCGTGCACCCTTGTGTCGTGCCTATTGCACTTTCTTCTTTCAACCTGCAGGTCTTCCATACCCTCCTTTCCAGTTTTTGAGTCGCTCTTACCCTTCTTTACTTTCTTACACTTTATCTTGAACTTTTCCCGTCTGTCGGGTTGCTCGCACCCTCTCTTTGCTTTCTGTCTTTCGCTTTGCGCCTCTTGTGCACTCTGCTTTTCCTTACTTTCTCTTTCTTTCTGCTTACCGCTTTACTTTCTGCTTTCTCCCTCAAGCCATGGATCTCGCTTTAGCCATCCTCACGCTGCTGGGTTCCTCTCACTCACATAGAGACTCACACAGGCAGCGGAGCGCTGGTGAGCAGCTCCCTGGGATATGGGGTGTGAGGTCAGGGTTTCACCACCTGCCCCTCAGATGCCCCTGCGACTGTCACACGTCCCAGCGGAACGAGCATTGGCCTGGATACGGCCAATTAGCAACCACTCGCCTTCCTCTGCCTTCACAGAGACACGGCTCCTCTGCCACGCTACGACTCCTCTGGTACACCGGGCCAGCGTCTCAGCATCCTGCTCTCCTCCGGTCGTCCCAGGCTTCTTGTGTTGCTGCCTTCACATTCCAACCAGCAATCCCAGCTTGTTAGTACTTCTTGTCAGTATCACACCTTTTATACCTGAAGTAATTGTCACGTGGAGTCAGGTGTAAATGGTTTGGGTTGATTGCCTGAACATGCCTGACCCTCAAAGTGGGACAGTCTGCTGGTGTTACACGGTAGGCCTCACTTTGGGTTCCTATGTTGTTTCTATGGGTATCCTCATTGCTTTGATCGCCTTTTCTTTGTCCCAATACTTATTGGAAATGGGGAGAGGGTGATGGGGTGTGATTGGAAATACCCCATTAAGGCAGAGGGAGAGTGGGTTGGTGTATAATTGGGAAAGGGGGAATACCATGTCTCCCCCTTGGGTATTCTCCCTCCAATCCCCCATGACCCTCCACTCAGGTGATCCTCCCTCACTTGTCCACCCCGAGGGTGGGGATCGAAAAGCGATGGCCCTTCCCTGGCCACCTGAATGGAATATCCTGGGGGAGAAGGTGGGAGAGTAACATCAGGTTTCTCACACCAAACATTAACATATATTTCTACTAGCATGATCTGGCATGCTACTTGGTCAAGTACTTACATTTCAGACTTGTCTCCAATTACGGTTTCACCACATAACAAAGTGTGTGATCCTGGACAAATCATTCAAGCTCACTGTACCTTACCTGCCAAACTTAGATGTCCCTAGAAGTGATTCAGTTTGCTAGGTACGCTACTCCAAAAAGCCTCAGCCATGGTGTAATAGACTAGACGTGCTTCATATATAATAATAGTGAACCTTCATATTCACCATTAAATGTTGCAGATGTTGTTTGCAAATGTGTTTGTCACCGTAAGGATATTGATTACATCTCTGATTATTCTTGCACCCTGGTTCTCTCCTGTATGCTATCACAACCTCCCACACTTAACTCCATAAAAATGTGCTTCAAAATATAATTCTCTACTTTAAAATGCCATTCTTTGAGTTACAGACTGTCCCATTCTATGCGACTGTACTCTGGGTAGGAGGGGACTGTCTTTCATTACAAGATACCAGGTCCCCATGACTTTCTCCTTCAGGGACTGCTGGGAGTAGCCACTGTGTTCAGGGAGGCGTTGTTAAAGTGCACTGAATCAGAGATTAAATAAGGACAGGTGCCCCATTGCTCAGGCCTCAAAGAGGAGGGGAGGCATCATCCTTGATTGCCCCCTATTTTAATTACAATTATAATTAGTTATTTATAACAGGCTAAATATGCAGAGGTTTCTAAGCAAGGACTCAGGGATCGAAACCTGTGTTGCTCTGCGTTGTCTTGCTTCCAAGGTGAACGCGTTGCCCCTGAGCTATCCTCCCGTCCCCTAGCCAGGCAAAGCAAAATGGGGTGCTTGTACTGAGTAGGAGTGTTGGTAAACTGTAGTGGTGGTAAGAAAGAGTGGATGTTGGGTGACTGGAGGGGTCAAAGGTGATGGGGAGATGATGAACGAGAAGGGTGACAGCAGATGGGAAGGGACGATGTTGCCATGCTGTATTTTTTTGCTTCACTTTTGCTCTGGGTTTTCACTGGTTTCATAGCTCAATGAATGCATATATGTTGAATAAAAGGTGCACATCTTTTATTCTTAGTGCATTATTAAATCGGATTCAACTCTCAGGCTCTTGTTCAGGGGTCTGTGGTGTATAGTTTCTATTTTTCTTGCTATGTCAATAGTTCCTCTTCCATCTCTCCTATTCACACTCTGCAATGTTCATCCATCTTTGCCCTACTTCTCGTCCCACCTTCTCTCTCTCCCCACGTGTCACTCCCCATTCTTCCCTCATTCTTTTTTCCTTGCTCACCTCTCTTACCAAACTCACTGGCATGCTATTTTTCTCTACTCCCTCCCAACCTGCCCGCCCTCACTCCTCTACCTTCACATTTCTAACTTTCGACCCACTCCTTAGCTCCATGTCTTTACTTACCTTCCATCCTCCCTTTTTCCTTTCTCTTATTTTTCTAATCCATCTTTTCCTCCCTGTCTGTCGTTACATTTCTCTCTCCCAGTCTCTTAGGCAGCTGCGCCCTCTGGCTGCACCCTAGGTTCTGCAGCAGGTGCATTAACATGCCAAGCTATATTACTGGAATTTAAACCAGGTCTCTGTAACAGGTGCTTTCTTATATTAAAATACTGATTTGTCTTAATGGTGGCTGGCCCCTTTGACTTGCAGCTAAAACACTGATCATTGCAGCCTGCCAGGAATACCCTCTGTTTTACTATATGGTGAATGCACCTACAAACCCTATCTGTGCGAGAGTTACATTTCGCCCTTGAGGAGGAGAAACATAATGTAAAGTTGGGATCAGATCCCACGCCTCACCTCCAGCAAAGCATAGGAATTGCAGTCCTTGCTAGGACGGCTGCAACCGGATAGGGGACGGCGGCAGCGCCCTGCAACGGTGCTGGGCTGCCTTTCCCTGGTCCTCATGCAGAATGAGGACAGGTGAGGCATCTACCCTGAAAGGAGGGTTCTCCGACTCATGATGCAAGGCAGGGTGCTCTGAAGGCTGTTCACAGGGAGCTGCGGTTGCACAGGGGTTAGAGGGGCAGGTTTCGTAAGAATGGCGCAGGGAGGGGGAGCTGCGCAGGCCCTCGGTGTTCATCCTACTGGCAGTGTGTTCTTCCTCCTGGGACAGCTCTACACAGACCTACTAGATCTGCCTAGTCACGGCCCTTCCTCTCCTGCCTCGCTCACCAAATCTCCTTAACATACTCCCTTATATTGAATGAAAAATGACACAATCACAAAGCCCATTGACAAAATATAAATGCAATGAACTCAGGCTATGTTTCGATTAGCTGTGAGATAGGAAGGTTCCTTTCCCTGCCTCGCCCCGTTTTCCCAAGTTGGAAGTCAAAAGTGCCTGTTTGCTCAATAGATATATTTTGGAGAACAATAATAAAAAAAAGATTTAGGAATTGCCTTCCCAAGGAAGCATCCCATAAAGAAAGAACACATGTGCATTTCAAGAGTGCTGGAGATCCAAATGTGCCAAGGTAGCGATGATTCGATTTGCACACATGAAACAAAATGTCTGATTAGGGCATAACATATTTCCCCATAAATAATATGCACAAACAAGGGGGTCCTGGAGTGTCTCTCTTCAGTCCTTTATCTCAACCGGAGTCTTTAGCTTACCATCCTTTCAGAGATGAGAAACTTCCACTACATATCAGTCTTTGTCCTGCCCACATGGGCAGTCCAGCCCGAAATGCCAGGCAATTCTCCTCTGAACAAGAGTACCAACGGCAACGCCAGACACCTGTTTCAGCCTGGTTGGGTCTTATCAGTGAGGTGGAGCTGTGCCTCTCTAAGAGGGGTGAGCAAGGGTTCCACGTCTGGATTACCCTACTAACTTAGGGTGAAAACCCAAAGCTACTTAATATGCACAAACAAGGGGGGTCCTGGGAGTGTCTCTCTACCGCCCATATCCTGGTTGGAGTCTCAACCAGAGTCTTTAGCTCACCATCTTTTCACAGAAGAGAAATGTCCACTACATATCAGTCTTTGTCCTGCCCAAGGGTAGTCCATATCCCTATAAATAATATTCTTGATATCTGCTCGCCATCTGTGGTCTTATATCCATTACATTTACTCGCTAAGAAAAAGCAAGGATTCCTCATGAATTCAGTATAATGTGCACAAAATACTTGGAGAATGTGCTACCAAAAGCCAGTATAAACAGATACACTAATATAGCGCAGAACTGGTATATCAGAATCAGACAAACCAATGAAGCATCTCCCACATGAGAAGCATAATAGCATCATAAAGCATAATAAGTTAACAGGCCCCATGCTCTGCCCCCTCGACAGCCCAACAGCTGTGCCCGCCCCCCTAATCAAGGCTGAGGTCGTTTGCTCACGACCATTCGTCAGCATGGCTCCAGAGACCTTCCCACTTTGAAGTGAGCAGCACTTGCTAATTTTGCCAGATGCGCGCTAACACTTCACCAAGACTGCACCCTGCAGAAGAGGAGCCAGGTGCACTGCCGCAATCAAGCGCTCAACCCGGACTTTTTTTATTTTCTGAAAACTTTGAAAAGGTTCACTTGCAGAATCCAAACGGGGCAAAAAGACATTGCGGCCCCCGTTGTCCAATGAATACGGAGGCAAGTGCACCCGTTGCCCCCGTGTACTCAGCGCCTATGACTGTGAGCATGTGATGCCTTGGTTGTGTACTGAGCTTTTCTTATGAGATTTTGCCAAATCTTTCTAGCCTTGTTTGGCTTGTCTCATCGTTTCAAATAAAGATTTTGGTGGTCATCGTGAGTTTGGCGGTAACGCTTTGCGGCGGTAATGCTATTGCTGCCACATTTAAGGGTCCGCCAAATCACGGGTTTGGCAGGGTTTACCCCCAGCTTGCCAATTTTCTGTGCAGTTACTGCGCTGTAATACCATCGACAGTAGTCGCGCTGAAAATTTCCCATTGGGCCCAATGGGGAATGCAGAATTCTGGAATGGGCCCAATGGGGAATGGGGAATTGCCGTTCTGCCAAACCTGTGATCCGACGCTAATAGCGCCGGACCCATTGGTGGTAGCGTTATTAGCGCAGGCGGTATCCCAGCAGAAATACAGCCGGGATACCACCCAACTCCTGATGGGAAATGTTGCTCATTTCTAGAAAACTGGCTATATATGGCCTGTGGTTTACAGACAATTTGCTGGTAGGGTGAAGGTGGCCTGTGACAAATGACCAGAGAGCCCAGTTTGCATGACTTGTTCAGAAGGGTTTTGTGCTTGAATTAATATCACATATTTCAAGTGTAAAATATTGTGGTGGTTCTTATGTTCTATAAATGCTCTTTGCTTTTATGCAAATCAACAAGTCTCTTGATTTTGCTCTTTGAGTAGATACAGTGCTGTTCTGCCTGGGCTGGGGTTCAACCCCCCTAACATCATTCTGACATCATGCTGACCAATCTTCCCTCTCCCTTCCCCGCCCCCAATTCCCACCCAAGGGGTGATGGGCGGTCCCAGAGTACATTTTGGCCATTTGAAGCACTGCAAGTACCTCAAGTAAGTGCAGTGCTATGGGCATGTTGTCAGGCATGTTGTACATGCACATATGCAACATTAACATAGTTATTATATTGTGCACTGTGCAGCAAGGATGTGTGTTTTATTTTTCAAATCTTTTGGTAATATTTTGGCACCCTTTCCTTTTCAGTCCCCTGGTGCTTGCTTTAGTCATGGATATGACACGTACGCAGCCACGCCAGATCGGGGGAGTCTTTCAAGGGCTCCCCCGAGCTGGCGTAGTTGGAGAAGGTGCGGCAGGTGGGCTGTTGCTATGAAATGCGCCCACGGTGGCGGGTGCATTTAATGAGAATAGGCTGCTTAGCACCCCACTGTCACCAAACGGGCCCCTCCATTGCGGGCGCCCTTCAAACAACAAAAGGCACCGTCCGCCCCCCACCACGCCAACTCGGGCGAGTCTTTCAAGGGCTCCCCCAAGCTGGCATAGACGCAGAAGGCGCTGCAGGCCCCTCACTGCTATCAAATGCGCCCGCGGCGGCGGAGCGCATATCATTACCTCCTCGCCGGAGAAATAGTGACACTTCCTGGCCCCACCCCCCTCCGCCTGCCCCTGTTGACCAGGGGCACGGAGGGGAAGAGGGGGTGCCAATTCGCCCAGGGCGCTGCTGCCCCTAAGGCCGGCCCTGCACGTACGTACGTCTGTGTTTTCTGTTGCTGAGGGGTTGGAGGGGGTTAGGGGGTCGAGGGGGCAATAGACCCGGATAGAAGCTCATGCTCTACAACCAAAAGTCTAGCTAGCCCCGACAGTCCCGACATTAGCATAGCCCCGGAACTTTTTCAGACCTAGCAACACCCTGGGGAAAGGCAGCAGCTTGTGTGAAACTCGTGTGTTACTTAATTGTATCTTCGAGTAAGTATTTAATTCAATTTTTATTCAGGGGTGAACTGGGAACCAAAAGAGGCCCTGGAAATATTTATCAAAGTGCCATCATATATCACGCATTTTTTTTTTCAACAAGGCCAACCCTTTTCCTCTGAAAAAATGTGAAAATACCACACAAAAGAGGCCCAGTGTGCAAAGGGCTAACGGGAAATTTCCAGAGTTCCCGATAGGCCAGTTGTAACAGTTCACCCCTGTTTTTATTGCGGTGTGGGGTGTGCTACTGTCCATCGTCCACATGTTACTTACCTACGGTTCACTTGCCATTGTAGTGGTTATCAAACTGTTTCACAATAAATTAACGGTAGGTGTCGCTATTCGGCTAAACATGGTCATGGATATTTCAGCGAGTTTTTGTTGACATTCGTGTTTGTTCTTTGAATTTAAAACTCGTTGACCAAAGGCACATCGGTTCTTGGCAACTTAC
Organism: Ambystoma mexicanum; assembly: GCF_040938575.1. Taxonomy (NCBI): domain Eukaryota; kingdom Metazoa; phylum Chordata; class Amphibia; order Caudata; family Ambystomatidae; genus Ambystoma; species Ambystoma mexicanum. Next base: position 949,756,877 of record NC_090934.1, on the reverse strand, counting down.
TGTAATGGCGCTGCTAATTAGACAAATATGGCTTTCGTAATTGTAGCGCCAGCTTTGCTCGGAAACTCCCGCGCTTCAGAATGAGACTTTCCACCGAGTCGTGTTGTACTGAAGGATATAAAAACAGTTTTTCTTTGTATTGTTGGCCATCCTCCCCTTCACCAACTAACACGATAGACAAATCTTGTTTCACTTCCTTTCTGAGAGTTAAAACGAAGTGCGTGTGTTGCCCTTATAATTATATGGGGTGAAAGCAAGTCCTGGTAGAACATCAAATATAAAGGCTTCTAGGTCAGTTCCACCATATCATCTATGGAACACATGCAGCATTTCAGCTTTTGGAAAGGTTTTATTTTTTTAAAGGAGGACAAATAATTAGCGCGTCATCAGCGTGTAGCTCCTACTTCAGCCAAGTACGGGGTCATTGAAGTGTCGCCGGCCTACTGCAGTAGCAATGAAGTGTCCCCCTGCAGCCCCAAGGCCCAGCGCGGCCAGATTTGAGCTCCCACACACAGCATGTCCCTTAGCACTTAAAGCTGTGATCCAGCGATCTTCTGGAGGAGGCCGATGATAGACGACTTGTCCGGACACAAACGCGGCAGTTTTCCCCCTAAGTAACACAAAACCGACAACGAGTAGGCGTGGTCAGACTCCCTCTTGGAATGGCCTACAGGAACTCTGGGGATTTTCCGGTCCTCCGCTCTGTGAAGGGGAGAGGCGCTCACCCTCATACGGCAGTGCGCCGTGTCAGCATACACTCGTTATAACAATGAGGAGGCCCACACGGCTGTACCGGCCTCAACTCCAACTTTAATGATAACTGCGCTTTCCTGCTTCCCGTCACTTCCCCTCCCCTGGGTCCCACCACCGCCCTAACTCCACCTTCCACATAACAATGTGGATAAGAACCATAACTGAACATGACAACCTTCCCCCGTTTTAAACACTTCGTTTTTTATTATCCCATCTCTTCAATGAGTCTTATGGGTTTAGTCTTTGCCCGCATGGGACGGTTTGCCCTTGGCACTACTGGGCTGTAGAAGAGGGGTCTGTCTGTAGTCCACTCACCATCGTCATCTGCGACCTCATCGCCTGAGATTTCTTCATCTCCCAGCATGGGTCATCTGAATCTTCCTGGGTACATGTGTCCACACAGTCTTCCTGTTCCTCTTCAGAGGCTTCCCAGGGTCTATTTCGCTGTGGCATTCCTTGAAGTGTGACACATTTCTTATGATTGCCTGTCCTTCCTCGTCCACAGCCATGACCATAGTGCCTTTCACCTTTGTGAGTCTGAGAGGGCTAGGTGTGAAACAGGAGTCTCCCTTCCGTCTCTGGGTCTGGAGCACCAGCACTCTGCACCTTCCTCGAACCTGTGCTCTCTGGCTCCTCTTTTCTCGTCTGTCGCAATCTTCATTTTCTGTTTTTCTTCTGCGTCCTTTGTCCGGATCTCCTCATCCTCCGGTATGGTGTTGCCCTCCGGGGGCCCTTGCAGCAATCGTGCCCGTAACTTGCAGCCAAATAGGAGGTCTGCTGGGCATTTGCCTTTGGTGCTGTGGGGAGTGTGGCGGTAGTCATGTAGGAGCTAGTACAGTGTATGTTCGAATGGTTTGCGGGACAATTGCGCCACCTGAATTGCTCTCTTGAGGTTCCCGTGAAGCGCTCAGTCATGCCAGAGAGGTGTAATTTTCCAGTGTTTGAAACCCATGTATTGGGCCGAATTTGTGAAGTCCAAACTGGTAAATGGTGGGCCGTTGTCCGACTTGATCGTCTGAGGGATGCCATAGGCCGTGAGTATGCGGTCCAGGACTGGAATGGCTTCTGTTGCTGCTGTAGATGGCACTATTTGTACATCTCAGTACCTCGAGCACTCATTGATCATGACCAGGGCATATGTACCGCCTCAGAGGGGTCCAAAGAAGTCGACTGCTAGCTCCTCCCATATGCCACCGGGAAGTGGAGACATCAGCAGTGGGTTTGGGCGTGGGACTGGCGCTATGATGCTGCAAATTGCACAATTTTTTATGGTGTTCTCAACTTGATTTTCTGCCTCAGTAGCTTCTTCATCAAGACCATACCTCAGTGTCCCTCATGGGCCAGATCGACCACTTGTTGGCATAGCAACTTGGGCAGCACAATTCGGCAGCTCTTCATGACTATTTGGTCCTCTGTGGTGGTGAGTTCCTCTTGAACCAACAACATTGCTTTGATGTAACTCTGCAACGTCTCCTCTAAGTGCTTGGCTCTGTCCCTTGCATGTCTCATTTTGCCTTGGCTGATGCATTGGGCGAGGATGGCCAGCACTGGGTCACTTGCTGACTCTTGCTGAAGCGTCTACCATGCTATCGGGAAAGGTTTCAGTTTTGGGATGATGTATTGCAGGAACGCATCAGCGATTAAGTGTTCCGGAACAGATGGCCCTGTGGGGTGGCGTGAGAGATAGTCGGACGGATTCTTGTCCTTGTTCGGTCTGTGGCGAATGGAACATTTGTAATCCTGGAGATGAAGTCCCCATCTTTCTATCCGTGGTGGCATCTGAGCTTGGGATTTGCCATAAATGGTGAGAAGAGCTTGGTGGTCGGTGACCACTGTAAATGCTTTTCTGAATAGAAATGGATGAAAGTGCTTGCAGGCTCAGACGACCTCCAGGCTTTCCTTTTCTGCTTGCGAATATAAATTTTTGTTGGAGGTGAGGCTGCGGCTTGTGTATGATTCTACTTTCTTGATGTGTGGGGTTCTGTCATCATATTGGACCAATATCGCACCCAGTCCCACCGGACTGGCGTCCACAGTTACTTTTGTGTCTTTGGCGGAGCTGAAGTATGCCATATCAGTGGCAGAGGCAATGCGAGCGTGGATTTCTGCAAAAGCAGCCTCGCATTCAGCGGTCCAGATGAAGTCTTGACCATTCTTGGTCAGTTCTCTGAGTGGGGCGCACACTGTCGCAAAGTTTTCCAGGTAGTGCGAATAGTAGCTTGCGAGTCCCAGGAATTACCTGAGGTCCGACACATCCATTGGCCGGGGGCTTCTTGTAGTGCATTGACCTTCTCTGGGTCCGGCTGCATGCCTTGGTCTGAAAATACGTGGCCAAAAAATTGGAGGGTTTGTTTGCCAAACTCACAATTGTCCTTATTAAGTGTGACATTGGCTGCTTCTAGAGCTGTGCAAACCTTGTGTAGATTGTCGTTGTGTTCTTGGGTTGATTTACCAAACACCAGGAAGTCGTCGCTGTAGTTCAGACACCCTGGGATGTGTTTGATCACCTGGTGGATATCCTCCTGGAAAATCTATGCAGCCGAAGATATGCCAATGGTCAGACGCTTGTAACCATATAGCCCTTTGTGAGTCACAAATGTGGTGAAATATCTGGACAGCCGGGCTAGCTCCAGCTGATGGTAGCCCTTGTTGAGGTCGAGCTTTGAAAACACGGTTGCTGTCATGCCCCGCATTCCTGTTTCTGGACGCTCGCGGGCGTTTACTTCCAGGTGGAAACTGCCCTGGCGACTGTTTACAGCTCGTGGAATCCGCTGCACTACAATGTCCAGAGTTCCATCTGCTCGCGGACACGTGAAACGCCCGCAACGTGCCTCGCGTTCTGGAACAGATTCCAGTACTTAGCACGGAGTATCCCTGTAACGGGTGCTCCTAAAACTGAGTATACAGTTCGAGTGCTCGACTCTCTGCTATTCTGTTTCCTGTGTTATTTCTGACCCGGTTTTGCCTAAAGGACTATTCTGAACGTCTTCTGCTACGATTTCTGGCTCCTGACCCCCTCGGTTGCTTCCCCCTGGTAAACGAACTCCTGGCTCCCATTTCGGATTTGTCTTCCTCCTGTTCCCGTTTGTTGTGGTATTTTGGACTTTGCAAAAAACCTCCAGTGTAACCCTCTGCCGGATATTGAAAGAAACCTAAACTGAATTTCCATGCACATTTCTTTCTTTCTATTTTGCTGTTACCTTTGCATGGGTTTTCCTGACTCCCTTTACCTTCAACTATTACTCAGCACACAAGCAAAACTCTTTTCTTCGGACTGATTCGCGGCGTTGCCCGCAGCACAAGAAGACAACGCTCTACATACTGAAGTGATCAAACGGACGCTCTTCTGTTTCTGGTGGTCACTTCTTGGATTGGCTGTTTTCACTTGGGGACGCTCTGCTGAATTTTCTTGGGGATTATTTTGGACACTATTAGTTGCGCCCTCGTGCCGTTCGGGTTAGGTGGATCATTACACAGACTTCATTCAACTGGGACTTCCTTCCTCCTTCATCAAGTCACCATCTTACTGGACTCTCATCGGTTGCGGGACTTCCTGTTTTACTAAGCAGGTAAGAGGGGGTAATTGCGGGTGGGCAAGTACTGTACTTGCGAAACTCTTTGGCTGCTATCTTGAACTATCCTTTTCTTTGTTCCCTTAGCTCTGTTGTTGCTGCTCCTGCCTTTCCACTTAAGCCCCTGGCCTGTTAGTTGTAGTGTACTTTCTACAGGCTGCACTCTTGGGGGGAAAGTCTTGTTTAAACATCGCGTTCAAGATATCCCAGAACCATCTTGGTGATAGTCCAGGCCATCCCAGAGTGAAGGGGCTCCCAAAAGTGGATGCTGGTCTTGTATCCTTTATAAGTCTGTATCCTTTTTCCGATTTGCGTAAAGGTTGTGACAGTTGCACCATTGAGGAGGTGGATCATGTCCGTTATTGTTATGGCTTGATGTCGCTCTCGCTGGATGGCTATTTTGGGGCGGCGCATATCTACGAACAGACTGATGGAAACTTCAGCCGATTTCCTGGCAACCGGCACAATTGGGGAGACCCATGGCGTGGGCCACACCGCAGGCTCGATGATGTGGAGGTCTAGTAAGCGCCTTAGTTCCTCCTCCACCTGTTTTTGAACCGTAGTGCTGGACAAATGGCTTGGCTTCCGGATCAAGAGGACAGCTCAGGGGCAACATGCTGGTCTTGGAAGCAAGACGAGGTGGAGCAACACAGGTTCAATCCCCGGGTCCGCACTCAGAAACCTATGAGTATTAAGCACATTATAAATAACCCATTACACTTACATTACAATCAATGTGAAGTCTCACTTTGCAGTTACACAGTTTCCCGAGACCTTTGAAGAGGTTTGGATATGTTTTAGTGACGTCTCCTTCATGGGCCAGGTATTTGTGGGCCATCATGTGGTATAAGATATGGATGAGTCCCATGTCAGTAGCCGTTTTGAAGCTCAAAATGTATCCACTGTTGGCTTCTGCGGAGAGGACATGTAGCTGTATGCCGGCCGTATGTGATTTGTGTGCGCAGACCGTGGTAAAAGTACCCTTGCATGGCAGGGGTGTGTTTGAGTCATAAGGGAAAACGTCGACCTGTGAGGGCGACAGTTTTGGCAGGTGAGGGAGGCGATTATAGGCCTCTTCGCTCAGAACAATGAAAGATGCACCCGTATCGATGAGAAACTCTGTTGGTAGGTTGTGCACTTGGAGGGTTAAGATGCGACTGTGCTCCTTCACCATCTCATTTCCAAGCGCTCACACATATCCTTTCCTCCTTTGGCTCTTGTGCAAGGATGAGGAATCGCTGCCCGATTGCAAGTATATCTCCACGTAGCGGACGCTCCGTCGGGGTCTGTGAGTGAGTCTCCTGTCAGGAGACTAGAGCGATCTTCTTGGCGGTTGACGGCTGCTCTCACTGTCCACGGGATGGTACCTCTATGTTCGCGGCTCAATCTCCTGTCACCTGATCAGCGATTGGGATGGTGTCTGCTGCTCCTCGGGGAGGTATCCTGGGCGGTAGGTGCTGGGGCATTCCTGCAGACCGCTCTGAAATGGTCATCACCCCTGCATGCCGTGCACTTCTGGCCGAGTGCCGGGCATGTGCCCTCATGGGGAAATTCATAGCTGCACCTGTAGCACGATTATGTTGACTGGTTGGGTTTGTCGGTAGGATCAGCGTTAATTTCTTGATAATCTCCTGATCTCTGGTGTCCGATGAGATCTTCACTCATCCCAGGCCGACCACTTGCTGTGTGATTGCTGAGTCGGTGCGTGCCATCGCTAAAATTTTGTCGAGGGTCCTCTGTTTCTGTAGCAATTTCCTTTTGAATTCTGCAGATTCACACCCCACAATGACTTGGGACCGTAGTGCTTCGTCATTTGAGTAACGATGGAAGGCACAGTGCTTCATGCGGATGAGGAGCCGCATTACATAAGTGTCCTTGGTTCCCCTCTCTCCTGCATGGTTGTATGAAAGATATGTCTCTTGTAATTCACGTTGGTGTGTGGTGCAAAGTAGGTATCAAGCACGTCTTGAATCTGCTGGTATGTTGCCCTTTCCTCATCAATCAATTCGTAGAGGATGTCTCTCACAGCGGCCCCCACTGCTAAAGTAAGTATGTTTTTCCTCATTTCCTCATCCATGGGGCCATCGCCCACCCATACACCCTAAAGTCCTTTATCCATCAGACCCACCGAGGTCCCAGGTTACCTGTGTCTCACAGGTCGAACGATTGGGGTAATTGCCACAGAGTAACGTCACATTGGCCATGGGGAAAAGTCTCAGAAGGTCTTGCAGGCACGGTAGCCGGGATGTCTTGTGGCCACTGGGGGGCTGCACAGGTCACGATATGCCTTGGAATCACTGCCATGTCTCAAGCTGAGAATGCACTGTGTGGACCGCTTATCTTTGCGGCCACACACGAAGGAGGCGTATTCACCGCCATTTCCTCGGGTCTGTGTGAGCGGTAGAGGTGGGCTCCTCCTCTGGCTCCTGCTCCGTGTGGGGATATGAGGCCAGAGAGGACCACACCGGTCTGTCTTCCCTCATCGCAATGTCAAGGGGAGCAGCGCTCACCTTCATATGGCAGTGCGCCGTGTCAGCATACACACGTTACAACAATGAGGAGGCCCACACGGCTGTACCGGTCTCAACTCCAACTTTAATGATAACTGCCTGCACTTCTCTGCTCCCCGTCACTTCCCCTATCCTTGGTAACACCCCCCACCCTCACCCTGCCGTCCACATACTGATGTGGATAGGAACTATAACTGAACATGATACTCTCCACCATGGGCCTCTTTTATGTGGGTACCATGGTTTTCTGCTCCTCTTACCCTCTTCACCATGCACCAAGTAGGAAATGGCAGCTTTTGGTGTGGGGGTGGCTAATAGGGCACCAGCGGCAGGTTGTGGGGCGCACTGGGCAACAGAGGGAAGCCGGGGCGGGCAGCCACCCATTTGCCCCTCCCCTGGCTCCACTACTGCATGCACCTGATTTGTTCCTTCCTTCCATCTCTTCTTATCCCCAGTAATTTGTTATACATCTTCCTTTATGTTTTCCTCACTCCTAACAAACGCTTCATACAAGTTTTATTAAATGTTTAACTACTTTTTAATCCCTAAATCAGGACGACAAGTGTGCTTGAAAATACACTATTTGGACCCATTTTTCCAAATTTTCTTCGGCAGAGAACACCCAAAACTCTACGTAGGGAGGTTGACTTGTTTGCACACTGCACTATATGGGTGAATTTGAAAAAAACATTTCCAGGGCCACTTTGGGTTCCCACTCACCCTTACTCAAACAGTAGCATGGGCGACAGTGACACTGATTTACACTGAAGTCTCTGATATCCAGTTTCAGATGGGATGTATGCAGGAGTGGACTGTCCTGTAGGGAACTCTGGAGATTTCCTGGTAGGCCTCTGCATCCTGGATCTCTTTTGTGTGGTATTTCCAAATGTTTCCATAGGAAAAGGGTTGGTCTTGCTGAAAATGTGTAATATGGGGTCCCTTTGAACATTATTGCCAGTGCCTCTTCAGGTTCCCAGTCCACCCCTGGATGTATGCTGGTTTCAAAGTTTCTTATAGCGCTAGCACCCTTCCTTACAGCTGGACCAGATAACTGTGGGATACTGAAGCATGCTGAAAACCGAAAAACTGTACAGTACAGACAGGGGTGTTGCTAGGTCTGGAAAAGATCTGGAGCTACACTAATGTCGGGATTGTCGGGACTTGGGGCTATCTAGCCTTTTGGTTGTAGACTGGGGCTACAACCAAAAGACTCGGGCTATAGCCCCCTAAGGATCCTCTAGCAACACCTCTCCGTACAGACAAAAGAAACAAGCCAAAGGATGTATTAGATAATGCCAGTAAGGAACCAGGTGTGATAACTTTACCGGTGGAGTTTGGCTCGCAGGTCTCCATTGTGAACTTAGAGGAGGTCGTGTAGTATCTGAGTAGTGGAGTAGCCAGGAGTGCTTGGGAATAAGTGAAAATGAAAGGAGATTCACAGTTGTGGCCTCCTGCATGGGTCTGAGCTGGGAATATTCAGTTATCCCTGGAATTTATTCATGGATCCTCCTGCTGATGTTTCCAGTGCTTCCCTTTATACATAGATGTGCGGATCCACCGCGCCTTTCTACGTGGTCGGGGAAGTGTACTGCTGACCCAAAGGACGCGTGTGATAATCCTGTCCCCGCGCTCCCTGTCCATGCATGGAAGGCGCAGGCATAGGTGATATCGCATTATTTGATCCAGTGGAGGAAGCTGAGCTGCAGAGAGAGGCCTGGGTCTGAGGAGGCTTTGGAGCCTCAGGGACCCCTGTGCCGCCAGCTGATCCCTGGAGCTAATTTCTGTTCATTGGGGCGTTCATTCATCGGCACCCTGTGAGCAGTAAGACCCACCAACAGCAGCTGCTGCCCCTCTTCACTCACCCCCTCCCCTGCATGTAATAGTAAGGCGAGGTAAGGAAGGGAATAAGGGTGCCAAATAGCCTATAGGGCAATAGGGCAATGCCCGAACCAAAAACACGAAATGCTAAAGTGGGCCACATTTTTGGACCAACGTGGGCCAGTTTGATGAGGTACTTCACTATGCGGCTAGTAGTTTTGACCAGTGTTGCTGAGTAAATATTCTTTAAATTGCACAACTTGCATCACATTTTATCAATAAACTGAATGAATGGCCATTTGCAACTGTGGGACACTTTTTCATTGGTGCCCGAGACAATTCTCAACAGTCCGAGCCTGACAGTTCCCATTTGGCCTGCTCCTTGGAATACCATACCTCCAATGTGAAGGGTTACATTCCACATCCTGTATTTTGCTAACTTGGTTGCAGGATGTGACTATGGGCCCCTAAAGATGTGGATTGGCACGGGAACAGATGTGTCAGCAAGTGCACCCAATGTGTTTGGGTTAGTCCAATCAGACCGAAAAATGGGGAGCGTGTGCCTTAGAAGTAACATGGTGTATGTATTATGAGAGCATTGGCTGCAGGGTGGGCGCCACTATGTCATACGCTGCCAATCTCTGGGGATACCACGCAGCTGCTCTATTGAAAAGTAGTGAAAATAATTTCTTTAAAAAGGGACTGGGGTTAACATGGACCTAGGACAGAGCTGCGTTGATTATCATGCCCAATTAAAACCAGTTTTATTCTGGGCCAAGCTCTGGACATGCCCGGAACTCGATGTTTATGAAGGAGCAATGATGGAAGTTCTTGCCACCAACCATGCGAAGCCATGGGCTCGGTTTCTGGGTCTGAAGAAAGTACTCGTAACCGCTGGCCCGGGCGCCTTCTGGTCTGCACCTAAACATCTGGTTTAAGTTTATGAGAGGAAACTAAACATCTTTTACTTGGACTGGGCGATATGGGATTTTCTACAGAACTGTGAGTCTAAAGGCTTGTTTCACAAATATCTGTGAATAAAACAGGACCTGGTCTTTGAACAGTAGCTTCCCTGGATGACCCACCCAGCAGAGAGGAATCTATACTGCAAGCTGCACTTGGGCATCCTCCAATCACATCACCTCACCAAGAACTGGCAGCTGAGACCACCCAATGCTGTCCTGCTTGAGCATGACATTCACTTCCTGTTTTTTTTTGTCCTATCCTGAGGAACCTCCGGCAAAGATGGCGTTTATCAATAGGAATATCGCATAACGACGCTACTGTGCTTGGAGCATTGACATTTTATAAAAGCCCTGAGCGTATTCCAAGAGTTTTTGCCATCGCAAGTTTCCTCTCTAGGGCTTGGAAATGTAGTCCGAAATACTGTCAATAAAGCTGTTTTTATATTTCTGTGAACACACTGTCAGTTTCTGTTAACAAAGCATGTAACCCTTTATCTGTTTAAGTTTTGCTATTTTGTAAACCCAGCTTTTATGGTTCAATAAAACCGAAATAAAGCACACTGCTACTACAGATAAGCAATCATCTCCTCCTCTCTCAATAGTAAAGCACACTGCTACTACAGATAAGCAATCATCTCCTCCTCTCTCAATAGTAAAGCACACTGCTACTACAGATAAGCAATCATCTCCTCCTCTCTCAATAGTAAAGCACACTGCTACTACAGATAAGCAATCATCTCCTCCTCTCTCAATAGTAAAGCACACTGCTACTACAGATAAGCAATCATCTCCTCCTCTCTCAATAGTAAAGCACACTGCTACTACAGATAAGCAATCATCTCCTCCTCTCTCAATAGTAAAGCACACTGCTACTACAGATAAGCAATCATCTCCTCCTCTCTCAATAGTAAAGCACACTGCTACTACAGATAAGCAATCATCTCCTCCTCTCTCAATAGTTGGAGCTGAACTTGCAAAAGCTGTGCCTGCCAGCAGTGGAGTAACTTTGCTGAAAATGTTGGGGGGGGGGCCGTTGGGGGCATGACATCTGAAGAAAAGGTTCCCCAGCCAAATGAATGGGGACCAAATAGTGTGCCATGAAAGTTGGGGGGGGGGGCAAACACCCCTGCCCCCCCCTAAAATTACGCCCAAGCCTGCCAGGGGTGTTGCTAGGTCTGGAAAAGATCCAGGGCTGCGGTAATGTCGGGGCTATCGATACTCGGGGCTAGCCAGCCTTTTGGTTATAGCCCGTGAGCTTCGATCCAGGGCTACAACCAAAAGACCCCGGGATATAGCCCCACCCCACACAGGTCTTCCCAGCGATGCCTCTGGAGCCTGCCTTCCTGGTGACGGCAAGGGTCTTTTTATGGTTAACTGGGATCCAATCAAAATTAGCCCCCTCTCGCCCCCCAGCCTAAGAATACAATTTGAAGAAAGATAAGATCTAGGAAGGTGCGTGTCTCTGCAAGTATTACAGTTCATTCTAATGCGTAGTGCAGCTTTTCAAGGAATCGCTCCAACTATTAGACAGATGCAGCATCAGAATAAACTATGCGAGTGGACCTTACCAAGGTTAATCTGCTTGGTGACGCAATAGCTGCTGCTTAGCACAGAAAGCTCTTAGAAACAGTCCAATGGTAGACTAGAATATTACAATCTCCTTAAGTGCAATGAAAGTCTGGCTCCAACTGGGGCTTTGGCATCTCGGACTGAAACAAGTATTGCAAAGCATTCGTCCCTTCGGCTCGCTGGACTGCTAAGAGAACAATGAATCGGATCTCTGAGAACTCACTTATTGCCTCATTCCTTTTCCCTCTACACGATCACCCCCATACCTCATCTTTCACCAAAAGTTAAGTTCAAACCCGACTCCATGAACCCATGCCATGACCAAGTGAGGTGCTCCCTTTAAGCCCTATATTGCCCACTTCCCCACTCGTGGAAGCCATGCTTGGAGAGTTCACTAGTGCACCAGTCACCTCCTTTCACTGTCTTTATCCTGCTCGCTTCTTCACCCCTTCTCTCCCACCCTGAACCGGGAATTTCTCCAGCTATCCAACAACTGAAGACAGCCAGGGCTCTCGACTGACGCCTCTTTATTTATTTATTTTTTATTTTTTATTGATTTAATCGCATAGCAATTTTTACAATAACATTGTTAAAATCCTTCTTTCAAAACGTCTATTTAAATTCAGAGTTCATGTCACTTTGGGATTGTTTCATCTATCCCATTAATTCTCCACTGTTTAAATCCAGATTTTTTAGGAACAAAGTCACACCAATCAAGCATCTGGAATCTTCACCACTCGTCAGAAGTGCCCGTAGTTCATTTTCCTCCAGGGTTGAGCAGTTTTTTAATGGCCTGATTAGGTATTTTGACCTGACGTCCTTTAGGGCACTACTTCCCATCAGCAGGTGTTGACTGGTTTCTACTTTGTCTCTCTGGTTACAGAAACGACAGGTGTCAGAATCTGATTGCTTTCTTAAGGCCTGGATTTCATTTGTTCTTATCTGATTCAGGCGAAATCTCAGAAATAGTCTGCTCAATCGTTTATCTTGACATTTCTTTAGGTAACCTCTCACCTCTTGTATTTTCATTGGAGGTGTTGGAATAGTTGAGGTCAAAGAATACCTGTTGGCCATGTCCAGCATAGTTATCCAGTCCAGTTCGCACATTTTCTTAGTGACTTTGTTTGAATTATTTACTAATAGTTCTTCTGAACAGTCCAGATCTAGTAGTAGTTGATGGTTTGCCTTCTTCCATCCTTTTAACATTTGGTTGGAATCGCGGTCAAGCTCCTTCTTGATCAGATCCAGAGGTTTAGGTTTCTGAGGACACAACATTTTCCTGAACAACATTAGCAAGAACTGTGCTTTGGTTGTTGTGTGTGAGGGTAGACATAGCTTGCGCCTGATTAATGCCATCAGTGTTGACTTTGCCAGACCTAATATTGCGCTCCAAAAGTAGCTCTCCATTTTTAGCCAAATTGTGTCAGGAAGGGACGGCATCGTATCGAAGCCGTATAGTAGAGATGGCACCACTTTCATCTTGAAAAAATTCAAAGCTGGAATAAGGTAGTAACGTCCGTATTTTCTGTAGCTTTGGCTTGGGATGTCAAAGATTTAAGCTTCTCCCAAAGGGCATCTTACATTGCTAACTCTTTTGGGTGATTGCACAGCATGACTCCCAGATATTTGAAGCTGAAAAACTCTTCCAGCGCTAGACTGTCTATCTTCCAAGTGAAGTTCCTTCTCTTTTTCATACCCTTGGCCATCAGCATGATTTTAGTTTTGTTTAATTGTAAGTTGTTGTTTCTCAGATAGGACACTAAGTTCTCCAGTTGGCATTGGAGCCCAATTGGGGTAAGATTCAGAAGGATAATATCATCGGTGTACAGGAGCCTGGAAATGTTCCCCCCACCCAACGTTGGTGGGAAGCTTCTAATTTCTCCCTCGCTCTCATCATAGGCAGCAATATAAGCATTGTAAAGTGAGGGGGGCCAACGGGCACCGCTGCTTTACGCCTCTGTACATCCGTATTTCTTCGGATAAGCGGCCGTCACAGCTCAGGCGTACCCTCATCGAAGTTCCTTCATGCAGAGCCTGGATTGGTTCCAAAACTGATGCAGGGCAGTGTCTGGCCTGTAGTTTGGCTCATAGACGGTGCCTATTGACCTGGTCAAAAGCTTGGACCAGGTCAATAAAAGCCAAATATACAGTTGTTCCTCTTTGGAGCACCATGGACTTGATTGTGTTTATTGTCAAGATGTTGACTGATGTTCCTGTGTTTTTGGTAAAACCTGATTGGAATGGATCCACATAGTTCACTTTGCCAAGCCAGTTTCCAAAGGTTTCTAGTGCTAAAGAAGCAAAAAAAACTTTGCCGATAACATCAAGCAGGGTGATGGGCCGATATTGTTTTGGGTCGTCTGGTGCCCCTCGCTTGAAAATTGGGACTACAATGGCTCTAGTCAACGATTGCGGTATGGCTTGCTTGGCGTTACAGTTGGCGAAGAGCTTTCTGACAAGTTTGGCCCATAATTCAGGTTGTTTTTTCAACTCTAGGTTTGTCAACCCATCAGGGCCTGGTGCCCTGGAGTTGGTGAGTTTCTTAATCTTGTTCAGGAGTGTTTCCTCGTCAGTGGAGATGTCCCATGGGTTTGATGGATTGTTCTCTTTGATCTGGAGTTTGGACAGTATGGTGTCTTCTCCTAACATAGGCCCTGTATATAGATTTGAGAAATGCATAATCCATTGCGATTCCCCTACATTATTTTGCAGGTTGGCGTTCAAACTCCTTTCTGTACCTTTGATTAGGTTCCAAAAATCCATGGATTTTTTCCCATTTAGTACGTGCAAAATTGTTTCTACGTCTTGTTGGTACAAACTGTGAAGCTGCTGGATTATCCAGTTTCTGTATCCTCTTTGGACAGATTTCCACCTCCTCGTGTTTTCTTCTGTTGGCGCCTTTTTTTTCACTCTTTTTAGATGGCCAATTATTCGTCTGCTTTTTACTATTTCCCCATTATATAGGTGAGTGGGGTTTAGTGGTGGGGGTTTGGTCTTTCCGTTTGCACTGATGTATCTTGTTAGAAGAGGGGCATCGTCCAACCGTACTTTCCCAATAGTTTGGTTCCTCATTTTCTCCACGATTGGTCCCTTCTACTGTTCTAATATTTTTAGAATTGCATCCTCCGTAAATTTCAGACATGTCCCTCCACATCCCAATTCGGTTTCCAAAGCTGCGTACAATTATCGCCCCAACAGCGCAGACCATGTTGCCGTTAAAATTTTATGGTCACTGTTTTCTGTTGGGATCACTTGCGAAGCCTCCATATACGTCAAAAATTCTGTGTATACGTATATGTGGTCAATGGTCTTCTGTTGATTGCCTCTTTGCCATGTGGGGATCTTTAAATTGTTCTTTTTCCTTAACCAGTATAAATTGTGCATATCTCTGCCATAAAGGTTTCCAGTAGGTTGCCTCTTACATCTCCAGGTAGGTCCGCTTGTCCGAGGTCTCTAACGGTTCTTACGCCTGCACACGCTGCATTGAAATCGCCGTTAACTATGGCATAATGCCGTTGATGGTCAGCGACTGCGTTGTCCCATATTCTGGCGATCTCACTCAGAAAGTCTTCATTCAATGTTACTTCTGGGTTCCAGTATGTGTTGATTACTAGGAGTTTCACCTTCAATGTCTTTTCAGGAATCTCCTTGAGGCGGGTCCAATTCAGGATAGCCGCTTGGATCAGGTATGATGAATGAATCACTTCTTGTATTTATTTATTTGGTCATTTGTATTGTACTTGCCCCCTCTGGCGCAGGGATCCCTTTTGCACCAAGGTCTGGCTGGGGCTTGAAATCGGATGGACCACCGATGAAACAGTGGCACAAATTGGCAAATGTAGATGTGTGCCTTTCATGACATACTGTTTGAGTAGTACCCGACGGGGATATTTGGGGTAAAATGTGTTGCAAATAATGCGTTTTAAAGACCATTTGTTCATTGATTGGTCAAACCAGCCTGCTCCAAAGGGAAAACACTTCTCAAACTGGCCCACTTTAGTAGAAAAACGGACCCATCTTGCCAATAAAAGGGACCCACACTGGCATCTTGGGTCTGCATTGTGGGCACTGCCCTCTTGCCCTAGAGGCCAGTCACAGCCTGTCCCTTACTAGCCCAAAGCTTCCAGGCACTCCTTGCCCTCACTACCAATCCTCGCACTGTACTACCTTATATCCTTTCTCAGCACACACCCCAGCAACGTCTCTACAACCCTCCAAGCTGTGCTACTTTCTCCTGAAAAACACTCCATTTCCTCCTCTCTCTTTCTCTCCCTCTCTCCCTCCCTCCCTGTTTCTGCTGATTTCTTTGCCTCATTCTTCCCCTCTAAGATCACTGAAATAGGTCATGTCTTGTTCTCCCTCCTATCTCTTCCTCCCCACTTCACTCCATGTCCTATCAGCCCGCCGCCTCCTCACTATCCTGCATCTCTCGTACCACCCCCACAGAGCTCTGTCCCGTTCTCCACTCAGCTAAGCCACCCTGTGATCCCATTGACCTCTGCGCACCACAAACAATGAAAGAGCATGTACCCGCCACCTCCTCTTACCACTCCTCTCACTCCTTTCCAAAGGCAAAGTCCCTGCCTGCTAAAATGTTACCACTGTATCACATAAACTCACTGCGGACCCTAAGAATCCCGCTTTCTCCAGTCCCATCTCTCCTGTGCCTCGCCACTCTAAAATCCTTGAGTGTTCTTTAGTCACATTGTTGACTACCTCGAGGATCACTCGGTGAACCCCGCCAATCAGGTTTCCAGAGAAAAGGCTCCACTGGACCGCTGTCACCCATGTCTCTGACTTTCTAACTGCTGCTCACCACCCCTAACCTCTTCTACTTAATCTTTCTGCTGCATGCGACACACTCAGCTCTCCAACCCTCCACTCCAACCCTCCTGCCTTGACCTCTGCTGCATGCGACACACTCAGATCTCCAACCCTCCACTCCAACCCTCCTGCCTTGACCTCTGCTGCATGCGACACACTCAGATCTCCAACCCTCCACTCCAACCCTCCTGCCTTGACCTCTGCTGCATGCGACACACTCAGCTCTACAACCCTCCACTCCAACCCTCCTGCCTTGACCTCTGCTGCATGCGACACACTCAGCTCTCCAACCCTCCACTCCAACCCTCCTGCCTTGACCTCTGCTGCATGCGACACACTCAGCTCTCCAACCCTCCACTCCAACCCTCCTGCCTTGACCTCTGCTGCATGCGACACACTCAGCTCTCCAACCCTCCACTCCAACCCTCCTGCCTTGACCTCTGCTGCATGTGACACACTCAGATCTCCAACCCTCCACTCCAACCCTCCTGCCTTGACATCTGCTGCATGCGACACACTCAGATCTCCAACCCTCCACTCCAACCCTCCTGCCTTGACCTCTGCTGCATGCGACACACTCAGCTCTCCAACCCTCCACTCCAACCCTCCTGCCTTGACCTCTGCTCTATGCGACACACTCAGCTCTCCAACCCTCCACTCCAACCCTCCTGCCTTGACCTCTGCTGCATGCGACACACTCAGCTCTCCAACCCTCCACTCCAACCCTCCTGCCTTGACCTCTGCTCTATGCGACACACTCAGATCTCCAACCCTCCACTCCAACCCTCCTGCCTTGACATCTGCTGCATGCGACACACTCAGATCTCCAACCCTCCACTCCAACCCTCCTGCCTTGACCTCTGCTGCATGCGACACACTCAGCTCTCCAACCCTCCACTCCAACCCTCCTGCCTTGACCTCTGCTGCATGCGACACACTCAGATCTCCAACCCTCCACTCCAACCCTCCTGCCTTGACCTCTGCTGCATGCGACACACTCAGCTCTCCAACCCTCCACTCCAACCCTCCTGCCTTGACCTCTGCTGCATGCGACACACTCAGCTCTCCAACCCTCCACTCCAACCTTCCTGCCTTGACCTCTGCTGCATGCGACACACTCAGATCTCCAACCCTCCACTCCAACCCTCCTGCCTTGACCTCTGCTGCATGCGACACACTCAGCTCTCCAACCCTCCACTCCAACCCTCCTGCCTTGACCTCTGCCGCATGCGACACACTCAGCTCTCCAACCCTCCACTCCAACCCTCCTGCCTTGACCTCTGCTGCATGCGACACACTCAGCTCTCCAACCCTCCACTCCAACCCTCCTGCCTTGACCTCTGCTGCATGCGACACACTCAGATCTCCAGCCCTCCACTCCAACCCTCCTGCCTTGACCTCTGCTGCATGCGACACACTCAGATCTCCAGCCCTCCTATCCACCCCTCCTGCCTTGACCTCGGGTACGCTGCACTCTACTGGAAACGCTCCTACCTCTCTTAGCCCTCCTTCTCCATCTCATGGAACTTTAACACCACCCCTCCCACATCTCTAATGGTAGGAGTACCCCTATGATCTGCCCTGGACCCCCTCTTCTTCACTGGGCAAACGCATCTAAGCCTTGAGCTTTCTCTACCATCTGTTTGCTGATGACTCCTGCGTGTGTTTCTGTTTTCGCTGCTTTGCTCCTGCTATCGCTGAATGCATCACCAGGTGCTTCGCGCTCATTCGTCACTGGATGGCCTTACGCTGCCTGATGCTAAACTCCTCTCGGATTGAAGTCATGTGTCACCTTCCCTCCCGACCTTGGTAAGTCCTCGTCTGAAGCTCTCAGCCTTGGGGTCCTCTTTGACAGTGCCCTAAGACTTCAACAGTTCATCACTACAACTTCCAAGGCTGCAAGGGTTAACCTTCTTTGTGTAAGGAAAACTGCCCCCACCTCAACCACCGTTTTATCAAAACTCTAATCTCTACTCTCCTTGACTTCTGTTTGAGTCTAGTCCTTCTCCCCTACTCCTTTTCTCCACACGTGTGCTCAACTTCACCACACATACCCTCTACAACCTTTGAAGATTCCTCTGCACCTCTGCACATTGACACCACTCTGGATGACTCTGCAGGCATTGTTTGTATAACAATGTGTTCATTGGCTTCCCCCCCCCACTGTGCTGACTTCCCTCCCTTCCTCCCGAACTCTGTAATCCTTCACCCTGCTCATCTTCCCTGTCACAGACCACCGGTCCCTGCTCCTGCTTCCACAGTGGAATTGTTTAGGTTAAAGCCTCATGATCCACTTATTACCAAGAAAGGGCTTCTCCCAATCCCCTCCACATTCTTCTCACAATGACCCTAGCTTGTCCTGCTAAGTAAGTCCTACATGCATGTCATAAGTGTACCAATGTCTACTAATCATGTGTAAAGGCACTGGGTCCCCACTGCTTTCCAATGTATGTCTGCCAGTAGTCTCTTTTCTATATCCTACCCCCATAAGAACTGATTTACTCTCAGTCAGACAACCGCCTCCCATTGCAAAAGGACCGTGCCAGGGATTGGCCCTGCCATCTGTATCACTTCCGGTGTATGCTGTTTCCTTTAGAAATGGCACCCGTGTGTACAATAAATAACATTAACAAAATAAAAACTCTATCATGGAAGATTCATGAGCCAGTTACTTGGCTGATGAATGTGCCACGAGTAAGCATGGACCCATCCACAAGAGGACTGATAGATGTGCTTGAAATGGAAACATGTACTGCGAACCCACCTCCTTTGGGACTATGGGACTAAGGGGGATGGAGTGGGGAGTCCGACCGATGGAGGTGAGACTTAGAGGTGGCCCTAGGGGTGAAGTCATAGCAGGTAGGGGATAGGTTTGTAAATAGTCTGAACACTCCAGGCTAAAATATAGAGATGACTTTAAATATGAACAAATTACATAACAAACGAACCAAGCAATGTATATGTTGTTATGGTAACATGTTAAGCAACAAGAGTATGATTGTAGCTGTACTTTCCCCATCCTGAATGGAAGCCTACAAGTACTGACATGCACATTAATCTGAACTCCATAAAATCTCCTCTGGGTTTAACTGTACTGTCAAGGCTTATAGGAAAGCAGTGAAGGAAAACATGTGATACGATCACCTGCTTGTAGTCATTGTTCAACACAGCATGCAGCTTTATGCACCCCTCCCTTTTCTAATCACCCACAATTCACACACGGTAAGGGACATAGTAGAGATCAAAGCCATCAAGTTCATCTATGAGGGACAAGTACTGTATGGTGCTTTGGGCTTTTGATTTCCCTGAAACCAGGATGTGTGTGTGTGGGGTGGGCGGAGGGCGGGTGCACGTATTGCCAGATTTCAGTTCTAGTGAAATCCAGCCGGATTCCTGCACTGCTAAAGGGGCAATAGACAGAAGTATGACAACTTTCAAGATTCCTATTCTAAACCTCATGGGCACCAAATAAGTTGTATACCAAGTAGACACATAAAACAGAAAGTTGGCCAAAATATTCCAGGATGTTCTTGCTGGGGGCCCAAACATGATCCGTGGCTGGACTCGATCCTACAGATGGATGGGTGACCATTGATTGTTTTTTATAGACTACTATTTTTTGTACTTACCATCTACATTTTGCTCGAGGTTTGGGGCAGAACAATTCGAGACATAAAATACACTTAAAAACTCTACGAATAGACCTACTTCCCTACAAATGAACTGCATTAACAGATGCATCAACAAACCCTTTCTGTGACGTGATCTTGAAATATTTGGGGTAGTGGGACACGTCCATGGATCTCATCCACAGGGAACCGCTGGGACTCTGTAGGGGCAAGGGTGTGGTTGATCATTCCACCGCATCGAGGGTGCAAGGGAGAGCATTATGGGGGGAGCACTTACTAATTGTGAAAGGTTTATTTGTAACCATATCCCAAGCAATAAAATAAAAATAGAAAATACAATGAGAGCACTAGCTGTATTCTTGTTTTATGGATTTCCAGGCGCTGTTGGACAGGATGGACCATGATACCTTATCAGGTAAATTGAGACTGATTGAACTGAATGGAGGAATTCTAGATATGGCATTGGCCTACATAATGAGATGTGGGTCCTGGTAAGGGTACGGCTTGTAAAGCTCAGCACCTCTAGATTACCCATACACAATGGCCTAGGGAAGGGCTGTGCACTAGCTCGCATTTTGTTTAGATTGTGTCTATCTGGCTTGCCAATCGTAGTGAAGGATCACATTTCATTTACACCTAGAGCAAGAGCAGACATTGTGGGTAATTTACGAGTATGCCGGTATACCGGTGAGGGTGCAGTAGTAAGCCTCTGACACGAAGGGGTCATAGTGGTTGGCATAAACTTTTATTATATTACGAAAATGAAAAAGAAAAGCCTGTCTTACCCTAAATCGTGGAATGCTTCTTATGCATTTACCTCCTTCTTTCAGGTGGAGGTATGCTTCTGCACTTCTTCCTCGTCTCAGTGGTTGTTAGCAGTATATCTTTCAACTCCTGCCTATTCTTCCTCGTCTCAGTTTCCTGCACTTTGTTGTTTAAACAGAAGCACATGGAATATGAGGGTAGGGATGGAGAAAGTGGGGGTGTAAGAGAGGGGTGCGTGTTAGGCGCATACAGAGTTCTCCCACAATAGTTGTCACTGGTCCCATAGGGGGTTACCCTCCCCATGAGATCCTCCTGCTGAGTACCAGGCCTATGGGGACTATCGGGTAGCGGCCTCACATCCCTGGCCTCATGGGAAGGGGATCCCCTTTGGAAGGAGTGACGACATCCTGGGATTCGTCACAATGGTAAAACTTGCGGTAATACGGTTTACTGCCACATTTACCATAGCTGCGAATTGGCGGAAATACCATTGCTGATATTTCAGGCAACAGTGATACCAGTACCGGTAACACCGGCAAAGTCCAGCCACCATTTATCCAATGACGATATAACCAGCGCTGGTATTACCGGCACACTGGTATTACCGGCACATTGAGAGATGTGAAATGGCGTTAAAAACACAAATGCAGGAGGTAAATGCATACAGGTGATGCAAAGGAACCCACAGGTGCGCCCAGATGCACCCAATGCACCCAGATACACCCAATGCACTCATGAAGGGTACACAAGGACCAGACCTCCCCAACCACATATCCCAACATCACCATGCTGCCACTGGTGTGTGTGCGCATAGACATGCAGCTGCTCCAGCTGAACATTGCGCTGCAGGGGCTGGACGACCAACACAGGGAGCATGTAGCAGAGGAGATGGGGAGGAGGAGGAGGAGGATGGTGAGGAGGAGATGCCATGCAAGGCAAGTGCCCATACCTCGGGTCAAGGCCTCACCATGGACCCTCACAGACAGCCAGATACTCACCCTGTATGGGCTCGACAGGGAGACAATCGCTGAGCTGCTGACCATGATCCAGGTGGAAATTGGAAGCAAGATCAACATCAGGACAGCCATTCCACCGCTGGTGAGGCTAGTGTCGGTCCTGCACTTCCTTGCGCTAGAAGCACTCCTGCGCCATGTGTCATGGCATATCACCCTACCAACCACCCTGGCACAGATGAATGCCACGGAGACACAATTCTACACCTTGGAATACATGCCCAATGTGCTAGGAGCCCTGGACTGTACACATGTAGAGTTGGTGGCACCTCAGGCCTCAGAGGAGGTCTAACAAAATCGCAAGCAGTTCCACTCGCTCATTGTCCAGGTCACCTGTGCTGGAGACCCTCACCATCACGTACTGCTGTACCCGCTTCGCAGGACTGACCCATGATGCCATGGTCCTGCGGAACAGCACGCTGCTCGCATACATGGAGAGGCACAGAGGCCAACGGACCTGGATATTGGGTTAATATATGAACCATCACACTAACCTTGTTGTACAAGTTACATGCCATGTGAGGGGGGTTTCACACATGGAGATTGCATGCCCTAACAAGGCCCTGTACATTCAGAACCCACCTGCACATGGAAGACTGCAACCCACAGGGGTAGGGCATGACTCACGGTGTAGCAGTAAATAGCCAAGGCCTGTTACCCCGACAGGCCAGCCACACACACTGGACTACAGGTACCACAATGCAACATCAAACATCTCACAACATCTATGGGCAGGCAATGGGGGGCTGTCCCACCTATGGGTGTCCAAAGTATGTCCATGGGCTTCCCCACGAGTCAGGGAAAAAGGGTGAAGGGGACAGTTGGCAAAATTACCAATGACCAAGATTACCAGCCAATCAAAGTAAACCACACAGTACAATGTAACACAAGGAGAGTAGATGCCACAATGGCTCCTTGCAATTCTAAATAGCCTGGCCACCCCCAGGCACCCTCTGTGCGACCTGAGTGGGGTGACAAATGACCAGGTGCATGGCTCACAAACACCAATCGAGCTCATGGGGTGTTTCCGTCATGTAAAGGTGTGAAGACCACTGGCATACATGGAAAGACATTCTGCTAAAGGGCAATTAAGGGACATAACACTGGCATTTGACATGGCATGTACTCAGGTCACTATATATATGAATCCATCAGGAAGCCACATAGACAACCTGCACATGTAACCCAGACTCCCATCATGAATCATGCATGGCAGCAATTTGTAGGCCCTAAACACCGACAATGCCATGCTGTCCGGTCAATCGAAAACAATGAAAAGAACAAGTGTTGGCTATAAGCAGTATGCAAGACGTACCATGACAGACTACACACGCCCCCTGAGTAGTTGACTCCACATGCAAGGACTGGAATGTGAAATTGTGTTAAGCGACGAAACATCAGATATGCATGCACAGGCTGTGGGCGTCATCACGAGTTGGGCGGTATCTTGGCTGTAATACTGCCCATCTGTAATAGCGTATACCTGCCGGATCACGTGTTGGGCATTAACACTAAATCCCCATCCCCTATTGGGTCTACTGGACCCAATGGGGTATTTTTGGCGCTAATACTGCATGCTAATACAGCCAGTGGTAATACAGGGCGCTAAATGGGATTTTCACCTCCAGAAAAAAGCTGGAGGTAAATCAGCCCATTTAGCGCCAACCTTGTGATAGGGCCAGCCCTTAAATGCAGTGGTAATACAGTTACCACCGCATTTAAGGGCTACCGCCCAACTCGTGATGAGCCCCTGTGTATCAAGATGCTGTTGTCGCAGACCCGATGATCCCGCCACTCCTCCACGCCTCCTTTGGTGTTGCTGTATAACATGCATTTTTTTTACACCCCATGAAAGAAGCTTCAATCTCAAAGTGACAATAAAAATGTTCAGATCCCATTGTAGACATAGGGCCTGAACACAAGTTGGGCGGTAGCACTTAAATGCGGTGGTAACGCTAATACCGCTGCATTTATGGGCTGGCCTGATCACGATTTGGGTGCTAAATGGGCTGTGTTACTTCCAGATTTTTCGAATGGACCCAATGGGGAATGGGGATTTCCCGTTATCGCCTAGCCCGTGATCCGGGGCTAATAGCGCTGGACCAGGTGGTGCTAACGCAATTAACGTTGGGTGGTATCCCCGCGGTATTACTGCCGGGATGCCGCCCAACTTGTGATCAGGCCCTATAGTGTCAGCAGCATATGAACTCTGAATGAACTGAAGCAAAAAGATAAAAACAAAACTATGCATGAATTCACACCCAGATACAAACTGGCTCATGTCTCACAGGCCTCTGGATCTTTAAACACTGTTGGGTGTCCATTTCCTACTCTATCATACAAACTTGCTTTGGAGCTTAACAGAAAATGTAATGGCGGGACCGTTGACAAGAAAATCTAAAATTGCTAGTATCGTATTGGTTTCTTTTATATTTAGTTGTTATGGCAGCCTATTTCAAGCACTTAGGGGCAATAATGAGAAAGGCGTTAATCCGATACTGCTTCTTTTAGATCTCATAAATGTTCATAATATGGAAAATGTGTAGGAGAAATTTTAAGATTATGTTTGAAGAAAATGGGATGCCAGTCTAAGGGCCTCATTACACGGACGGCGGTAAGGGTTTACCGGTACCAGTATTTTACCGGTACCAGTAAATCCTTACCGCCTTACTATGAGGTCCCTTTGCGGGTTGGAGAATTTAACGCCTGCTTTTTGCAGGCATTAAAAACCAACCGCAAAGGGACCAGGGAGCTAATGGGGCAAAAATGGGAATGGGGGAGGGCAATGGGGTAAGGGGGAATTACCGCCCCACCAACCTTGGAATAGGGCGGTAATTCCCCTTTCCACCAAGGTGGTGCCGGTATTTTATCGGCATGGACCAAGGTGCTAATAGCACTTTGGTCCACCGCCGTCCGTGTAATGAGGCCCTAAGCATTAAAGTATTGCAGAAGTAAGGCCAGTCTTCAGGCCCTTTCAGCCACTGTACCAACCAGAGAGTTGATTTGTTGCAGTCTGCCTATTGGTTTTGTAGGGGGTCCAAAGTCCACCATGTTGTAATAGCCAAGTTTACAGTTGATCTTTGCTTGTGCAATGATTTGCTAGGTGTTCTTTTGATAAGAAAGACTGCGATCTGTAATCTGTGTGAAGGTCTAAAGGATAAGTTTATTTCTTTTATCGAGTGTACAACTGATAAATAGTGACTGTCTTAGACATTGGGCCTCATCACGAGTTGGGCGGTATTCCGACTGAGATACCGCCCAACTGTATTTACGTTACCACCCACCCGTTGGGTGGTATTACTGCCAAATCACGGGTTGAGCAGTAAACGTAATTCACAAAAGAAAGACCTTGGCTGTGAAGCCAGCGGTGCAGGCTGCACTCCTATGTACCACTTGAGTGTGGTTTCATACGGTAATTTAAAGTTCAACAAAAGTATACTTTGAAAACAAATATAGGTTTATTAAGTCTTAATTTGCTATTGTTGTCATAAACTGTAATTCCTCTGGGGGAATTAGAATTATGAGGCTGAAATGTCACATTAAGGCCTGTGCATTTCGGGTGTAAAACCCTTCTTCATCAGGGCCTGTGAATATATATATATATATATATATATATATATATATATATATATATATATATATATATATATATATATATATTTTTTTTTTTTTAATATCTGCCTTCTGGTTAAATCTCTTAGGTGATTGTAACAATAAAAAAGTCAACCACAATGTCCAAAATTGGAGTATTGAGAAAGCATACATCAAGTGACAGCATAATCATTATCAGGATGAGCAAAAGCATGATTGCGTAATTCCCCATTCTCCATTGGGTCAATGGACCCAATGGGGAATTTCTGGCGCAATTGCATTGATTGCACTGAAAATCAGCATTTTTCCAGCGCTTAGAGCTGGGGCTAAATGCTGCCAGACTTGTGATTGGGCGGACCCTTAAATGCAGCGATAATAGCGTTATTGCCGGATTTAAGGGCTACCGCCCAACTCGTAATGAGGCCCATATACTTTTTATAATCATGAGTACAAGAATGTGTTATTTATTTTGCACTTTGAGCTGAATAACAGTAGCTGTTGGAGCCGTTGAGTCGTTCCACGATTAGCCAATTGGACTGCATCCAACGTTTAACACAATTATTTGTATTCGAGGTGTTGGGTGTTGATTGTAGGCGGCAATCAGCTGCAAGGAGCTTGCATTTCTATAGCTAAGAGAAGGGGACTTTTGCAAGTTTTGCCTCTTGACGTGGACAACGGAGGGCATGTCCAAGGATCCCAAATTCACCACCAGGCTTATTTTCTTTTTAGGTTTTTTAAGACCACTGAAAGCTGTCAGAATGCTGATCGACAGGAGAATGAAAAGTCAACAAACAGCATAAAGTGGTCGGTAAAATAGGACATAAGGAGACACCAGCAATCCAATGCAATCATTGGCAAAGTCAACAAGTGGCTTAGTCAAACGGAATTCTTTTCCCCATGCTGGATGCCTTTCCGGCCCCAGGCACAGAGACTTGGTAGAATTTCTGCAAGGCCAGAAGAGCACCACCACAGAGTGGAGTGCAGTACACCTCCGCTTCCCTGGCCTCTCATGCCTCCCTCATCCCAATTGCTTTCTCTATGCACTGTCTGGTGCATGTCACATCTCTTAGTTCAGCAGTGAGTTCAGTCTGCCCCAGTCTGTGTTTGCGAGAGGAGCTGCAGCGACTGACTGAACTTTTGCTGTAATCAAATTGGGTTGCTAGACCTTTAATTGGAAGGACAGCCTTTAAAAACTACTGCCTGGCGCAGAGCGCAGCGCAGAGTTTGCAGTGAGTTCAATCTGCCCCAGTCCGCCCTGGCTTCCGCTGTGGCAGAATGACACGTGGTGCACTGGTAGCTGGTGACCCTCAGAAACAGCCAGCGCCTGTGCTGCCTGGTCCCCAGACGTGGCACAAATCGCTACAGCACTGCAGGAAATTGAAAAATGGCATCGAGACAGAGGTAAGCAACATTTCAATGCTCGAAATCCATGGCGTCCCCTCTGGTAACACTAAACCTCCAATCCCTTCGCTAATATGTCTGACATCAGCGGTACTCAACAAGTCAGGTAACAATGACGTACAGGATCCAGAGGATCCACAGAAATTTGAGTCACAAACGATTCAATTTCCTGGAAGCATGAGTGTGACCGACACCGTTCCACAATGCGGTTTACTCACGGCAAGGAAAACGTCCATTGTTTCCATTTTACCATCACCATCGTTATATATCGATGCCAGTGACTCGATGCATGTCTCCCCCATTTGAAATAACAGACTCAGATCTGTTAACAGTGCACTTAGCGAGTGAGGCTGTGCTGGGAGCCGATACCCAAGGCGACCCTGACGCTTCTCGCATTCATTGGAGAGAGATGGGGGCTCAGGGCCCCCACCAGCAACAGCCCTTGAGACAGATTGAGGCCCGGGCCACAGACATTTCATTAGTCCACGGCTTGACGGCCGAGTTTGATGTTCCTGAGACACCCAAAAGACCACTCTTGAGCGGGTCGCAATTGCCAGCACAAAAAAATACAGAAAGAAATGGCGATCCCCCCTCGACTTCAATTAACCCAAAAAACTAATCCGAACCAGCTGCAGATCCGAGAGCTATTAAAACAGCCGCATGCTGGCGTACTAATGCATAATGATACTCCCACAAAAAAGCTAGCGAGGTATGATACAAATGTTGAAATAATAAATGAAGATGAAGCTAAGAAGAGAACCAGCATCGTCGAAGCTTCCATCGAAAGCCCTGCTGCCTCGGCAATGACAAAATCCACTGTAAACGACATGTCCACATCAGAGTTAGCCGTGAGAGAAGCGCGGTTAACTGAAAGGCTAAAAGCTGACTTCCTGATGATGCGTGAACGTATAGAAGAGAGCTACACCCAGAAATATGCAAAAACTTGTGATAAGACCAAGCTTGATAAAGGAGTGGGAAATGATAATCTGCCCTCAAAGACAAGCACACCTCACGAGAAAACATCCGTCCGAAATATAAACATCACTGACGACAGAAGGAGAACAAACTCATGCCTAAAAACAAATCAAGTTCCCAAATTAAGTAAGCAAACTGCCAGCTTTTTATCTCTACAGGACAGTGACTTGGACATCGAATCGAAACATAAGGTAAATCTATCCACAGCGGCCGCCCTTCAAATTCACAACAATGTTCTTGCTGCGACATCAATTGCCATATTACCATTTAATAAGTTGTATGAGTCAATACACGACTCACTAAACGACCATACCTCGCTGTTGACTACAATAAAAACAAATGTCACAAAATATCACGCAGGGACTTGAGTATGAGGCTGATACCTCACGGAGTTGGCAATTACGACTAAGTGACATTGCCAGACAAGAAACAAAGGAAAAAGTAGACCTTATGGAAGCTGTCATAGAATGCACCAAATGGATGCGGCACAGCTTGACAGTCAGGCCAGAATCCATGGCCAGTTGGTCACATCGACCATTAGAAAAGGGGACAAGGATGAAGATGACGACTAAGACAAAAACGAAAAATGACACCTGTAAAGAATCCCTTATCCTTGAGAAGGATACTACGCAACTTGGAAACAGTTCAACTTTAACCAACAAAATGGCAACGAAGCAAGTGTCAATAACGATTGCCGCTACATCCACAGAGTTTCCAGACTCGCAGAGTGTAATCATGAAAGCCACAGAAAAAGCATTGATGCCTGAAGACTCACGAGATGGACTGACAGATGTTGTAATACAAGTCATTCCAAGTGTCACGACAAACACGAGCATGAGTATCAACCAAACTCTGCCTGACTTGGGCCCGCAAAACCTAACTAGTAAACTGTCATTTAGAATATTTCTAGGAGAGGCAAAAACGATAAAAGCCCCAGTCCGATCCATCCAAAAACCAGGGGTAAAACCGAAGGCAATAGGTTCCAAAGCGAAGCTCGAGCCAAAGGCAAAGAGACCATGAACCAACAAATCAAAAAAATTAATAAGGAACATTTCGACTCCTCTGTCAATCAGTATGTTCAAACGAGTGGAAAAAAAAGGAAAAACATCCAACGAACACACAAAGGATAACCAACCGAACATGGTGGCAGTGCCACACACAAAAAGATTGAGGGATGAGTTCAATGACGTAGAAGATGCATCCTCTGAATCTTCCATCGATCTCTGTGATCTCTCAACGTACTCTATTGAAGACGGTGACGAGGAATCCATAATGATGGATGAACAAAATACAACTCTCCAAAACAACAGTGATAAGTCGACGCATACAAAATCCGTAAAGATGACACAAAACACGATGCCAAAAAATGCGACATTGAAAAATCAAATAGCCAGAGCATACGCACAATCTGAGAAGGACAAGTTGGCATTCACAGTGAATTGACCAAAGGTCAAAACTGTGAACAAACCACATATTCAGCCTTTGAATCTAAACCCAAAACAGACAATGGGCCTCATTACGACCCTGGCGCTAAGTGGTTAACGGCGCCGTAAAAGGCTGCGGCACCATTAACCACTTAGCGCCTTACTACGAGGTCCCTTTGCGGGACCCGACCTGAACGGCTGGTCTGGACCAGCTGTTAAAGTAGGGACCCGCAAAGAGACCTCGCAGGCAATTACGGTACCGCAATTTGCGGTACCGTAATTGCCGCCTTCCCCATTCCCATTGAGCCCTATGGGGCAAAAATGGGAATGGGGAAATGGGAAAATACCGCCCGCCAACCTTGGAATGGGGCGATATTTCCCCATTTCCCCATGGCGGACTCGTTACAACACCGGCAGCAACCATGGTGCTAATAGCGCCATGGTTTAGCACCGGTGTTGTAATGAGGGCCAATGGCTCAAATGTCCAAATGCTTACGACAAAATAAAGACACACTGCATCAGTCAGCTGAGCCACCAAAAAGCAATATCTGGGAATTACAAGTTGAAAACATCTTAAATTAACAAAATGAAGTGAATATAAACCGTTGTAACATCATCAAGCTTTTATGTAGTATCCCGATGTTATGCACAATAGAATCTGATGACATTACTGTGGTCGAATATATGTCAGAAGAGCGACTAAACTGGGTCACCCTCCATCTTAAGTCGAAGCTCATTGTGAAGCAATTACTTGATGCTAAAGATGATCTGATGTTCTTCGGCTTTGATGTGCAGCACCTGGATGAAAGCTTAATATCTTGAAGTAGCTCAAAAATGAGCCCCCCCCCCACACAAGGGAAGAACAAACAAAAACAAGTAGAATTGCGAGATCAGCTAAGGGCTTCTTCTTCCTCCGCCCCAAATGGTACGTCAAGCACACAATGGAAATCTCAAATGCCAAAAATGTGCGATCACTAGGATAAGATCAGTGACAAGATCTTTACACACCACCTGGCTTCATGGAACACAAGAGGCTTCGCTCATTTATTCAAAAAAAGATGGCCGATATTAGATCAGTGTTCGATATTGTGCTTACAAGAAACCTGGATGCAGGAGATACCGGCAAGTGCTGGAAATACAATCTTGCTTAATGCAGCGGGCAAGAATATGTTCGGTCGCCCGCTTGCTGGGTTGATCACGATGATCAGAAATAACCTAAATTGGACCATACTAAAAGCTGAAAATCCGAACATGTTCACTCAAGCAACTATGCTACAACTTCCTGAGACTAACAACAGTCCCAAATGCCATTTACTAATAATCAACGTATATTGGAATCCAGCGATGATTTCCCAGAACAAATTGATATCAGTAGTAACTGCTTCAATTGACGAGTGTCTCATTTCTTTTGACGACCCTGTTTCATTGTATGTGGTGATCTGAATTACTCCTGGTTTAATGAGCCGAAAGCACCCTGCAAAATAAACAGTGCGAGAGGCACTCCTCAGCCAATTGATACGGGTGTTCGATGGATGAAGGAGATGACGATGAGAGACTGTTTCATGTTGAATGGATGCACTAATGGCGATATTTCAGCTTCGTCCACATGGCACCGTGGTACCAGCTCAAAGACCCCCTAATACATCTGGGCGTCAAGAAATCTAAAAAGTAAAATCACAAACTTGACAACAGTAAAAACTACAAGAAGCGATCGTGATGCACTGCTGATAACTTGGCATGGGACTCTGAAGAGGAGTTCTGATGCCAAATATACTGGACCCATAACAACCGACTATTCTCGAACGAGGTTAAGAATTAATACCAAACAATTGAGCACTTTCACGGAAACATACGTGGCAAATAACTGCTCGGAAGCAAATATAAACGGTAGCCCGTTGATGATGCAGTTCAGAGCCGGTAAAATGAACTACAAGATTGGACACATATTTAACAGACACTCCTTTAGCGCAACTATATGTCAAGCAAAGAAATTACTGCGCAATGATCTAATGCAGTTAAAAAGGTGCAAAGGAAAGAACTGTGCCACGTACATGAAAAAACAGTGTCTTCAATATAGGAATTGGCTCAAATCATTCAACATCATACGAGACCATGAACAAGCAGAAATGATGCTACAGCTCATTATACGCAAGGACACTAGAGTGCTATGGGAAATAATCAACACAGGCTCAGTGAAATCATCCTACGAAATGGCAAACGGAGTCAACGATGCAAGATGGGTCACTTATTACTCAGCGATATTTGACACACAGAGCGTTACAAGTTCAATACCTGATTCTGGAAGAAATGGCACACTGTTGAAACTCCAGAGGATATAGAATGGGCCATTCAAAGACTAAACAATTCTAGAGCTGCCGGACCAGACGGCATTTCCAATGTAATGCTGAAAACAAACAGCTCAGAATGGGCCAAGTTTATTGCCACCCTGTTTGAGAGGATTGCAGTGAGCAGGACCCTACCTGAGTCTTGGAGAACGGCAATTGTCGTACCTATATTTAAAAAGGGCTACCGTAACGATCCGACAAATTATCGTCCAATCGCACTCCTTGATACAATAGGGAAGGTGTTCGCTGCATTCCTCCAAAGAAAACTGGCTGACTGTGCCGATCACATTAAGGTGATTGATAAGTGTCAAACAGGTTTCACCAAAGGGGTCTGAGTAGAATTAAATCTGATTATCCTAAACACAATAAAACTTGACACC
This sequence comes from Ambystoma mexicanum, assembly GCF_040938575.1. Classification (NCBI taxonomy): domain Eukaryota; kingdom Metazoa; phylum Chordata; class Amphibia; order Caudata; family Ambystomatidae; genus Ambystoma; species Ambystoma mexicanum. The sequence goes on along the minus strand of NC_090934.1, from coordinate 949,725,343 downwards.
ATGACAAGTGACAAAAATCTGTTTCTCGCCTTTATAGACCTAAAACAGGCCTTTGATTCTATCAATCGGCAGAAACTATGGGAAAAACTGCTCTCATGGGCGTGCACTTTAGAGCTGTTAAATCCTATTATAGCATTCCATTCCAATACTTCCTTCCGTGTAAAATTGAACTCACAAGGCGACCTCTCTGACGAAATGTACACAAAGAGGGGAGTCAAACAAGGCTGCTCCTTAGCAGCATTACTGTTTAAACTTTTCATATCTGATCTTCCTATCACCCTAACACAACCGAGGACATTCCCCCTGAAGATAAATGGTCACCATGTCTGTTGGGTCATATACGCAGACGATATTGTCCTGCTGGATACTACACAAATTGGACTGCAAAGACCACTTGATGTGCTACAAAAGTATTGCAACAAAAACGATCTAATAATTAATAAGAAGAAATCAAAGATCATGTCTATTGGTGTCGGAGGAAAACTACGCAAACTTCACCTAGCTCCTAAATCATGAAAACCTAGATTCAACAAGCTCCATTTGTTATTTAGGAGTACAATTTAATATCTCAATACGAGAATGGGATTGGACTCAAGATCTACTAGCTCGAATGATGATGTTTGCCTTGCAAGGATTCAAATTACATGCTGCCTATGGCAAATTTACATTAAAACCAATACTCTCCTTCTACTTACAAAAAGTAGTACCCGCCATAGCGTTCGGCAGCGAAGGGGGATGGAATATACCAGCTGAAATCTGGTGTAAACTAGAGGGAAAATTCTGGCCACAGAACCTTTCAATAATAATGATTCGATATGAACTGGGCATTGACTCACTGTATGGTACAGTTCTGTGGAAATCAATTTTGGCATGGCGTAAAATGAGAATGGTCCCAGCAGTTGGTCCATATGATATCTTACAGAAAAGAACCAACATTTGCATGCTTGATTTAATAAGTAAATGGGAACAGAAACTTCTTGACATAATGCGATGCACAAATCTGACCAAAGAGCTCGTACTAAAAATGCCTCAAAGAGCTGAAGAGAAATTGAGATGTTGGAATTGGATACAGAACAACGGGAAGCGAAGAACGCTAATTTCCACACTAGACTTTGGAATATCATCGCATTGACTCGATGAAACCTCCAAGTATTTGTCCAAATTCCCCTCTCGCTATCATTGAAACCAATTTATGAGATTGCGCTTCAATCTGTACAAGACCAAAGAAATGATGTTTAAGCACGATCCAAAAACAGTAGATAATCAATGCAGACATTACCAGAAAGCTGTTGAATCAGTTAAACATTTGATAACTGAATGTATGGCCATCAATGCTCAAAGATTGTTGCATCTTGCAGATTCTGCGCCTAAAAACGACAATCTAGATGAATGGTGGAGTTACCTAATCGCTGGAATAAACACGCGGTTGACCTGCGCAGTAATCAACTTCATGGACTCTATACTGTTAGAAAATTGATGCATCGGATAGAGCGCATAGTTGGAAAGGAGGACTATCAGGTTGATATATCATGTAATAAAAAGTTTTTTTTTAATAAGTTAAACTAAGATGACAATAGAAAAATATATAAAATGCTTAGGTATGTTTCCGTACTGAGCTGATGATATTTACCAGTGTTAGGTTGCCTCTGCTGTCCAAATGGCTAAGTGCACTCACTTCAACAACAGCTATTACTTCAACATGCGGATGCAATTTATCAGTGTTAGGTTGCCCTCTGCTGTCCAAATGGCAAAGTGCACCCACTTCAACAATAGCTATGAGTTCAACGGAGTATTTTGTTTGAATGAATGGGACGCCTCTCCGGCTAAACGTTTAATTCTCTAACGAGCAAAATGCTGCAGGACGATTGTCTCCTCCCAAGCTAAAACTGAAAGTAGGTGATGTAATGTAATTATGCTACTACACAAATGTATGCCATCACAGGGACTCTGCAATGGAACAAGGTTGACAATTACGCATCTACAAAGACACTTCACAGAGGCCTTGTGATAGATGGAACTTAGATACTTTCTTATACCACGCATACCTCTCATTCCAGCTGACCTGTTTATCCTTTTCAATGACAATTAATAAGTCACAGGGACCTAAGTCCCCCTTCCTGGAAGTGATCAGTGGTAATTCCAATATTTAAGAACAGGGACATAAGTGACCCTATGAATTACTGACCGATATTGACCTTTAAGAAATGCTAGAACAGCGTATGTTATGCCGGGAACAGCTTGTTTCTATTGAAATATGCATGGCTCCCTCTCGTGGGTGGTAAAGCATCACCCAGGAGAAAAACCTAATGATGGCTCTAAACTGTCTCCAATCAGCCAAACTTATAAATGTGTATGTGCTGTGCTGGTTACGTAGCTCTGAAGCAACAGAGCGCTGCAAAACAGTGAGAAACAGTGGGTTACAGAAATAGGGAATACAATTGGAAAGATAGACTATTAAGGGTACACCTGGAGGGACATGGAGAGCAGGGATGTAGAGCATCACAGGCGGGCATTACAGGTTAGGGATGGAGAAGCGAAAACAGGCTTAATTGATTTGTTGTTGAATCTGCAGCTGTACTCCCGTTGAAGCTATATGTTTCACACAATCTGACCATATATATAGTATCATTAGATGACACTAACACATCAACAGTAACCTAAATCTAATGGTGGCGGCAAAGCACCATTAATGAATTTAAACTATGCTTCCTCGCTAGGCGGTGTTAAAGCACCGCATATAAGCCAAAACTAATGGTAATGGCAAAGCTCCATCTATGAGCCAAAACTATGTAGCCTGACTATGTGGTGCCACGTCGCCGCCTATGAATGAAAACCAAGGGTGGTAAAGCGTTACTCGAGAAAATACATTTCTTTTCCTCCTCGGTGCCATCTTTCACGTTGCACAACATGTGCTATTTTCCTTCCCTCACTATGTGGCGGTAAAGCGCCACATATGTGTCACAACATAGAACAACTAACCAAATTATACCTAAACAATAAAAGACTACTTTCTACTTCAACACGGACTAAAGTTACAAAAATGCAACATTTTAGTTGTTTAGTAAACTGCATTGGGAATTGCTTTCCATTAAGAGGTGCCAGAAGCTCCATACTGTGCTGGGGTTAGATATATCCAATGTACAAGGCCGCTGCAGCATCCCCATGAATACAGGTCATCATTTTTAGGTGCATCACAGTACCTTCAGTGGCAATGGAGGGAGATGATACAGGAAGGCATGAAGAGGCCAATAGAAGAGCTTTAGCAAGTGTGTAGCTTGAATTTCTTTCAAGAAGCAGCTATTTGCACTAAGAAATAAGTCAAGAGTCAGTCTAGCGCCAAAGAACGCCTGAACTGCTTGTTTCCGACTGTATCTCAAAAGACTGGATAAGATCTCCTACAGGAAAGGTGCCTTCCCAAAGGAGGGGGGAATTTGACAAATAAAGCACATGTTCTTCCCCCATGTTGGGACCTCATGATGGGCCTCTCTGACACCTTTCCTAACTGTCTCAGCCCTCACTGGCCTGATGATCAACATTACAAAGCTGCAAGTGGCCAGCACTCACCAACATTAATGGCAATTAATGTGCTCTATGTACCAATATGCATTAAATAAGATTACAGAATGTCAGACAATTTCAGGTAGACAGGCAAGAACCTGCAAGCACAAAATTGACAGGAACAGCACCAGATGGCGATAAGGAGCTAGCACCCTAACAGTGAGAAGCATGCACTATTTGAAACTTAGAATCTATTACCAAAGGACTGAATACAGAACATGATTATCATCTTTTCTTGTAATAGTCTGTAAGATAATTGGAATTGATATCATATTTCAAGACCATGCCATGAACATGACACCAATAATGTACATACACCTATTATCCAATCGTAGTAACAATTGTTTACAGAGAATACATCCATTGACGACAAGTGTCTGACATTGTTCACCCGCCACCTCAAGCATTTACTAATGTAAGTTTTTGTTTACGGCCAGAGATTTCTCTGGATCATCAATGTATCTTCAAAATCCCCACCATCTGCACCCACATATCGCCCTTCCTGTCAACTAATATTATGAAAAATGCAGCATCTCAAACATGCTAAGCATTAATCATATCTGTTTTAATAGAGTAATAAGTGAACAGAATCTACCAGTTGCACCTTTTTTCTTGTCTATGTTGTAAAAGTCAGCAATTATCGTGCCAATAATTGACATCAATATTTGTTTGAGTGTGTTTAATATTATTGATGTTAATAAACAGCTTGTGGTATCATTCTACACATTTCTTATTTATTGACTCCAATGTTATTCATGCAAGCCTCCAGAAAGCTCAGTGGCTGAAACATGGCCTGGCCTACAGACATCACACAATTCCATTGGTCCAAAAACCTTGATGCAATTTAATTGGCCTGAATGTACAGCATATAAAAAGGATTTGGATGCCCCAAGTTTTCAATCTGAAGTAACCATTTGACCTGTAAATTTGATGAGGAGAATATCTGATCCGTCACACCCTTGTTTTGCAAATTTCATGAGGGCAACATTTGATGAGTTATATAGACTCAGACATATGATGCAATTGTTCTTAAATCTTTCAAGCAGCTGAATAAGCCTGAACAAAAGGCATTAAAATGAGATGTAATTGGTTTGAACATTTCATTATGTTAATCTGATCCAACTAATTAGTCTGCAAATCTGATGACTATAAAACATGTTGAGGCATAAAGGTTTATAGGCCTGATAGGTCTACAAACATGAGGAGTTGATCTTTTGTTTTGTGTTTTCTTTCATTGTAAAACCATGTAACAATTTTCTGCACTGTAAAAATCATGAATTTATACCATTGATTTTCAACTATCAAATTGATTCAATATTGATGATTTCGTACTTGCCGATGACAATCTAGTATTTACTCTGTCATTCTAATACATTAATGGAAATTGGCGCTATAATTGAACCAGGGATCCCCTTAATTATTTTTGAAAGAAAATATCATAGCACACTATGCGTTTGCAAATATTTCAGATGACTGTTGGCGAGTTTCTAAATACTTTAGATGGCACTACTGGCACTGGTGCAAGGACAGATGTGAAAACAGTGCATGCCAATGGGCTCTGTGTTAGATGTTTGTAACATACAAGAAGTAATCATTTTGTGTGTTTTAGTGGATTGAAGGAAACTGCACCTTCATTTTAATTGAATTTGTGGAGAAAGTTATTTTTGGTGTTTGTGTCTAATCATTTTCATTTTCATTTTGAGGGCCTGATCACGAGTTGGGCGGTATCCCAGCTGGGATACTGCCCAACTACATTAGCGTTAGCGTTACCGCACACCGGTCCGGCGGTATTACTGCTGGATCACGGGCTGGGCACTAACTGTTAATCCCCAACTGACCCAATGAGGAATTTTCAGCACAATCACCACATGGTAATACCGCCAGCGGTAATTGTGCCAAAAATGGCATTTCTTCTTCGTATTTACCCTCAGAGGTGGGGATAATAAGCCAGAATTGTTATATCGCCAGCACATAAATGTGGCGGTTATACCGTTAATGCAGCACTTAAGGTCTGTGTTTTCTTTTCTTGATTGGTCTCTCATTTTATATCTAATTTCATTCTCATACAAACGTTTATGCTCATGATTATTGATTATTTGTGGTTTGATATATTTTGACAATGGGAACGTCTCCTTGTTGCACTATTTAGAATTCACAACCTGCATAGTGGTTATCATAAGAAGCTTGTGAGAGCAAAACACGTGTTGGCACAATGAAAAGATATATACGATTTGATATGTTATTTATAACGCGCTTAATACCCAGAGGTTTCTAAGCGCGTACCCGGGGATCGAACTTGTGGTGCTCCATGTCATCTTGCTTCCAAGGTGAGTATGTTGCCCCTGAGTTATCCTCCCGAGGTGAAAAAGACATTTTCACATGCCACACAAAGTCGTACTAATCACAGGATTACGTTAATGCAATAGTTTTCTGAATAGGATGTCTATGAAGGGTTTTTCTTACACAATTTAAGTGAGATGTTCATTGAATCAAGAATGACTGTATATTGTGGTAAGCACACGCTGATCTTACTCAGGCTTGGTACATTTGTCATGGATATTTAGAGGGCACTGGGTGTTATGCCCGAGATCTGAGCTTGAGACTCAGAGAACCATGACTAGCAGAATCCTTAGGCCCGGTAAGGGCTGGGGCACTGCCGGCACGGTCTCAGCTATTGTGGCCCATTCATCAGAGCACAGTTAATACTTAATAAGTGTTAACTTTCTCTGATGAATGCATCCATCAACTGCCATCGAGCCGGGGACAGCAGGCAAGCAAGAAGCAACGTCACTTCAAGTGACTTCCACTTGCTATGACACACGCATCCCTACCATCCCAACCACATCCCACCCGACTCCCATCTGTTTGTCCTATTGTCCACTGCCTCTTTCCTATAACCTCCATCCCCAACTTTACCATCTCCTATCAACTCCTTCACTAACACGACTTTTTCACAGACTCAGTCTAGCAACAGCCTTGCAGGTCACATTACGCTACCATTTGGACAAGGATAGGCGCTGTAAGACCGCTACGGTGGTGACGGGCGCAGTATAAATATTCAATAACATAACATAACAATTGCGACAATCTTATCAGTGGCTAGACTCAATATCATGTCTGCATAACACTAAATAGACCTTCACAGAGATTTAAAGCCCCTCCCATCTTTGCGGGGGACATACAGAAATTGAAAATTTGTTCTGTGATATGAAACAACCTCAAGGAAGCTTGGGTCATGCCCCTCTTTAAAAAAAAAACAACCTTGATCCTAACATCCCCACAAACTATAGGCCCATCACCACCGTTCCCTACATCCTAAAGATCCTAGACAGAGTGGCCTACCTGCACATCCAGAAACACCTGGAGGATCACAATCTACTAGGACTCAAACAATCTGGCTTCAGGCCCAGACATGGAACGGAAACAGCCCTCCTGGATCTCAAAATCCAAATGGACGAGGCTAAGGACAACGGTAAGCTTGCCATGATCCTGCTGTTAGACCTGTTGGTGACTTTTGACCTGGTCAACCATCAAATCCTCCCTGATCATCTGTCTACAGCAGCTGCCTTCTCCAGCAACACCTCTACCTGGATACAATATTTCCTGTCCAACCACACCACCAGGGTCTTTGCACCCTCGGCCTCTGCGAATCCAAGTCCCATCCACTGTGGCATACAACACACAGGTTCTCATCACCCTCTCGGGAAGCTATAAAGATGATTGTAAAAGAAACAACGAGATTTACCTGGAAATCCAGGCATGGATGGTAGATCACTGCCTTTGCCTCAATGACAATAAAACTGAGCTTTTGATCATCGGCTCCCAAACCCACCTGAACAAACTAGACCCCTGCTATGCTGCCATCAACATCGATGGTAACCCAATCAAAGTGGCCAAAGAGATCAAAACTCTGGGAGTCTACCTAGACTCCACACTGTCCCTCAAGAAGCAGGTGAGCTCAACCGCGTCCTCTACGGCTTCCACTAACAAACTAATTAACGTCTGCAAGCAATTCCTCTCGCCCAGTAGCTGCATCACACTAGCCAGGGCTCTAGTGTTATCCAAGATGGACTACTGCAACAGTCTCTACCTAGGCACATTTGAAGGGAACCTCAACAAACTCCAGGTCTTTCAAAATAATGCCTTAAGCGCAGCTCTAGGTATACCGATATCCATGCACATTTCTAGTTTCAGACAGGCCGCCCACAGGCTCCCGGTACGGGACAGAATTGCCCTTTGCACGCTGGTCATCACCCACAAGTGTCTATCAAACACCGGCCCCAAATACCTAGCTGTTAAATTCAACATACCCCAGCCTTCCAGACCAACCAGAACCATCTATTCGCACTGTCTAACCGTGGCAAGATTCCAACTGAAAAGAGCTGGGGGAACTAGCTTCCCAGTTCTATCTGACAAACAATGGAATGCCCTTCCCCTTAGCCTCAGGACGGAATCCCCATTCTGGACCTTCAGAGTTAAAGTCAAAAGCTGGCTCTTCGGGATGCTCCCTGCTTGCTCAGTCCCTGGCCCAGCCACTCCACCCTACCCGAAGTAACCCTTTCCCTGACACTGCCTCTTGTGGCTCTCCTCTAGACCACACGCTGTAACCTCTGGTCACCCTGCACTTATCTCTGTTGTTGTACTATGTCTATATATAATCGCTGTGTCCTAAATCACCTGTATCTCCTGTAGATTTCCTGTATTTCCTGTATAATCACCTGTACTAACTGTACATTTCTGCGTTCATAACTTTGTAACCACTGTATAAGCTTTAAGCGCCCAGTTACGCGAGGGTTTGGGTCGCAGTACAAATAAAGGAACTAAACTAAACTAAGCTAAGGGCATCGTGTTGTTACAGGATGACACATTGGTATGTGCGAACATCGCAGTACAAATAAAGGAACTAAACTAAACTAAGCTAAGGGCATCGTGTTGTTACAGGATGACACATTGGTATGTGCGAACATTGAAGCTGAATATAATGGACTACTACTCTAAATTTAGTGAGCGTTGTGCTCTAAGAAAGGGATTGCATTTCTTTTGTCTGATGAGCATCAGTGGGTTTTCGATGGTTGAAAAGAGGATTATGCAAATCGCCCTCATTACACGGCTTTGTTGCGTGACTAAGAATTATCAGGGCTCATTACGAGTTTGGCGGTGTGGGAAACCAGTGGAGGTAATACCGTACACCTCCATTTTACCAGCACTGCCAAACTACAAGTTTGCCGGTATTACCTCCGGCGGTATTACCAGATGGTAATACTGCCGAATTTTGAAGGTAAATTGGAGGAGTTGCTTGCTAGAGGTTCTCCTCCACTTTACCTGCAAATATTGGCAGAATTTCCATCTGAAAATACTGCTGGAGGTAATACCAGCAAAAATTCCCAATTAAAATTGGGATTTACACTTCCAAACCACCACTGGCAGTATTACCACTGGAATACCGGCAAACTCGTAATGAGCCCCATTGTGTTGGTGCGCGTATGTGACCCCATAGTGGGAGCGGTCTGATACATGACGCTGAGGTAGTGCCTAAGGCGCTTGTTTCAAGGGCTCTAAGTGTTGTTGAGAGAAGTGAGGCTTGGGCGAGTTAAAGAACAGATTAGGCATTTGGGAAAAAGAGCATGGTGTTATCTTAGGGCAACTCAGGAGATATGTATGGATAAAGGGTGTTCCAGGAAGTTTATCTGAGGACACATCTTTAATAAGCTGAAGGTTCTTTATTTGGATCCAAGAATGTTATTGTTGCAAGGACACTGCTTCATTCCTCTAGGGAGCTTAAGTTGGCACTGAGGGCCACCTAGGCCTCAGTCTTACCAGGAGATGGTTACTAGAAATGTATGGGTGGCCAGCGATGGGTACACAGCCAGAGAAGGTTGTAAACGATCACGTTGCATGTGCTAGGAGTGATAAAGTCCACAGCACTCTGAACCCTAAGGTTGAACTGGTGCAGATTCTTAATAGCTTGTGGGGCAACCTGATCCTGACATAATGGGGCCCCTGGATGTTTTAGAGAAGGATGCCGTATTGGTCCTGTATCTGTCGATTACATGTCACTTGGAGAAACAAATGGGAATGGGGTATGGTGGGTAGATGGCCAATTGAGTGGGATTGGTTTAAGAAGGGGGGCCTCCTGGGTTGCTTTTAGGAGTGGCCAGAGCAAGTTTTACTCACTGCCAGAGAGAGCTAATGAAGACTCATACAAGAGGGGGGCTTGGTGTCAGCCAGCTTGACCCGTGCATCCTGCTCAAAGCTCTGTTACAGTAGCGGCTACTATGTAAGGGCCAGCTGAGCTGTTTAAGCTTGACAGGGAGTGTGTAAATGCTACTTTCATTGCCTTCTTTTGTTTCCATGCTGCATTCATTTGCTTTTTTCCAGCGTCCTGCTGCGCGTGGAACTGTCTACATTGGGGAGAGCTGTGTTGGATAATGCTTTTAAACGCATGTTTATGTCCATGATGCGTGTACAGATGAGTACAAAACATGGTTCAAAGGTGGCGCTGTGCAGTCTAGCGCAAGTGAGGTACCTGCACCCCAGCTACCCTCGTGTCACTTGTGTCCAGTAAGGCATAGGGATATGAATGTGTGCTTCTTTAGTTTCCACAGCCTTTTGCAGGGCAGGGATGTCCTGTATTCATATGTATTCAACTTATTTTTTTGCAAAGGGAGCAGACTGCTCCATGATGCACAGGTAAACACTGACAACTATGTTATGTTCCATACTTAGAAAGTGGGTTGAACCCGACTGAGCTGTCTATCACACCATTTTTGTTATCTTATCATTTTTTTTTAAGTACTACTCTCGCTGATACTTGAGGAGAACCATATCCGGTTCCGGAAGCACCTCAAGACCATCCTCTTTGCTTCTGCCTTCGCTCGCCCTCTCCCCTGCTGATCTGCTCTCTCTTGGCACCGTGCACCTGGCCACCCTCTGCCCCCTGGGCCCAGGTCCCTGCTCACCCTGCCACCCTCCTGCACTGCCTCCCGGCCACCGCTTGCACTGGGGACTGTATCTGTACCCATACAGCCCCACATTTTTTTTCTTTTTTTTTTCTTCTTTTTCTGCACTTATCAGACTACCCAGTCTGCTGCCTTAAACACAGCACTTGCCACCTGCCGGCTGCACTACCACTGTTTATTGCCTCAATGTTCTATTTATTATTCTGCTCTCCTCTGCTCCGCACCTTCCACTCTCCCCCTTCCATGCACTTTTTCCCTTTTTCCCTTTCCCATGCACTTGCGCGTTCTCAGTGTCACTGGGCCTAGTAAGATCGTTGTTGTGTTGTGTTCTCCCCTGTTCCCCTGCCTTGCCTAGTCGCGCTCTGAAACACTTGTGTACGAGTGCGATACAAATAAAATATCATATCATATCATAATGTAAGAAATGGTGGGCAAGCAACGGCCTGTGCTAGTAAAAGGCTCAAGCCCAAAGACTTTAAACAAACATGGACACAATGGTAACCTAACCAGCCCCCTGCGCCACTACCACATTGATTTTTCCAAAATGTGAATGATTACAAAGCTGTCACTCCTGATAAACTCGTTGTAATTCAATTGGGCATGTTTGTGCTCAAACAGCCAACACGTGTTTCAACCTTTTAAAGGTCTTCCTCAGGGCAATTTCCTACTAGTTATCGCACCATAATCACTTATCCACGAAACAGTTTTTTGTTGTTTGGTTTTCTCAGAACTCGTCTCTGAATCCTATGTTGATATAGGGCCTCATTACAGGTCGGGCGGTCCGGATTTAACAGTGGCGGTAAACCCGCTGCCACTGTTAATTCCGGACCGCCCGATCCCGACTCCTGCAGGCGGGAGGTGATGTTCCTGCCAGGTCTGACCTGGCGGGTTTAACACCGCCCGCCTGCAGGCAGACGTGGAAACACCAGCACCATCACGAGATGGTGCCGGTGTTTCCACTTCCCCATTCCCATGGGGATTAACACCATTCCACCTCAGTGACTCCCGGGACACCGGGGCTGTAATGCCCTGGTAATTCCGGGAGTCACGGAGGTGGAATGGTAATACGAGTCCGGCGGTAACCAGGCGGTTTTACCACCGCGGTTACCGCCGGACTCGTAATGAGGCCCATACTTCTGAAATGAGTTCTGCTAAAAGGCTACTCTCCTTAATGTTTGATCGTTGTTGAGTCTTCGTTCACGCTCGTGTTTAGTCATTCTCGTGATAGTAGCCAGATAGGTGTAGTTCTCAAGGCCGTTCAGACATAGCCATGGACACCCAACTTATTAGGTCAACTGGCCCTCATTCCTTGTCTGATCCTTAATAGCGGCGTATCGTGTGGATTGTTGCAATTGAATGAACACTCAAAAACTATAACGTATTAAAGAGTGTAGCCTTTTAGCAGAACTCATTTGAGAGACTGCATTATTCCACGAGTGCAGACAAACAAATAAAGAGCGGCGAGCACATACAAACTAGCAAGTGTAAGTGCAAGCTGCAAGTGTTTATTTAGTCTGCCCTACCTAGTGCTTTGATATTTTTACACCCATGTGCTGCTTTCTTGTGCACTCCTAATATTTTAATAAGGGGGGGGGGCTGCTCCATGATGAATGTCTAAAAACGGACAAACATTTGGCGAGGGGGCCCTCCTGATGTGAGCGGGTCAGCAACGCTCTCCATCTGTATGCCGCGGCAGTTTGCAGGACTGCGGAGCATGGCCCCAGCAATGGATATGCGGGTCCGTACTATCGAAGGATTCGTGCAGCACTGCGCGCTTGGGTACTGACATTCGATGGACGAGGTTGCTCTACCGTAGGCGGTAGACTGGCGGCACCAGCCAACATGTGTGGCACGGTAAGGTGGGGGCTCCCCTTGCCCATGGGCATCTGGGGGTGGGATTATCAGATGCAGTCCAGAATTCATGCCTCGCGGAGCAGTAGCACTTAAACTCAATATTTCCCTGCAGGCAAAAGCACCACTTTCATATCGGAATCCAGGGGCGGAGAAACAGTCTGGGTTCATCATGTAATAACATTACATTTGATCAAAATTCTTTATTAAACAAATACATAGATTCTTTTAAAATCAAGCACATATACCTAATTTACACACTTCATATTTCTAAATCTATTCTCTTGTTCTCACTGGATATCATTTCAACATACCACATATATCGATACTAGATTTCAAGTAGTCTAACGTACAAAAAGAGAACTATAAACCAGTGCAAAATTCTCATGTGCAAACAGCGCAACCGGTGGGGAAGGCACAATGATTATGAACACCTATTGAGGGGTTCAAAAGTATAGACTTGTATCCCCCACTAGAAAAAGTGCATACACTAGGAACTCGATCATTCACATAATAGCCTAGCACCTATGTAATTTACAAACTTCCCTTGTCTATAGTTTCGACCATACATTGTCGGGAACCCCATTGTGGGGCACTGATACGAGTCTTCTTCAGGACCAAGGCGTTGCTTGAACGTTGCCGTTTTTGCGCGACTCGTCAGCCGGGCACGGATCCTTATTTCCTTTCATCCGTCACCAGTCATGGAGAGACTGCGTGGCGTGCAACGCGATCACTCGCATAGGTCCCTCGCATGAGGTATGTTCAACATCGCGCCCCTTCAAATGTCAGATCATATTTCTGTGGGTCTTCGGTATGTATGTGTCGCGCATCGCGGCTCGACAGCAAAACGTCTTCATACGGATGCCCTGTCAGGAAACCTTTACTCCTCTATTCGGAAATCGCAGTCAAAGGCCTCCTCGTTTTCATGAGCCTCCTTTCGCCGTGATACTAAACCAACATGTGCCTGCCTGCACGACGTCACTAATAGGTGGCACCGTGCAGTCTTGCACGAGTAATGTACCTGCAGCCGTGCCACCCTTGCCCGGGTGAAACATAGGCCTATGAATCTCTGATTCTTTACACTAAACAGGCTTTTTCACCCCCCAGGTTACTCCACTCCTGCTTGCCTCTAATGGGCAGCTCTGTACCAACAACGGATGCTCGGGGTGCATTACCAGAAGCTGTTACTAGGTGGCGCTATGCCATCTCAGATAAGTATTGGCAGTGAAAACAAGCGCGACTTGTCCCTCTGTCCCATTTGACATTGGGTTGTGAATCTGCGCTTCATTTGCCACCGGGTTTTGCACCAGCCTTGTTGCAGTTTTTATGAATTGACCAGTTGTAGCATTAATGCCCTAGGCATGTTGCTCTATCTAAACCGGCCGTGAAAAGGAAGAACGTGTTCTTACATTTATATGTGTTAAGGCACTCCCAATTCTCATTATGTTTATTACTATTCAAACATCTGTCATGGTGCGCAAGTGTTTCTGCACAGGTCATAATTACTACACACACACACGCACACTTGTGTCAGGCATATGTTTGTCAAAGGGACTTTAGCAATATTATTCTGGAAGCAGAAGCATAGTCTGGAAGCAGGAGCAAATTCTGGGGCGACAAGTGAAAGCCACGGGATTTGCTACTGACCCATCCTATATTCACCCAAGCCATATTTGCAGTATTTCTGTGGGACTTCAAGGCCATGTCCGTTGCTGTGTTTACTGGCAAAAACACTAAAGTATGCCAGTTTTACAAACATAACACTGTCCACATTTTTTTCGAATATTGCGCAATCTTCAATTACTTTTTTAAACAAATGTTTGTTTACAGCCAGTATAATTTGTGTTACACATGACAGCACAGTCATTGCTTTTGGCCATCAGATAGATAGCCATTGCATGGAGTCTAGGAGAATGTAGAATGTTGCCATATATTGAATCCAGGTGAATGTAGAGTGTAGCTATTGCACTGAATCTGGGAAACTGCAGAATGCAGCCACTGCATTAATTCCTGATGAATGTAGAAAGTAGCCACGGTATTGAATCTAGGTGAGTGCAGAATGTAGCCATTGTATTGGACCTGGGTGAATATAGAATGTAGCCATTGTATGGAATGTAGATGAATGTACAATGTAGCCATTGTATTGAATTGATATTGATATTTAATTTATATCGCGTTCGTACACATGTGTTTCAGAGCGCGACAAGGCAAGGGAGGGTAACAAGGGAGAACAAAAACAATGATCTTACTAGGCCCAGTGACATCGAGAACGTGCAATTGCATGTGAGAGGGAAAAAGGGGAAAAGTGCATGGAAGGGGGGAGAAGTGGAAAGGGCAGAGCAAAAGAATACAGATAAATAATAAATAAATAAATAAATAATAACAAGCAACAAACAGTGGTAGTGCAACCAGCAGGTGGCCGGTGCTAGGTTTGAGGCAAGTCAGGGTGAGTCTGGTAAGTGCAGAAAGAAAAAGGGGGGACTGTATGGTTACAGATACAGGCTGCAGTGCAAGGGTTTGCCAGGAGGCAGTGCAGGTGGGTGGCAAGGTGAGCGGGTACCTGGGCCCGGAAGTCAGAAGGTAGGCCAGGACACGGTGCCAAGAGAGAGCAGATCAACAGGGGAGGGGCCAAGGCAGAAGCAAAGAGGAAGGTCTTGAGGTGCTCCCGGAACCAGAGATGGTTTTCCTCAAGTTTCAGAGTGGCAGGGAAGCTGTTCCAGAGGGAGGCCCCAGCCGAAGAGAAATATCTACCCAGAGTTCGCTTCTTTGAGAAACGACTGACCCTGGGGGAGTTAGAGGTAGAGGAGCGAAGAGCTTGAGAGGGAAGGTATTTACGAAGGGACAGAATCCGGGTGAATATAGCATGTAGCCATGGTATGGAATGTAGATGAACGTAAAATTTAGCCAGTGTAATGAAACCAGGCGAATGTAGAATGCAGCCAGGGGATTGAAACCAGGTGAATGTAGAACGCAGCAGGCTATTGAAACTAGGTGAATGTGGAATGCAGCCAGGGGATTGAAACCAGGTGAATGTAGAACGCAGCCAGGGTATTGAAACCAGGTGAATGTAGAATGCCGCCAGGGGATTGAAACCAGGTGAATGTAGAACGCAGCCAGAGTATTGAAACCAGGTGAATGTGGAATGCAGCCAGGGGATTGAAACCAGGTGAATGTAGAACGCAGCCAGGGTATTGAAACCAGGTGAATGTAGAACGCAGCCAGAGTATTGAGACCAGCAGGTGTATTGAGTCTAGGTGAATGTAGAATGCAGCAAGTGTATTGAGACCAGGTGAATGTAGAATGCAGCCAGTGTATTGAGACCAGGTGAATGTAGAATGCAGCCAGTGTAATGAAACCAGGCGAATGTAGAATGCAGCCAGTGTATTGAGACCAGGTGAATGTAGAATGCAGCCAGTGTAATGAAACCAGGCGAATGTAGAATGCAGCCAGAGTATTGAGACCACCAGGTGTAATGAGACCAGGTGAATGTAGAATGCAGCCAGTGTATTGAAACCAGGTGAGTGTAGAATGCAGCCAGGGGATTGGAACCAGGTGAATCTAGAACGCAGCCAGAGTATTGAGACCAGGAGGTGTATTGAGTCTAGGTGAATGTAGAATGCAGCCAGTGTATTGAGACCAGGTGAATGTAGAATGCAGCCAGTGTATTCAGTCTAGGTGAATGCAGGATGTAGCCATTGCACTCAGGCTAGGTGAATGTAGAAAGTAGCCTAGGTACTGAATCTAGATGAATGTACAATGTAGCCAATGTATGGAAACTAGATTAACGTACAATTTAGCCAGTGTAATGAAACCAGGCGAATGTAGAATGCAGCCAGTGTATTGAGACCAGGTGAATGTAGAATGCAGCCAGGGGATTGAAACCAGGTGAATGTAGAAAGCAGCCAGGGTATTGAAACCAGGTGAATGTGGAATGCAGCCAGGGGATTGAAACCAGGTGAATGTAGAACGCAGCCAGGGTATTGAAACCAGGTGAATGTAGAATGCAGCCAGGGGATTGAAACCAGGTGAATGCAGAACGCAGCCAGAGTATTGAGACCAGCAGGTGTATTGAGTCTAGGTGAATGTAGAATGCAGCAAGTGCATTGAGACCAGGTGAATGTAGAATGCAGCCAGTGTATTGAGACCAGGTGAATGTAGAATGCAGCCAGTGTAATGAAACCAGGCGAATGTAGAATGCAGCCAGAGTATTGAGACCACCAGGTGTAATGAGACCAGGTGAATGTAGAATGCAGCCAGTGTATTGAAACCAGGTGAGTGTAGAATGCAGCCAGGGGATTGAAACCAGGTGAATGTAGAACGCAGCCAGAGTATTGAGACCAGGAGGTGTATTGAGTCTAGGTGAATGTAGAATGCAGCCAGCGTATTGAGACCAGATAAATGTAGAATGCAGCCAGTGTATTGAGTCTAGGTGAATGCAGGATGTAGCCATTGCACTCAGGCTAGGTGCATGTAGAAAGTAGCCTAGGTACTGAATCTAGATGAATGTACAATGTAGCCAGTGTATTGAGACCAGGTGAATGTAGAATGCAGCCAGTGTATTGATACCAGGTGAATGTAGAATGCAGCCAGTGTATTGAGATCAGGTGAATGTAGAATGTAGCCAGTGTATTGAGACCAGGTGAATGTAGAATGCAGCCAGTGTATTGAGACCAGGTGAATGTAGAATGCAGCCAGTGTATTGAGACCAGGTGAATGTAGAATGTGTCCATTGTATCGAGTATAGGTGAATGCAGAATGTAGCCATTGCACTCATGCTAGGTGCATGTAGAATATGGCCATGGTATCTAAACTGGGCGCATGTAGAATGTAGCCACTGAATTACATCTAGGTGATTCTAGAGTCTGGCGAAGGTATTGAATCTAGGTAATTGCTAGTCTGTGACCAGTGTATTAGACCTATCACACTCCATGCTTATGGAATTTAGCCGAAGACATGGCTGCCGACTTGCATGCATCTGCTACCATGCACTGATTTAAGACACTTTTCACACCACCTCTGTCACAAGAATGCAGCTGCCAAATTCGACAGGTAGCTACACACATAAGCACGATGGTGCTCTCACATACCCTCTCTAACTACCTCTCACCACCCACCCACATGCCAGCTGGGCATGGGTGGCTAGCAGGGGAATTGGCCGTCCCTTCATATCCTCATATTGGCCAAAATGCACACAATCATAGTGGCACTTCCTCGGATTTCCCAAACCTGGACTCTGGCCTCCCGAGGGTGTTCAGCCTACAGTCTGTTGTGACTTTACCAATGGTGAAAGGCGCTATACAAATGACGCATAAAATTACATTCCATTCCATTACATCACATTACACATTATCGATATTGAAACGACCTCTCACCCAAGCAGAAACTGAGCAGCGTGAAGCTATGAGAATTGAGATTCTCACCTGCTCAGTTTGAACGCAAAAACCTATGGGAAAATTGCAGGCATTTCAATGCGCAAACTCCAAAGTCCCTGCCTGTGTGCTTCTTTTTTTGTCAAAAAACAAAACCATACTCTTTATTGACTTTGATGTTATACAAACATCAGTAAGAACAAGAAACAAAAAGAATGATAAAGCATAAACCAGCAGTAACAGTCTTGTGGTAATATCCTCCCTATTGCCATATTGCAGTCTCCCTTTGTGCCTCATTTTACATTGCCAGTTCTAATCCCATATCTCTCCCCTCACCCAAAGGTGTTCGAGCCGGCCTGAGGGTGGACGTATTCCTCTGGATTCTATGTCAGGAGCCGCACTAACCCCTCCTCCGTATAAATCGAGGGCTCGTGGTCCATGTGGATAAATGACAGCCTTAATCTCCATTTTATAGCAGAATTGTCATGACTTTCCGTTATATCGGAGACCAACTTCTCCATTTGCAGGAGGTTCCATAACTTGACCCACCAATGGTTTATGTGTGGGGGGCGGGTCTTGCTACTTCCATCTTGACGCTACTACTAATTTACCCGCTAGTAACAGCGGTGCTATCCCCTCTCCTCTACTAGCCTATAACAGAAAGGTTTCCTTCATTGCGATACCCAAGAGTACTGTCCAAATGTGATTTTATGATTGCACATTGCGCAATTTTCAGTGACAATTTTAAACAAATGTTTGTTTCTAGCTGGTATTTTGTGTGTTACTCATGACAGCACAGTCACTACTTTTGGGCAGCATTACACATTATCGATAATAAAACGACCTCTGGCCCAAGCAGAACATGAGCAGCAGGCAGCCAACAGAAGAGAGAGTCTCACCTGCTCCGTTTGAACGCAGAAACCCACGAGAAAATACATTGTGGGCAAAGTCCCTGCCTGTGTGCTCCTCACTAATAATTGGAGAGCTTCTCTTTGGGAAAGCAGCGGTTGGTCAGGCTTTGCAGAGCAATGCCTGCAGTAGCCAGTTGCACTCTTGCAGTGTACCTGTGGCTTTGGGACAACATATGAGTAACATATGATTACAGAAAATCCACCCAGCCCGATTGACTCTGGTTTCTATTCCCCAATCTCAATTTCATTTGAGAAGGCAAGGAAAGAAATGTATGACCTTTACTTGGGTAAAGATGAGCGGTCTGCTTAAAACGAATCACATTTTCAGTAGTGGCACCCCGTAATGGATGATCAATTCTCAAACACCCTTTAGCTGAAGTGAGTCCTTGAAGTCAGTAATGCTGTGTTGATTTTTTTTTTTATAAGCAATCATTGGCAAAGGCAATGTCTCTGGCTTTGTAGATGTAGAGGGTAGGATGTGTGTGTGAGTCACCTACAGGACAACAATTCTCATCCTCTACTTTTGCAAAGCCAGCCCTATTGGCTTTGCCAATGCTTGTCCATGTTGGTCAAAACGTATTTCAGTCAGGTGTTACTGCTATGAGGTCTTTAGTAGTGTGTCTTCCGGCAAGTTCTGCAACAATCACTAGGGGAGGTTTGCTTTCATTCTGAACCATCCTATGGCATTTATATTGTTGTACAACCGTTCTACTATTTAAGCAATAATCACCCGTTCCGTGGTCTGGAACTGGTGATGACGGCCTGGTGCCAGGGATAAAGGCCTGAGTGTGGTGTAGTACCTCTTCCATTTCCATGGCGGCCCAGCAGAGAGACGGAGCGCAGCCGCCTGAGTAAGCAGGTAAGTGGGCAGGTGGATCAGAGGGGGGTTGGATGGGACGAAGAGTGGGGGGAAAGATGGCGGTATGGAGCTTGGAACACGGGCTTGGGTCATGGGATTCAGCCTGCGATCCAAGCAACCTGATTGGTTGCTCTCCCTTCCCCGGGTGCTAGTTGAATTTATAATACATGAAGGGTGGCGAAAAGTGCTCTAGGATTGAACTTTTTCACAAAACAAAAACTACTGTGGAGAAAAAGTCCTGACGATTTTATGATTGCAAGATAGGTTATTTATAACGCGCTTAATACCCAGAGGTTTCTAAGCGCAGAGCAACCTGTGGTGCTCCGTGACGACTTGTTTCTAAGGCGAGTACATTGCCCCCGAGCTAACCTCCCGAGAGTTACGCCTTTTCCTCCGTTCATGTTCTGGGAGATATGCTGACAACGTATAACCCGGAACTGTTCTGCGAGTAGCTGTGTTTATGTGAACTAATAATGTACACACCTTTGAGTCCATAAAAATGGTAAAGGGTGTACACAGGAATCCCAATTTAGGAAGGAATCCGCTATTTGTTTCAGCCATCACTGTTGGGCCAGGCCTTTAAATAAAATCAAAATGGAGATGCATGGTGTAATGATGGTATGCGCCTCTTAGCAAGGCCTTACACATTACATTAATGACCAACAGCTCAAAGGGGTTATCAAGGAAAACAAAGAGGGATACTTTAATTGCAAAAAAAGAACTGTTACAGAACTGTGCAAATGGTTTTAAAACGTAGCGGAACTATCAAAAACAAGCAGCAAAAGAAGTGGAGGTGATGTGGTGACTGGAAGGAAACTGGTAGACAAGGTGGAACTAAAGTGAGGGAAAGACTGTTGTGGCCAATAGAGCTGGGCGACCCCAGCGGGACTCGGGCCGGCTTGGGCCAAAACTGGTGCTAAAAAAAGTTACAAAAAACCACAAGCTGCGGGCTACCTAACCTTCTGTCTCCTCCAGCCACACACCGATTGGCTGCGATAGGTCGGGAGCACTTCCTGGCCGTGCACAGGAAGCGGATTTGTGGTGAATCTGAAGGCATCACCTGTTTCTACTTCTCCAGTGCTCGCTTCCTTCGAGCTATCATCTCCCAGAGCCGGCCTTCCCAGCGCCATTCAAAAAACACTGGCACTGTTCCTACCCGCCAAGAAGCACCAATGTACATAGTATAACAAACCATGGTAATATGGCGAAGTGTACATCCCGATGCTGTCTGGAATATGTCGTGACTAGTGTCATGCAAAAGTCACGAGTAGTATAACACCTGGGAGACATGTCATCATGCTAATAAAAGGGCAGAGCTGCTTCCCGCTTGGCAGTCTTATTCCACCAGGACTCCTGCCTCGAGCAACTTATTTAGTGCGGCGCCAACTGGCGATGAGGATGGGATACGGTGCCCCGCCAATCCCAAAGAAAAGGGGATTGACCTGCCCCTGCTGTGTGCCCAGCATGGCCAAGCTCGCTCCTGGAGGAACTAGAGCGGCGTCGCAAAGCGGGCCAACAGCATGGATGAAGCCATGCTATGCAGGGCACAATAGCCAAGATGGTGGCCACAACAAGACAGCCGGACCATGCCAAGCGACTAGCATGGCGAAGTGTGCCAATGGCGTTGAGGAAGCTGTGGCGTGCCAAGTGCTAAAGGCCAAAATGGCGGCCACAACGAGGGGCACGCTCTCCTCGCAGCCCCCAACACATAATTAGGGTCGACTGGCTTCCCTGGGAACCTTGCGGATCTGCTGGCCTTCCTGGCATGGTGCCCGCCACCAGAGGTCAGCCCTGGCATCGATGGGCTCCACAGTGGACCTTATATATTGAAGAGAAGGGAAGAAGCGCGGCATCCGTCGCATTTGTTTGACTGTCTCCTGTCTGGGGGAGCAAGTGACACCATGGCCCAGCAGAGGCGACCTGGAGTGCTCCCACCAGCATCCGCCTGCCAAGGGAAGAGTGGTAGAAAGGGGATGGCCTCATCATGCTCCTGCCCAGGGGCATTGAAGGAGGAGTGCCGCATAGATGAAAGAAGTGAAGTGGCCACAGCTGCGCTGGAACAGGCGGCCCGAGGCTGCACCAGGGTGGCCAACTGTCCCGGATTTCACGGGATTGTCCCGCAATTAGGGACTCTGTCCCGCCGTTTGCAGAGTGGCTGTGCGGGACGCAGGTTGTCCCGACTTTCGTCGGGAAAACCTGCCTCCATCACAGCCACTCTGCGAATTGAAGTGGGCATGTACACAGCACGGCGCTGCCGCCTGCTGCTTTCTTTCCCAGCAGCTCTGCAGCCCCGGCACCTTTAGAGCCTGCAGGTCGAGCTGTAATGCTCGACACCCGACTTTATTCAAATGCTAATGGTTTGTTCCTGGCTCGTGATGGTCATGTTTGCAGTTAAAAAACGTGACCATCACCTCCCAAGGACAAACCATTTGCATTTCAATTAAGCCAGCAATTAAGAGCCATTAAAAAAATGTACATCAAAAAAGGGCGGGCCAAATGTGAATGACGTGACGTCATCACCGCCTTGTGGGCAAGTGTCCCGTGAAAGACTATCAAAGAGTTGGCCACCCTAGGCTGCACGGAACACATGAAGGCCCCGCCGGAATGGGAGAAGGGCGCGGCTGCAGTCCCGCAGTGATAGGTGGCGTGAGGCTGCAACACATGAAACAATACAGCCCGCTGCTGCCCACAGGTATAAGGGCTTTCACTCCGGTCTGGGGGAGATAATGAGTAGAGTGGCCTCTGCCGCAGTGATGAAAGTGGCGCGCTGCCACACGAAAGTAGGGGACAGAACTCCCTGCCTTGACAAGCTGATGTCGACACCGCAGATGTGTCCCCTGGTGACGTCAGGTGCGGCTTTGCCTGTGTGTGGGTGGAGGCGTGATCAAAAGAAAGAACCATTGCCCATGATGCTGTGAGTCCAGAGACCGTTGATGTACTTTGGTGAAGCTGGGTTCCTGCGCAGGGGTGGCATACTTAACGTGGACACAGTGAAGGGCCGTCCAGAAGGTGTGAGCCTGTGAACTGCCCATGGGCTTCATTGAGTCTGAATATAAGAAACATCTGTGGTGCAACATTTCTCCTGGACTAATAAAGAATTGTGTGTGTGGGGGTAATGCCCAGAGATCCACTGGCTGGGTTTTTAAATGTATGTACTTAGTGTTTGACACCCAGTGACCCATTGCCTGACCATAATGTGCTTACAATTATCAGTAAAGAGATGCAGGCCATGCACGTGCTCCAAATTGCACTGAATGTCACATCAATTCGTTGTTTGAGCATTTACCCTTGGCGTGGGATGTTGTGACTAGTGCCCCTCCAGGGCTCGTGCAAAAGTCACGTGTAGTATGACACGTGGGAGGCGTGTCATCTTGCTAATAAAAGGGTTGAGCGGCTCCCCGTTTGGAGGCTGCACCTTCCATGTCACCATGCGGTCTGAGATGTCCTCATCACATCCCATCCGAGCAGGCGTGACTGGCGTGCGACAGGGATCGAACCCCGGACCCTTCCTGTTCAACCTCTTCACCAACGACATCCCGACAGATCTCCACAAGACCGAACTGGCACTGTATACAGACGAAGTTGCAGTCATCTCCCAGTCATTCAGCGAAAAGGAAGTGGCAAAGAACCTGCAAGCTTCATTGGATACCATTGTAAAGTGGTACAGCGACTGGAGGATAGAACTCAACACCAGCAAGACAACCGCAACGCTGTTCGCCAGAAAGAAGATCAAGGAGCACCCACACATCAGCCTCAACGGGGAGACCATCAAATGGGAGAGCAGCAGCCGCTACCTCGGTGTGACCCTGGACAGCAAACTCAACTGGGAAAGCCACATCGAGAATACTCAGCAGAAGGCACCAGGAAAGATGGCAGCGCTGTACCCACTCCTGAAGAGCAAGTCCATACCCCTCCGGACAAAGATCAACATCTACAAGGCGATCATCAGACCAACCCTGACGTATGCCTCCCCAGCATGGATGACCTGCCATGAGCAACACCGGAAGAGTCTTCAGATAGTCCAGAACAAGGCCCTGCGGATATCGTCTGGAGCTCCAATCTTCACAAGGATAGCAGACCTTCACAGAGACCTGGACATCGAGATGTTGGACGAACATCTAGCGAAGCTGAGTAAGAACTTCTGCCAAAGACTGGATCAGAACCCAAACCCTCTGATCAGAAGACTCACTGCCACCACTGCAAACCCCTTCGACTGCTACCCGCGGCCCATCACTGCGAAGACCCTGTGAAACCAGCCCTACTGTGACAAGACCACACGGACCAAGAAGAATACAAACCCACGTCTACATACTCAACCAGAGAAGATGGAGTAATGAGGCTCAAGCCTCGGTATCCAAAAATCACAGCTGATAGATACAAATCTATCAGCAAGAAGAAGAACAAGCGCCCGGTTCCGCTGTCTTATTCCAGCATGACTCCTGCCTCCAGAACCTTATTTAGCGCGGCGCCGGCGCTGCCCAGCACGGCCCTCGAACAGCAGGCCCCGGGATCACCAGGCCCCTTAACAGAATATATATTGTATTAATGTGGGGAGCTTTATTATTATTTTTATTAATTTTGGTTCAGACATTGTTATGTGGGAGGTGTGTCATAATATAATACACTGCAATGCACTTGGTGAAAGAACACCATCGTCTTGGACTCTTTACAATGTGTCTGCGCTAGTGGGGTGCCACAATATCCTCTCCTCCTCTCCTCTCCTCTCCTCTCCTCTCCTCTCCTCTCCTCTCCTCTCCTCTCCTCTCCCCTCCTCTCCTCTCCCCTCCTCTCCTCTCCTCTCCTCTCCTCCTCTCTCTTCTCCTCTCTGCTTCTCCTTCCTCTCCATTCCTCTCCTCTCTTCTTCTCCTTCCCCTCCCAGCCATTCCTCTTCTTGCCTCTCCTCTCCTCTCCTCTCCTCACCTCTCCTCTCCTCTCCTTTCCTCTCATCTCCTCTCCTCTCCTCTCCTCTCCTTTCCTCTCCTCTCCTCTCCTCTCCTCACCTCTCCTCTCCTCTCCTCTCCTCACCTCTCCTCTCCTCTCCTCACCTCTCCTCTCCTCTCCTCACCTCACCTCACCTCTCCTCTCCTCTCCTCTCCTCACCTCTCCTCACCTCTCCTCTCCTCTCCTCTCCTTTCCTCTCATCTCCTCTCCTCCTCTCTCTTCTCCTCTCTGCTTCTCCTTCCCCTCCATTCCTCTCCTCTTTTCGCCTCCTCTCTCCTTCCCCTTCCCGCCATTTCTCTCTTCTTGTCTCTCCTCTCCTCTCCTCTCCTCTCGTCTTCTCTTCTCTCCCTCTCCTCCTCCTCTCCTCCTCGCCTCTCTTCTCCTCTCTACTTCTCCTTCCCCGCCATTTCTCTCTTCTTGCCTCTCCTCTGCTCTCCCCCTCCTCCTTTCCTCTCTTCTCTCTTCTCCTCTCCACTTCTCCTTCCCCTCCCCGCCATTCCTCTCTTCTTGCCTCGCCTCTCCTTTCCTCTCCTCTCCTCCTCCTCTTTCTCCTCGCCTCCTCCTCCTCTCCTCCTCTCCTCTCTTCTCCTCTCTGCTTCTCCTACACCTCCATTCCTCTCTACTTCTCCTTCCCCTCCCCTCTCATCTCCTCCTCTCCCCTCTCCTCTATTCCTCCTCTCCTCTCTGCTTCTCATTCCCCTCCATTCCTCTCCTCTCTCCTCCTCGCCTCTCTCTTCTCCTCTCTGCTTCTCCTTCCCCTCCATTCCTCTCCTCTCTTCGCCTCCTCTCTCCTTCCCCTTCCCGCCATTTCTCTCTCCTCTCCTCTCCTCTCCTCTCCTCTCCTCTCCTCTCCTCTCCTCTCCTTTCCTCTCCTCTCCTCTCCTCTCCTCTCCTCTCCCTCTCCTCCTCCTCTCCTCCTCGCCTCTCTTCTCCTCGCTACTTCTCCTTCCCCTCCCCGCCATTCCTCTCTTCTTGCCTCACCTCGCCTCTCCTTTCCTCTCCTCTCCTCTCCTCCCCTCTTCCTCCTCCTCCTCTCCTCCTCGCCTCCTCCTCCTCTCCTCCTCTCCTCTCTGCTTCTCCTACCTCTCCATTCCTCTCTACTTCTCCTCTCCTCTCCTCTCCTCTCCTCTCCTCTCCTCTCCTCTCCTCTCCTCTCCTCTCCTCTCCTCCTCTCCTCTCTCTTCTCCTCTCTGCTTCTCATTCCCCTCCATTCCTCTCCTCTCTCCTCCTCCTCTCTATTTCTCCTTCCCCCTCCCCGCCATTCCTCTCTTCTTGCCTCACTTCTACTCTCTGCTCGTCTCCTCGCGTCTCCTCCCTTTCCAGTTGACTAGAGCCCTCTGTGCCCTGTGAGCTTCGCTGACTGAGTGTTCGCCTCTCATCCACTCCCCTGTCTCCGCTGCCTGAGGTCCTGGGTGCCCTGTGAGATTTGCTGGTGGTGAACCACGTCCTGTGCATACTTTTAATGTGAGGTTGGAACTGAGATGGTTGGGGGCGTGCTGTTGGGAGTCGTGATGTGCACGGTGTGTGAGGTGGTCCACTGTGCTTATGGAAGGGGCTTCCGCAGACATCCTAAGGTTTTTCTGTATAGAGAGGGTTGCCTAGGATACCAATACCCTTCTACGGCACCATCATTATTTCACCCATCATCTAGTGTGTGAAAAAGCAATAAAGCTCTGTGGAATGGCATTATGGGATACATTAATTATGCACACGAATGACAATTGGGCTTCATCACAAAGGTACCTCGGTTTAATGTCTCCACTGCCCCATATCCTGGTCATACCTATTGGTAGTTCACTGCCCCTACTGGCAGACTCAGAGACTCCGCAAATGGTGTCGGTACACGTTGTTACCCATTTTCTAAACCGCAGCTTTGTTTTAAAACAGTAATTTATGGATTGACACAAGAATAACTGATAACTCCTCAGAAAATGTAAAGAAATTACTGGTAAACCAAATAAAGGAGAGTATAACAGCAATTGAATAAAAGCACGCGCAGCACCAGGTGATCCAAAGGAAGGCTTGCTTTGCTGACATCTGCTCTTTCACCAATGTGGCCGCCGGTTTCCGTGCCAGCGTGGCCGCCAGATGCACTTCCAGATGCACTTCCTGTACCTTCTGTATGACCAGCTTGGCTGCCAGTTTCCTTGCCAGATGGTGCTTTCTGATTAGTTCCTGTACCTGCTTTTTGGCTGCCCGTTTCCTTGCCAGATGGTGCTTTCTGATTAGTTCCTGTACCTGCTTTTTGGCTGCCCGTTTCCTTGCCAACTATGGACCAGCCAGGAATCATCCACATCAGCCATATACGTCTGGAAAATCATGCAGTGCGTGTTCCGCTGAGGATAAGTGTGAGAACAAACTCTGCAGAAATCCTACCCGTGATACAATGGACAGGCTACCGTTCACACCTAAAGGTAAAAAAGCTAAAGGAGGTACAGAAACTAAGCCTAAACCGCGGCTTTGTGCTGGGATGTGTGTCTTATTATTTCAAGAATGGACAGATCCTTAGACCCAATCATACAGTGTTTTACCGTTTCATTGTATCATGAACCCGTGGCCTGATCTCAAGACCGAGACATCATCAGTCAAGAGTTAAATCAATGCCGAGGACTTGGCAGGCAGAAGGGAGCACAGCTCACATGAGCAATCAACGTTGGGTGAGCATGGTTAGCTCCACGCTTCGATGAAGTGTGCCTATTTAAAGTCCACGCCACGTTTACAAAATCAACACAGCAATAGAGGCATGCCGAAAGTCCCTAAAAAGAGGTTGTTGCGTAAGCAGGGCATGACCTGCTGTCAGCTGAGGCATTTCGAAATCTGCATTCTGTTTGCATGACTTAGGAGGTGACCTCCCTTTCCCTTCACACATACCTGCAGCCATCCCACTGAAACATTTCCTGTAATCTGGTAAGAGGTATTGGGTCACAGTGTCACTGCCAAGGTGATACATATCTTTTATCTGCTTGGTAAATAAATGTCCCTGATTTCACCAGCTGTAGAGTGATAGGAGAGTTGGGTAGGTCCAAAGTCTGGCTCCAACCCTACAACAAACAAACAAAGCAAAACAGGTACACTAGAAAATACATTGGCTCACCTTTGGTAGCAGGGTCAAAAGCAAGGCTGGTATTTTGAAGGTGGTTGTGACCTGAAGTGAAATACATTGTAACTCAATGCAGTGCTATTATAAGCAAGAAATGTTTTTAAATTATTGGTTAAAATAGTCTATCTAATAGCACATGTTCTGTAAAAAACAGGGCAAAAAGACATTCTTTTTACACTTGATTTATATAGGGTAGTGCATGCAAAAATCCAATAGATGCTAGGTGACAAACATTACACCAGAGGATTTTCCACATCATCCCAAACCTCATCAAACTGCACTGGCTCCCACTCCAAGCACGTACCACCTTCAAATCCTGCGGCATCACCTACAAAGCTGTCGCCCTGAAGTCCCCAAGCGACCTTGCTGAGAAGCTTAGCCTCTCTGGGGGCCTATGATCCACAAGAAGCAAGGACATGTGCAGATTTCAAATCCACCCATGCCAGAAACAAAGATCTAGAAGACAGGTCTTCTCTATCTATGTCCACAGAATATGTAACCTCCTCTCCTTCAACAACAGACTTGCCCTCTTGTTTCTACATTTCAGAAAGGATCTCAAGAACCTCCTCTTCAAGGAAAAGCTCCTCCTTAACACCTACTTCCACACTCCCCAATCCCCACCTAACCTGGCACTGGGAAATCTGACCCTACTGTTTACTCATCTGGGTGCTTGTAGCTCCCTTGCTGCCAAACTGCCCGCCATCCCCATGCCCCGTTGTTAGCCCCCTGCTCCCTTGTATTGATCCCTTTGATCTGCTTCCCTCACTGTCTACTTCCCACAATGACTGGTAAAACGCTCAGTTGCTTCCTGAAGCTAGGTTCATGCTCATTAATAATAATAATAATAATAATAATAATAATAATAATAATAATACTTTCCAACACATTTTCATGATGCCTTTTCCCCACAATGTGTATCAGTATTCTAAAAGTGTTTTTTTTAAAAAGACCTTTTCATGCTGGCTGTGTCTAACCATGTCCATGCTGGCTGTGCCAATGTAGGCCAGTATCCCCATGTAAGACTAAATCCATGCTTGCTTTGTGCATATGCAAATATGTTCAGGCTGGCTGTGTCAATATATGCCAGTATCTTCAAGTAAGGACCTTAATCGTGTTGTCTTTTCATACAATAGTAGTAAAAATGCCATGTGATTGCAAGAAAAGATGGTTATGCTGATTGTGGCTATGTACCTTGATATCCCCATACAAGAACAATCCTCATGGTGACTTTGGCAATAATGGCATTAAAGATCCAAGCTACTGTTCGAAAACATGTCCATGCTTGGTGCACTAATGTAAGCCAGTATACCTACGTAATAGCACTCATCATGATTGCTCTGCTCATAATTCCTGTGAAACATGTGATGTTACTCTAAAATAACCTGTCCATGCTGGCTACTCCAGTGTAGGATAGTACCCCACATAAGAACACTCATCATTGTTGCTTTGCCCATAATGTCACTACTTTGGCATGCGACTTTAAGAAAATATGTCCATGCTGGCTGAACAAATGTAGGCCAATATCTTCTGGTAAGAAGACTCATTATGTTGGCTTTTCCCATAATGCCAGTACAGTTATTCAGGTTTGAGATGGGTACCTGGACCTAACAAGCTCCTCCAAACCTCAATCAATCACCCTCCCGCCAGTCCAACACACACATTCATACACATTCACACACATCCACACATACATAACAACACACCACGTACTGCACTTTGCATTCACATACGTACTTACACAGAAACAACTGCTTACCTGCACATTAAGCTACATACATATTTATGTTTTCTAACCTGCACAAAGCCTCAGCTTTTTCCCAGCTCTAGATTCTGCCACACACTGCCCCGCGTGGTACTCAGGCTTCCATGCACCAGGCAGTCAGCAACCAGGAATCAGGGGAGGTGTCGATCAAACACCCCTCACTTCATGTTCTCTAACCTGCAAGCTGGAGCCACAGCACCATTCACTCACCGCTTTAAGACCTCTAAATGTGCAGAGATGCCTGGGCGTGCCCCCTACAAACCCTCTGGCCTGCACTACCTCAGCTTGAATGCCCAATGGGCCATAGAAGGCTGGAGAAGCAAAATGCCTCTGCCTTGCATGGCCCATTCGGCATGCGCTAGTTAGGTTACACCAAGCCAAGGAAAGCCACCTTTCCCTAATAAGAAAGCCAGCCCAAGAGCATATCCTCAGCTGCTTGCTAGGGCTGAGAGAGCGCTCAGGGTTTTCAATGGGCTGGCCTGGCTCCATTATAATGGGTGGCTGGTCGGCAACCTGTCACCCATCATGGGTGAGCTGAGTAGTTATGCAGAGAACCTTGCAGCAATAAAGCCTACTGCAGGCCACCCTGAGGTTTGCCGGAAAGGGAATATTACCACTGTTGTTGGTTGGTGTTCTCACCTACCCATACATGTTACATTATGCCACAAAACATGCAATTCCCCATTGCATATTAGGCATTCGTGTATGTTGTTATTATAAAATACATTTTAGTAACAAAGCGAAGAAAATCCAAAGAACTATTATATTATTATAGTACTATAACAGTGTTATACCTTTATTATTTAGATGTTTTGTGTAAAATTGATGGTTCAGAAGGGATATGACCAAGCATTTCAGGCTGAACTGCCTCTTTTGGGGTGGGACCAAGCCTGATTTACATATGGTCGTTCCCCTTTTTTTAATGGCTTGGTAGGCAAAGAAGGATGTTCTGCAGGGTTGCCCAGAGCAATGCCAGTGGTTAAGATTAATTCTAAACCTTTCATCCATCACCTCCTCTGTTTTACTTTGATGGAAAACAACCATTCGGCTCTAATATTGTTATAAATGCTACAGAGTCACAACCAAACAGGTTTCCAATGCAGCCTAAAAAAAACCCATTCATTGGCCAACTCTGGCAGGACCCTGCAATACAAGTGGGATAAAGATTGGAAGCATCCGTAAAGGGGTGCGGACAAACGTAGATAACGCGTCCTACGACAGACAGTTCATATCTGTGTCACACCGCCTTTTTGGATGAGCAACTAAGCACTAGACCACCACCGGCTCCTCAACACTAGGGGAGATACCAGTAGTCAAAGGAAGAGGAGGGAAAAGCCAATCAAAATAACAAAGCAATATATAGGAATGTGTAGAGTCCCCTGGACACCCAAAACAGCAGGGATGTGACCCAGGGAAACCCTCAAACAAACATTGAGTACATGAAAGAGTGTCAAGCGAGCCTTTGCTCAACCGACTCCATGTAGGTCTTGCAGTGACCTCCAGAAGAACAAGGAGTTGGGCCTGAAACTTCTCCCCAAAAGAGAAAAGAGAGCATTGAGTGGAGCTGGAGAGAGATGCCATTAGACAGGGCTAGGAGCTAGATGAACGTGCATCCCAAAGTAGACACATGATGTGAGCCCCTGCTGTGTAAGCAAGAGGGATATTGAAACAGCCCAACTTAAAGTCCAGTCTGGACGAGTGGGCAGAGGGTCTCTGAAGTGTGTATGTGGGACATTCAGCAACCCGGCAACCAATGCCCCTCACCCCACAGTGAGTGCAATGGCACCCTTCAGATAATAAGCCCATGACGGTGTGAGAACCTATGGACAGCAGAAATGTACTCTCCTTAGGAACAAGACAATTCCATGCAAAATTGGCTTGCTCCCCAGTGTGGTGCTTAGAAGCTGAAAGCATACAGCAATGAGCAAGATACAAATTAGCAATACATAAATGAGGACCTATAAAAATTAGAAACAACCAAGCCCTCGTACTGTTTGGTATGATTGCCAAATGCTGCAATGGGTGTGGGGGGCTGACAGGGCTGGTAATGACTGTGTCAGTCTCCCATAATGGGGTTTATTGAGATTAGCACGCCAGTCCTCCCTCCAGGGTGCTACCAGATTTATTTGTTTTCCCTATGGGAGAAGGGATTTGCACATATTGTGCATGCCCAATCTGCCTTGAGAAAAAAGATGGCCGCTGCCATGGAAAAATAACTATTGATACCTGGGCTCAGGACAGCTGTCTGCTGTGCGGCTGTCTCTGCCAAAGGGTGTTACCAGCCCTGACAAAGAGAATCAAAGAGAGGCTGAGTCCCCGGGGGTGTCTGCCCTGCCGTGTGGCAGTATCGGCCTGTCTGTCTCAAATACACATTCCCTTTCACAGCAGAGTTGACGCACATGAGCTGAAACTTGTGCGTGGGATGTGGCAGCCATGATAATTCGTAATGCCATGCACTATGCCTAAACT
Organism: Ambystoma mexicanum; assembly: GCF_040938575.1. Lineage (NCBI taxonomy): Eukaryota > Metazoa > Chordata > Amphibia > Caudata > Ambystomatidae > Ambystoma > Ambystoma mexicanum. The sequence goes on along the minus strand of NC_090934.1, from coordinate 949,693,564 downwards.
CAGGCACAGCTTATACTTGAGATTACCCTGCCACCAGCATGTAGTACTCATGATAATCGTAGTTTAGGTACAGGGGACATATCTTAAATACAGCCCCTGTGCTGCAGTGCTCTTGCTGTCGCTGCAGCGGTTGAATGGGCATCTTGTGACCTTTGACCTTGCCCTGCGCCACGAGCAGATCAGGTGCTCAGATCAGGCTAGTGATGCATCAGGGCAAAAGTACCTTTTGATTTTAGCATGGAGTTGCAACAAAGGGGGGATCTGGTTAGCAGAGTACCCCATTTGGAGTAGGAATCACCTGTATCATTTTATGTGCTAATACCAATCAAAAAGCATCAGGGCTTTGCACCCTTGCCAGATGGATATTCCTTACAATACCATAGCCTTACTGTCCTAGATTATCAAGAAAGAAGGCAATAAGAAGAGGAGAAATAGAGATCCAGAAGCAATGGGCCGCATTATGAGTCCGGCGGAGTCATGAATTTACCGGCACCCGGCAATGGGGATTTATCGGGGTATTACAGCCCCGGTGGACCCGGTAAATCCCCATTGCCGGGTGCTGGTAATTATTACTCCCCATTCCCATTTGAGTCCCATTGGACTCAATAAGAATGGGGAGGCCGGATGCACCGGCACCATTCATGAATGGTGCCAAGGCAGCGGTTGAGGTCTGCTTGTGGGTCCCGGTCTGCTCATCAGGTGAGACCTAGCGAGCAGAACTCGTAGTTTGCCGGTCCGGTAACAAGGGTACTGGCAAGCTACTGGGCAAACCTTGTAATGAGGCCCAATGTTGTCAGATAAGAAATGATGTCAGACAGACGCCCCGAACACCAAGTGGTAGTAGCACCTAATGATGCAGATTAGGAGGGAAGGGTGATATAGATCGTAAATAGAGCAGCATGTAGAGGGGCTGGCGCATAGGGCAATATCACTATGGCTGGTAAACCTGCTCGCAGGTCATGACCCTTATCCTGCCCTGTTGTTGCTCGCAGCACACATGTTTGCGGTGTGCCCTTTTAATGTGCTCTGACTCTCGGATTTCTCCCTGTCTCTCACAGTGTCCCTTTTCCTCCCACGTCATCCCTTGCCCCCCACAGTCAGGGGCACCTCCAAGGGGTGGCCAAGGGGGGTCACGGCCACCCTTATAAAAGCACGGCCCCCCCCACCGGCCCATTCATTTATGTATGTTTGTTTTGGTGTGCCACCCCAAGACTTCAAGTGTGGCCCCCCCTATGAAAAATGTCTGGGGGCGCCACTGCCACCCTCCCAGCCCGTTCGTGATCAATCCCAAGACAGCCCCTGACTGGGACCAGTCCAACATGATGCCCATGTTCCTCTCATTGGTCCAGGGACGGTGCAAATATGCTCACCACTCTAGGGGAAAGGCCATTTTGCCACCCATGTACCCCACGTGCCCTGCCAAAATGAGCCCTGCCTGGTCACTTGCGTGCACTGTTCCCCGCATGTGGTGTACACTTCCGCGTGCAGGCTTCCTTAACAAGAAACAGGAACAGAGTGCATGCATGGAGCAACTCCAGCATGCATATCATTGTGCGAAATGCAGGCAGCAAGAGGAAGGTTGGACCCCTTTGTTTTGCTGTAGTCCTGCCCTGAAGACTTATTGATCAGACGTCAAAAAACATAATTAGCCAGCAGAAAAGCGGCTGCTAACCGACAGGCTCATCGATCGAGATATGGTACAATTTGGGGAGTAATGGAGGATTTTGTGTCATAGGAGTTTAAAGGTTATATAGCTGTAGAGTCGGAGCAGAGCTGGAAATGGGAAGAATCCCTTGGAGGAGCGGGGCTGTGTGGGGCCGGGCAGTGGGGTGTTGTACCAGGCCAGCTCATGCAATACAATACATTGTGCCTCATTCTAATCTTGCCGCTATCCTGGCTTTGAACCCGCCAGATTACTGGAAAAGGCTATTACTGTTTCCAGCACTCGGTGCTGACGAATTCAAAGTGCCTGAGTGATGGTGTTAATCCCCATTCATGGAGTCCCATAGGAATCCATGAGGGTATTTGCCGGCATTAACGGCACCAGCAATATCGGTGCCAGTAATTATGGCTATTTTTGCCAGTAGTGCTCCTGCCTTGGCTCCAGCTGGAGGTAACTCAGGTGCCCCTCTGGCAAACCTGTAGTCGGCCGGTCTGGTAAAGTGCCGGTATACATCAATACTGTCACTTTTTTACCAGACTGGCCGGCCTGCAATGAATCCCAGTATCTATTCATAGAACTCAAACCTGGTGATTTGCATAAAAGCAAAGAGCATTATGGGAACATAGGCATGTTCAGAATGTTTAATTTAAACATGTCTTACTGTGATTCAGTAAGAAACCCTTTTAAGCGAATAATGGAAGTTGGGCTCTGCAGTTTTAATTGGTCACATTACTCACCCTAAGAATTACATTGCAGGGCATATATACCAGTTAGGACATCTACAGCAAATATGTGTTCCTTTGGATGTTTCTGAATTCAGTTGCCTATGCATTCTTCTGAAAGTGTCTGTTAAAAGTAGGTTTCTCATGCATGTGATAACTCAGCTTCATGACAGATAGGTCTCCTTGCGAGTATCAGGACAGATATGATATGATATGACATTTATAACGCACCTATACACAAGTGTTTCAAGGCGCGACTCGGCAAGGAAGGGGGAACAGAGGGAAGACAGAAACAATGCTCCTACTAGGCCAGGTGTCATTCAGATTGCGCAAGTGCATGGGACAGGGGAAGGGGAAAAGTGCAGTGGGGGGAGGGGAAGTGCAGTACATGGGATAAATAGAATAAATAAAACAAGTAAAAAATACTGACAGCTGGTGGCAAGTGCAAGGGTAAGTGCAGACATCAGGTGTCAAGTGCTGGTAGGGGGACTGTAGGTATACAGAAAACAGTCCCCAAGTGTGGGGGTTGCCAGGGAGGCAGTACAGGTGTGCAACTGGCTGGGGAGGGGACCTTGGCCCAAGATCAGAGGTTGGCCATATAACCAGTGCAGTTTCAATTTCAGCCATGAATTCAGCAGGGGAGAGGAGGAGAGAAGCACAAGCAAAGAGGATGGTTTTGAGGTGCTTCTGGAACCAGAGATGGTTCTCCTCAAGTTTCAGGGAGGCAGGGAGGCTGTTCCAGAGGGAGGCCCCAGCTGAAGAAAGAGATTTACTACCAACTTGTTACTTGGAGAAGTGACTGACCCTGAGGGAGTTGGAGGCGGATGAGCGAAGAGCTCGAGAAGGAAGCTGTTTAGGAAGAGAGAGTTGAAGGTATTGAGGTTCCAGGCCCCAGAAGACCTTGTGGACAATGCAGAGGGTTTTGAACTAAATCCTCGCAGCCATTGGGAGCCAGTGCAGAGATTTCAGTCCTGGAGAGATACGATCCCTGGGCTTGAGGCCAAGAACAAGTCTTGCAGTCCTGTTCTGGATGAGTTGCAGAGGGCGGAGAGTAGAAGCAGGCAGATTTAGAAAGAGGATGTTGCAATAGTCCAGCCTAGAGAGAACCAGAGCTCTGGAGACAGTGAGCTTCTGGGGGAAGGAGAGGAGAGGAAGAACACCTCTCAGGAGGTGCAGCTGGTAGTGTGACTTATTAGATACATCAGAGATGTGAGGGGAGAAGGAGAGTGTGGAGTCAAAGAATACCCCAAGATTTTTAGCCTCGCAGGTGGGGGCAGGAAGAGGGCCAAGAGAGGCCAGCCAGAGAGCGATAGCAAAGGAGAGAGCAAGTGTGCCGATGAAGAGAATCTCAGACTTACTGGCATTAAGGCAGAGATCATTGGCGTCACACCACTCCTGGATAGCAGACAGTCAGAGATGAGTGAAGGAGAAGAGGTGACTGAAGGTAGCCTGAAAATGAGCTCAGTGTCATCCGCATAGCGCCGGAAATTGGGGCAGAGAGCGGCAATGCGGTGGGCAAGAAGTGCCAGGTATTGATTGAACAGCCAGGGAGAGAGGTTAGACCCCTGGGGGACACCACAGGTAGAGATAGAGGTAGCTCTCGCTGGGAGTATCATACTGCTTTCATGCCACCTGCTTGTGGAAGAGCGAGTGGTCAAGTCCCTGGGCCTGGGCACAGAGTGGCGAGACGTGTTTTGCCGGAGCCCTGCTCCATCTGTTCCGGCCCATTTCCTTCCCTGAGTAAAGAAGCTCAATGTTTAAGTGTGTGAAAGTATAAGACGTGTTTTAGTTCTTTTAGTCACATGCACATTGCACTGAGGCAATTTCCGTTTGTGCTCACTCATGTACTGTAAGGCTGGCACTTAAATAGTGCTGCTACTGGCTCATGGTTTTGAAGTGCGAAATGGAAATACAGTAAAAAATATACTTAGGGTTTGATAGTCTGCTGTGCACTCTCATGGGCTAACAGGTGTGGCTGTTGATTTGGGGCATTAAGCGTATTTGAAATGTCTGACAAAATCGCAATGTAGGGGCTTTTGTATCTTCTTCATTGCATAAAATGTTGAAAGCATCTAATAAAAAAAGAAACCGGCAGAGCAGTGTAAGTTTTCTTCTCACACAGAAGGTATTGTGCTGCTGCTTTGCAGGCGTGCCCGTTGAGAACAGGAACAGCATTGTCAGCACCACACCAAGAAAGAAACTCACAAATAAAGTGGGTGCAGCAGGCCGCATTGGCACAGGGCGTCGCGGGAGGGGAGAGCGACGCGGGGCAGAATGCGGGCAGAGAGAGCGACGTGGGGCAGAATGCGGGCGGTCATGGAGAGCGAAATGCAACAGAGTTGGGGCAAAAGTAGCATAAACAGGTGTCTCAGTGAGCTGGCAGTATGGTGCCAGTGCTACACCTAGGCAGGAGCACTATTGCATGTCGCAGGTGGTATAGGCACAGTGTCAGTCACTACTGGTATTCGTGTGTATGATTAGCCAAAATATGCATGCTATGAATTGGCATGACACTTGGAAAATAATTGTAATAAAGTCCTAGAAATCAAGCCCCTGCGTTGCTACTTTAGTGGCATTTTGTAGCTACTATATATTATTTTGTGTTATTGGGAGTTGTACTGTGCACCACTGCCATTTTCATGGCCTCCAGGTGCTCTTGCAGATCTCGAAGAGTAAAATGGGGGGAGGGAGTGGTTAGGGCATTAGAGGGAAAAGACAAGTCGTTGTGTTCAGCTTTATTCTCCGGTAGAGCCAGGAGTGTGGAAGGGGGCCCCTTGGTAGGAGGCTGCCCTGTGCACCGTGATCCCACCCAGCAAACAGAAAACTTGTGAGGCTCTGCTTCTCGTCCGGGTTCCATGCGTGCTCTGTTGAGCCCACGTGATCTGCCCCATTTATTCAGATCAACACGTGACAGAGTTACGTCACTGCACGCGTGTGCTAGTTAAGGGACGCCACACTCCTTCTTTCAATCAGCAATGTAACAAAAACCACCACCCACACAAAACACGTGGCAAACTAAATCAACCACCCCTTAACGACAGACGGGCAACTCAGTCTCCATCACCTTCTGGCTGCTTCACTCAGGGGTCCAGTACATAGTCATTTTGGCAGGCAGGTCTCCCCCTGCGAGTTCGCTGGGAAACAGTCTGCCCCTTTCCCAGCTCAGCCTCTCCTCCCCTGCATTGCCTTGGTCAAGGGGAATCTGACGACAGCCAGCCCCACCACCTTCATCCTGTTATTCGGCACCCTCTCTGCCCGGGGACGCTCCGAGCTGTGTGCCATCTGCCAGCCTCTTGAAGAAACTGGCATTCCTGGTTACAGTTGCAGTCCCATCTGAGACTGTCACCATCGACCACTTCACTGCAAACAGGTTAATGGGGCTCGGCTCATATGTCAGTGACAGCTTTCCTTGGGGGTGCCTATTCCTTATGATCACCTCATCCCCTAGGGCTAACTGGTGCTGTGGAAGCCCACTTCTCCTGTTTTCGCCCTCATTCTGGCACCTCCACTCCTCTTCCACCTGGGCGTCATCAATTACAGCCGTCTCCCGGTCACCCACTTCCGGCAATAGGCACATGGGGCATCGCCTGAACATTGCTTCCGCCGGGGCTACTCCAGTAGAGTAGTGAGGAGTTACTCGATCATTCCTGAGGAACTGGTAGAAGTCCCTGCGAAGGCACTGGCCCTGTACATGGGTGATTCTAAACACCTTATTGAGTGTCTTCTTGAATTGCTCTGCCTCGCCGTTGGCGCAGGCCACACTGGAGTGATTTACCTCTGGTGTATGCCATACTCTTTCAGAAACTCGGCAAAGCTCTCCCCCTGGAAAGGCGGTCCATTATCTGAGCACATAGTCTGTGGGAGACCATGGGTTGTGAAGATCTTCTCCAGCGCCATCGCCACATCATCGAATGACACAGAGCCAACAAACTCCACCTCCGGGTACCACGACCACTAGTCCACCACCACCAGGAAACGGATATCGCTTCCTGTGGACCCCAAGTCTGCATGCACCGCCTCCCATGGCTGTGTTCCTTGAGACATGGACTCAATGAGGGAGTCCCTCTGCATTGGGGATGCCACCTGGCACCAGACACAGGCCCCCATGAATTCCTCCACTCTTCTACAAGTTCAGGAATCACACCTTCAGCCGCGGTCGGGCCTTGGTCTTGGCTTCTAGCCTTCGATTTTAGGACGCTCACACTTGAGATGAAAAATATATTCTCATCATCCTCCTCTTCCTCAAGGTCCTGGGCGGCTCTGTTCTTCTCCTGATCCATGAGGGCCACATTTGGGCACTGATGTTGAAACAGTCCAGCCCGAATGGGGCCTCTCTGGAACATCACTAGCACCGTAGCCCTGCACATACAAGCATAATGGTCCATCGTTCTGCACCTTCCACAGGCCTTTCCTTTTGCAGGACATTCCGCGGGGTGCAGCAGCTCATACCCACACTTCATGCATGACCCGAGCACTCTACTGTTGCTGTGCCAAAAGGCCCCTTTTGCCCCTTGGCCATGGCCAATGGCACTCAGCTCCTCTGACTTGCCAGGGCGAATCGCTGCATCCATCCTTGATGCCGTGTCTGCCACCTCGTGTGACCACCCAAGCTCCAGGATATGGGGCGACGTGAGGCCAGGCTCCCGAAGGACTTGACGCTGGAGTTTCCTGGACACACATCCATGGATGTGCTGATTGCGAATAATGGCCTGTTCATTGTCCCAGGCACATGATATTGCCTTTTCGCCAGAGGTGGCCATGAAAAACATCCAGAGACTCGTCGTCCTTCTGCCTCGCACTGCACATTATAAACCTCTCATAGTCTGCATTCACTAGAGGCATAAAGTGTGCACGCAGTGCGTTCTTCGCCTCAGCATAGGGCGCATCCATCGGTTGTAGCGACTGAAATATTTGATGCACTGCTGGGCCAGCCAAGTACAAAAGTGTCGCCACCTTACTTTCCTCATCAGTCTCTCCTATGGCCTTGAAAAATATGTCCATGCGGTCGATCCAGGATTCCCACGGTGGGCCCAGGCTCGATGGCGCTCCCGAGATATCACACTCAGGCATTGGGGCTAGAGCACCCTGTTGGCACGGAACTCGAGCACCCCCTTGCGCAGCTGGTGCAGCTCCACCAGGACCTCCTCCTGCCAGTTGGTCATTCGCCATGTTGGTGACTGCACAAGCACCCCTGCCTTGTTAGGGGCCACAACCCACACCGAAACCAAAACAGAAGACCCAACAGAGTGTCCAGCACCACCAGGATTCTGCACTCCCCCAATGTGTCCTGCCCCTCCACACCATGCAGAGGGGCTAATATAAAGATTGAGCAAGACTGAGAGGCTGCCCCTCCCAGCTGTACCCAGTATCAGGTCAAAGTCACTGGAGAACACTCCCTCTCCACCAGACATGAATGAACAAAAAGGAAAATGATGAGGAACAATGGGGAGAGAGAAAACACGTGCTCGCCCTCTCTGTTGCCAGGTCACAGGATCTCTCACCTTCCTTGTGCCAAATGAAGGCTTCAAACCCCCAGATTGCAGCAATGTGCCCACATGGCTGTGGGATTTTCCAAATATTTGGTGTGGGAGGTGCACAAGCACTCCTCTTCAGAGCAGCAGCCTCCACCACAATGTGCAGCAAAAATGTCAGCTGAAATCGCTGCACGTGCTGGCTCTGCGGCCTGAAAGTTGTTTCATCAAGCCGCAGCTCTTAACTCACTGCCGCATTAGCCCAGCTGGCCCGTGTCAGCATGGATGATCACCTTGTCGCCAATGTTGAAGGGGGACCCCTTGTAGGAGGCCGCCCTATGCACTGTGAGCCCCCCCCGGCAAACAGAAGACTTGTGAGGCTCTGCGTCTCGTCCGGGCTCCACGCATGCTCTGTCGAGCCCACGTAACCTACCCAGATCCACACATGATGGAGTTACGTCACACCACCCCATATGCTAGTTAAAGGGACACCACAAGGAGCAATTGGCATCTGTGTGGGTGAGTTCTCTAAGTGGTTTGTTGTGTTTCCCTAGAGAAGTGAGTGTTAGTCAGTTTGGACAGATTTGCCGGACCAGGTCTTATTGACATGTTTTACGTTTTCATGTACATTTGTTTCTGGTCGTATCTTCGCTCCGCGTTGGAATCCCGCATTCTTTGACGGTGCCGACTCCGGAGGAAGACAAAGAAAATGTGCTGTCCTGGGGAAGCTAGCGCTGTTTGGTGATGTTACTTTGTTTTTGAAGGTTTGTTTTTTTGTTCCTTAAAGGGTGTTTTGGCCCTTGGGTTCATTTTGATCTTTCATTCGTTGAAGAAGGTGTCAGGTTGTGTAGTGTTGTTCCTTAGGGGATATTTTGGTCAATGCATTAATTTTGAGAAGGTGTCAGGTTGAGAAGTTGTCAAGTTGTGAAATGATGGCAGTGTTATGGTGGTTTGTTGAAGTCTGTTTACTGTCTTAAAGTTGGCGATAGGTCTGTATCCTGGTGTGTTGAATAACCAGGTTTTTAACCATTTCCGAAATGTCAGATGGTCTTCTGTTCTCCAGAGTTCTTTTGAGATTAAGTTCCACAGATGTACTAGGAGGATAGAGAAGGCAGTACCTCCACACTTGTTTTTCTCAAAGTGCCTTGATTCTATAAGTAACAGCACAGTTTCCAGTCACACCGCGCCAAAAGTGAAGTTTGTAAACTGCTTGAGTTGCAGAAAGTTTTTAATTGAAACATATGCAGCCTGACATGTGTTTCGAGCGTGACCGTGCTCTTCCTCTGAGGCTTGTCTCTGTGTTGGATCTGGCAAGATCTGTGGTTGGATTGTGCTGATAGCCAATCTAAACAATTAGATTGGCTATCAGCACTTCTCTCATGAACAATCCAACCACAGATCTTACCTAGGCGGGGTGTGACTGTAAACTGTGCTGTTACTTTCCAAATCTGTGGGATACTTGGGCAACGTACCCACAACCTCCAGCCACCTGCAGCCTCACAATTGCAAGTGCAGCTTACTCAATTGGACTTTTTTGCCACTTGCTTTGTTGATTCTATAAGTATGTCGCTGCTTGTCCTTAATGTCCTTTGCGGGTGGTGAGGGTGATTTTAGATTGGAGGAATTCTACTCCCTGTCCATGCAGTGTTTTGAAGTGTATTCTTTTCTTCACTGGTAATCAGTGCAGGCTTCTGAAGGCCGGGGTGATCTGTTCCCTCCTCTTTATTCTCAGTAGAAGTCACCCTGTTTTGGATGTGTTGTTTTTGCTGAGGTAGCCAGACATTCCCAGGTGTAGGCTGTTTGTGTAATCTATTTTGACAGTATCAGTGAGATTATGTTGAGAGCCCAGCGCGGGAAGCTTAGGTATGGAAAGATCCACTTGATTGCGCATAGGTTGCAGAAGCGTTTCCCCACTATTGCATTGACCTCCGGTGCTAGTGTGAGTCCACTCTTCATGAGTATTCTCACATTTTGATTACTGTTAATGTTTCTGGCCTTATTTCCATTTCTGGAGGCCAAGGGAGGTAAGTCTGCAGTTCATTGTTGTTGTGTGGGGTGATCGGTATTACTGTTTTGTTTGAGTTTTGATTTAGGTTGCTGTTGGTCATCCAGAGGTTTATCTCATCGAGGTTCTCATTGAGGGAATTTTTTGAGTTGAAGCTAATTGTCATCTTGAAAATGAGTTGAGAGTTGTCTTCATGGTTGTAACAAGTTAGTCTGTGTTTTTTGATTAATTTTATGATGGGGATCATGTACATAATGAAGATACGGGGTGCGTGGTGAGAAACGTGACCCTTTTCGGGTGCAGCGGCTGGTGATTCTGGTAGTTGATGTAAAAGGAGGTAAGTAGGGAGTTTTGGTTCTGTCTGTGAGGAAGCATTTTAACCCTTGCTGTGTGGGTTTATGAATGCCAGATTATTGTAGCCTCTTGATTACGTTAGTTTGGATGGTTGTGTCGAAAGCTGCTGATATGTTCAGTAGAATAAGGGCTGATGATGGTATGTTGTTGTCAGCATTTGGTCCCATATGGATACAGGGATGAGTCTGTTCTTTTCATTGGTCTGAAATTTAGCTGGGATTGGTCGATTAGTCCATTTAATTCGGCAGGGTCAAGGCTCTCTTTGTTTACTTAGATCTCCAGGATTCTGTCATTGTAGGGTCGGGTTGATAGTTGCCTGTAACTATTTGGATCATCTGCTTTTCCAAACTAATTTCTTTAACAGCAGTTTAATGTAAGCAGCTTTTTAAGCCTTTGGTATGATTCTGGCTTCCAGCAAAAGATTAATCCATTTTTGGAAGAAGGGGGCTGTGGCCTCTATGGTGAGTAGGTTTTATTACACATCTCGTGGGAAAGGTTAAATTACTCTCCTTTACTAGTTTGTTGATGGTTTGTTCTGAGGTTGGATTTTGTTTATTTTTCTTCTGAAATGGTCCGTAATGTTGTTGCATGGCTTTTGGGAAGGTATTTTAGGTTTTCATTTCGTTGATGATTTTGTACCTTTCCTTATGTGCGTTTGTCGCTGACTGAATTCTTTCAGTGTAGTGAGATTTCTTGGCTTTTAACACAGCTGCTTTATATATACGTACCAAGTGTTGGTACTTGCCTTCATTGGGTTGATTGTAGCATTTTCTCCATGCTTTCAATAACTTTTGGTTGGTTTCCTTGAGTGCACTTAGTTCTGCCATGAATCATCTTGCTACTCTTTTTTTCCTGATGGGTTTAAAGGTTTCAGGGGTGTCAGTCTATATAGACAGTTTGACATACAGGTATGAAGTTCATTTTCAAGAATATCTGATATGATTTGGTTCAGCTGGTGGATGTCAGGATCGTACAAAACCAAAAAGGTGATGGCTGGAAGGTTTAGAATTAATCATAACCATGGACACCTCTCTGGACAACACTTCAAACCATTGTTGTTCAGCCTGCCAAGCCATTACAGAAGGGGAAAGACCTTATGCAAATCAGGCTTGGCCCCACCCCAAAAGGGGCAGTCCAACCCGAACTGTTAGGTCACACCCCTTCTGCATGAAGACCACAAGCATCCCCAGACATGTTTCAGCCTCATGGGGTGTCATCAGTGAGGAGTAGCTTGGGTCTAGAGACCCAGCAGGCTAGGGACCCACGTCTGGGCATACCTTTCCCACTCAGTGACTTAAGCAAAACCAAACGTTGATGGCTGGAAGGTTTGCGCCGAGGAATGCCAGAGGTTAAGATTAATTCTAAACCTTCCACCCATCAGCTCTTTTGTTTTGCTGTGTTCCATTAATTGTGCTACATTTCTAGATTATGTTTTTTCAGTTTCTTTTGTATTTGGTTGCTTGGTTTGTGTTTGTGGCTGGTGTGCAAGTTGAGATGTTGATAGTAAAAGGGATCATGTGGTGGTCGCTCCCGGTAACCGATATGAGGGCGTGGTAGTGGCAGTGGCAGATTTAAGGCAATGGGCCAGTGGGCAAAAATGACAGAGGGCTCCAGGTGAGCGGGTCATGGGGGTGGAGCCTAGAGTTGGCAGAGTTGCACAAAGTAAAACTTTAGTTGTGTTTTTTTTTTTTACTGTTTTCTGTGTTGGGGGTCTGACTCTAGCAAGAGACTGCTGGGCCTCCTCGTTAGGTTTTGCTGTCAATGGCAGTAAAATTGAATGATCAAGCCTACAGCTAATGTTGGAAATTACACAGGTTCAAGGCAATCAGTAATAACATGGAAAATGGGAAGGGACATTACAGGAGGTGGTATTACAGGGTAATTCCTACTGCATGTAGAACCATTTTGTGCATGTCTCCGGCGTTCTTACCCCGTTGTTCTTACCCCACACCTTACATGGTTGACGAACATCTCCTTTGGTCAAGTACTTCCGTGTTCACCTTATACCAGGTTGCCAGCTAAACAAGCCCAGATGAAACCCAAGTTTGGGGAACAGGGCTGGATGTGTCTGTAGGGTGCCCACCATCCAGCTTTTTGCAGGGCTGTCCTAATTTCATGGGCCATGTCCCATGTCTCGCACACAGCCAGCTTGGGACAGGAATAAGGCCTGACTTTTATCCATTGATTCAGGATTCCCAGCTCACACTTTTCATGTGATAGTTAAAATCTTAAGTAAGCACAGCACCTTTCCTACTGCTCCCCCAGCACCCCCAGGTCCAGCTTTGTGTCAACCTAATTTCAATAAACCGATTAGAAGTTGATGACCCAGACACAGGGGCACCTGGGTAAGTACTGTTGTCCTTTAGGAGGTGCAATCGGTGGGTGATAATGAATGGAATAACGCTGCATGCTGTGTAAAATAATGGCTCAAGCAGATTACCTTATATTAAATTCTCTTTCACTGTGAATAGCTTTCTTAAAACCAAATTATATTGTTTTAGCCCACAATCCTTTGCAGGCTGCTACTGCAATCCTGCATTCAGGGCAGTGGATGTAAAGCTATGCATTTCTTTTTGCTTGACCTATTTCTATAACAATGTATATAATGGCAGGTTGGTTTCTTATGTGATTTAAGTACTTTTCAAGGCATTGATAGAAAAGCAAATTATTTTGTTTTTCGAAACTCAACCTTAAAACAGATTTGTTACCTATCACTGGGAAGATATGTAGTCAAGTGCTTAAATCACAAGCTTGGTCCAAATACTGATTTCACCACTTTAACAAAATGTGTGATTCTGGACAAATTATTTAATCTCACTGTGCCTGATCAGCTGACATTGGGTGTCGCTAGAGGTGATTTTGTTTGCAGTTCATCCTATGAAGAAAAACCTTCATAGTTTACTGAACTATTGGGTTGCTGCATATTAATTAAAGTGAATATTTATATATTGCTCAGCACATTATTCTCTTGGCTTACAATTGAAAACTTCTTTTAATGTCTTTACTAATGGTGTCCTAGAGTACTGAAGACTGATGCCACTGCTTGTAATGTTATTTACTGTGATGTTGTTCCTGATCATGTCAATCATTATCATGCAAATTAGGGGTCTGCATATCTTTTGCCGGACAGGTCGGAAAAACAATTTAGAACATACCAGCGTGTTGTATACCTAACAGTCCCACATTGTTTTGATTTTTTGGTTCTGTGTATGTGTTCAAAAGCCTCGGGGAACAGGGGGTCGTTCAAGCGGCTGCCCCTATTTTGGCTACTTCACTGCACATATTTCTTATTTTCATGGCATTCAATGTGCACTTTGCCTTGTGTGCATGTTACAGTGTTACAGGTAGCCCTTTGCTGGCGGATGTTACCTTTAACTGAAGACTTTACATGTGTGCTGGCAGGTGGTTACTGGCTTTGATGGCACCAGCCTCCAGCAGTGTTATCACTGCTTTTCCTCTGGTTTCATCTGCGTAAGCACCTTGCTGACAAAGCAATTACTAACTTTTTCAGTGGCAGTTTAGGTCCACGCTGGCTGCCTGCCCCTTTAGATCAAAGAGTATTCTTATTTATGGAGCCAAAGGGTGGCCAGACTGTGTCCCTCCCCTAACTGTAACCAGGGGGGGGGGGGCTCATTCATATTGAAATGGGCCCCTTTAGCCATGACAAATGTTTCACCCGGGCCCTGTGAGCGAGCCCTTACAACAACGGCTCTCTGTTATTTCCGCTGTGCCTGACTGCCAGCATAGAGGGATGAGGGCGTGTGTGTTGAGGTTGCTGTGAAGATATTTGGAAGGTGTCCCCAGGACACTGCGGGCCCACTCGCTCTTTGTCCTTCATACGAGTGCTAAATCCGCCTCTGGGTAGTGGTACGCCCGCCTCTGCAGAAGATCGCATCTAGTGTGTGTCCAGCCAGGTGGGTGGCTCCGTTGACCATTTGCTTCTGATGAAGGCTTGCCAGGTGGACGCTGAGGGAAATTGATGACATTTCGTTTTCTCTCTCAAACCAGATGTTAAACTCTCCTACATCACGATACTGTAATGTTTCATCGCTAGGCCGGTTTTTGTGTCTGTAGGTTTCACAACAGAGTTTGGGTTGTCGGTGGGTGGTCTGTATCTGAGTAGGAACATTACTTTTATTTAGTTGCTGAGTTTGAAATTGACAAGGAGAGATTTCAAATCTTCAATGTCTGGATGTCGTTTGATGGTAGAGATGAGGTGGTGATGTGTTTTTTATGGGCCTCCTCCTCTTCTGACTTCTCTGTTTGCTTGTAGAAGTTTAAAGTTGCTTGTGAGGGTTTTATGGGCTACTACTTTGTAGTCGTCTCATAGCCATGTTTTCGTCAGCAAAAGGGCATCTGTGCCACCTTTGCATAGAAAGTCATAGATTTCTGTTTTTGCTTTGCCATTGAAACTATGTTAATTAGGCTTCAGTGCATGGTGTTCTTTCTGATTGGTGCATTGGTATACGGTTGTCAGTGTGGTATGAGTAGGGTGGAGTTCTCGGTTGGTCGAACCGCAGATTGAGTATTGACGGTTGTTCTAATGTTTGGAGAAATGTCATCTGTTTCCTTGCTGAGAAGTTCCAGTAGATGTGGGATCGGTCTGTACTGCATCACTGTCTGTGGGGGCTATGGCGCATTTAGTGTGCTGTGCTCATTTGTGGTTCTATTTCTTGAAAACACATTTTCCAGCGTTCTTTCGGCAACATGATGTTCTGTTAAGGAGATTGCTCTATCCATTGTGCAGATTCTATCAGAGGCTACACTGAGGTTGTTCGCTGGGCCCCCTCTTCCTGTCGTCCCATGTGTCACTGGTCTGGCGAGTTTATACATGGAAAGATATCACATGATATGAGAGGTCATATGTCTCGTTTTTCACAGATGGATTTTCCTCATGCAATGGGCTTTGATGGTGGTTCTGCAGTGTTTTGGGATTGGGAGACATTGGGCCTCTTTCCAAGTAGGGCGGTCCGGAAATAAAGGTGCCGGTAGCAACGTACCGGCACCCTTTCCGGACTACCGTACTACGAGAATGCCGGTAATGGCATGGATCCCCCAGCAGGCCTGACTTGCCGGGAAATCAGTGGCCTACCCGAATGTCTCTCACTGAAGCACCGCACCATTAGCGACTGAAGCACCGCACCATTAGCGACTGAAGCACCGCACCATTAGCAACGGTGCCGGCGCTTCAGTGTCCCCACTCCCCTGGAGTCATGGGAATGGGGATTTACCGTTCCGACGCCACTTGTGATATCCCGGTGGATCCGGGATTTCGGGTGGCGGAATCAGTGTTACGTGGTTGGCGTTCACCCGCCGCCAGCACCGGTGTGTTACCGCCAACCTCGTAATGAGGCCCAGTGTCATTGCTTTATAAATAGTGTTTATAGAGACAGGCACTCCTGGGCTATCACCATTGACACTTCTGGTGCAACATACTGCTTACTGCCACACACTGCAAACAATGGAGTCTTAGCAAGTTGAAATCTTGGCGTATGTTGAGCTAGCCTCTTTATTGTAGCAGGCCTCATGATATTCTGTGAGCTCTTGAAGCATGCCAGGGGCCAGGGCTAGCATATATTGATGTGACAGCTCACATGATATTCTGTGAGCTTTTGAAGCATGCCAGGGGCCAGTGCTAGCATATATTGATGTGACAGCTCACATGATATCCTTTGGGCACAAATATCTTGAAAGGGGTCAGGGCGGGCACGTATTGTTCTTACAAAGCCCATGATCGTCTTTTGGTTTACTGCAGAATTACAGGGAGCACAGGGCTGGCATATATTATTTTGACAGTCCTTATTATTTGTTCACAAGCAGCATTAAAATGTGTTCTCCAGTTCCTCTACTGCTCTGTGTTATTGAGACTGGCCTCAGGATGTTTGTTGGGCACAAGGAGTATGAACGAGTTTTTCACAATGTCAACGCTGGTATATATTAGGAGGTGGACTGGCCAATAGGGTACTCTGGACATTTCCCGGTAGGCCTCTGTACCATGGGCTTCTTTTGTGTGGCAACTTATTTTATTTTCAAATGTTCTCATAGGAAAAGGATTGGGCTTGCTGAAAATGTGTAATATGGGGCCACTTTGACCATTCTTTCCATGGCCTCTTTTGGTTCCCAGTCCACCCCTGTATATTTTGTTACATGGCCTACTGGTTTATTTTCTTTGGTCATAGCTAGGAGGAAAATGCGTTGCAAAATGCTCCTCTTCTTTGTTGGCAATCTAGCTGCATAGTATTTAAGGTCTCTCCTTATTGAAATGATTGCAAATTCTATGGCCTTTTAACCAATGTGTTCGACTTTGGTATGCTAAAATGCAATATTTTGACCCATTATTTTGCACATTTACAACGGGACCCTCCCCTCCGCCCCCGAACCCTCCTGAGTTGGTACAGATTGACACCTACACGCGAGTGTGCCAATTCGGAATTGGTTTTCCTCCCCTCCATTTTAAACATTCATCAGTCACCACTGGCTGTACCTCTTCTACGTGTGTGTGAAACCTACAGTGTTGCTGCCCATCCTGTCCCTGATTCACTTATGACTTGTGATATTGTACTGCTGCTGCCAGCCCTGTTCCTGTTCCCGATGCGCGAATCTTGCCAAGCTCTGGCACCTGCTATACCCTCTGTGTGAGAAGGAAACTTGCTCTGCTTTGCTGTTTCCTGCTCAGGAAACCTGCGAGAGGTCATTCATGTTGTATTAAATGGGCAGTGCAGCTTATTCAACAGGTTGGGCGGTAAACGACGCCACTGCATGGCTCAGATAACACCCCACTTGGACACCACACCAACAGGTTAAACGTCATCAATCTAATGCCCCAACTCTCCCACCAGCAAAGATCTACCCATCACCGGCTCAACTCACCATTTCTTACTTATTCTACCATCCTACCATGCTGATGCCTACCCATGCTCAAAGTGTAAAATCCATTATTACATAATAGAACATAATATCTGGGGCCCTTGGGACAATACATACCCAAGTGCTCCAACTCACCCAGAATCTCAGTGGCACAAAGACTGTAGCTACTTCTAAATCTCCATGAACCAACATGTCAGCCTTCAAAGCTTGCTTCTCCCTTTGCACCCATTAACTCCCCTCTTCTAATGGATTGCGTCTTCCCACAGATTCCTCATCTTTGATATACCGATATCCTGCTTTCAGTCTTCAGAAACTTTTTTCGACAGCAGAGGTTGCTGTGCAGGGTCAATGCACCTCAGCGGCTTCCATTCCCATGCTCGGATGTGACGTTGACGGTGGTATAAATAGCATGCACTGCACCCGTTGCCCGAGTTCAGTTTTTCTGCATTGACAGCACGCTTCTGAACATTTTGACTTGCCTCTGCGATTCTTTTACTTATTTGAATTCTTTTGAGTATGGCTACTCCGAAGCAGGGCCGGTGCAAGGAATTTTGCCACCCTAGGCAAACTGTCAGATTGGCGCCCCCACCACTCCAGATCCTAACCGTTCTCAACCAACCATCCTCTGTTTGTTACTGATTGCCGCAAACCCCCTTCTACTACATCATATACTTGTGTATGAGGGCTTGGTTCAGTGAAAAAGTGCCGCAAAGTCCTCTTCCATCCAATGTGATGAGCTGTAGAAAGACCAGATTTGTGGCAGCTATTTACCAATTTTATAAATACGTTTTAAAAGTGACCTTACCACATTTCCTTGGAAGGCTATTGAAATCTCCCCTAGTTTCATCCTGAAGGATGTTGGGCAATAGGTGTTTGGGAACGGGATTGGATAATCATCTACAGAACCTCCTAGAAACTCAATTAAAACATAGGAAAGTAAGCCATAAGATAGATAGTGGGTTGAGCGCTCACTGTTGCAATCTGCAGGTACATGTTGGAATCCCAGCATGTCCAACTCAGCCTTTCATCCTTCCGAGGACGATAAATGAGTACCTACTTTGGTTGAGTGATAATTGTATCTAAATGTGTTTCATGTAGGTTCCAGGTTTATGCACTCACAATTTAGACACTTAAGTGGACTGAGTGACAGAAAGCAACTGTGATTTGCTCAGGATCACACAATTTTGGTAAAGTGGGTCATCCCGTTTTCTGATCCAGTTTTCCTGTTTCCAAATTACATGCATGCACCTTCAACAGTTTGACACAAATATCACATAGATCCATCCAAAAAGGAGGCGTTGTCTTTCGAAGACCCACCTCACAGAAAATCTCCCCCAACAAACATGGCAAAACATTTGGTTGGCTTCTCTGGGAAACAACTGAGCCTCACATGTGAATCTGGCAATGTACAATATAGTAGGTTATGGAAACATGTTATGCAAAACATGCCCGGTTTGCTTGTAGAGGAGAAATGACTACAGAAGGAAATGTATATCTTCAAACGTTAACGCCGCAAAATAAGTTGCTCAAAACATTAGAAACACGTCTGTGTAACTCTATCAAGTGGCATGTCAATAACGAGGAAGGCCACATGCTGAGATTTAAAATTTGAGAAGTAGACAAACTTAATGAAACAAATTCCACTTCCACATTTCAAAAAAGAAGAACTGTTAATTTTTTTTTTTAAAGAGCTGAGTCATGTAAAAGCATGCTCCCAGGCTAAAGGGCTGAAGACAGCTGTTGGCACTTGCAGGCCGGCTTCACTCTCATTAAATTGCCCCCTGCCACCAACCACTCCACCCACCGTCTTAAGTTCACAAGATGTGACTTGCCCTGCAGGAGGGCCTGACTTCTAGGCCAGCATGCATGAAAAGAAATCAACAAACGAATGTGGGGCATCTCAAAACGGTACAACGTCCTTTCATCGCAGGATGTTTTTTCGCAGGGTTTTTTACCGCTAATTCTTTTTGAAAAAACCCATCTAATATTTTAGAAAATGTAGGGGTTGGGAGGGAACCCCCCCAAAAATAATTGAAAAGAAATGTGATGGGTTTTTTCGTAAAACAAATCGCGGTAAAAAACCCTGCAAAAAAACATCTCGCGATGAAATGACATGTAATCCTCAAAACAGCAGCTCCAGGTGCCCTACCAGATTTGGCGCCACACCACCAAAACGAAAGAAACAAGCACTGGCAATGCCAGTTTGGGCCTTTTTTATAGACATTGGAAAGGCATTTGCCAGGCACTACTGTAGTGGTATTAAATGGCCATTGATGGTAGCAGGTAACCCGGTCATATAACTGCAGTGCCTGGCAAATGCCTAATACCTATACACACGTCAAAACTGCTGGCTTTGCCAATGCTTGTTTTTAATAGGACTTCAGTGAAGGACAGCATAGTGCTTATAAATCGTGTCGCTGTAGGCAGGCCTGGTAAGACATTTTTATTATATCAGTAGCGCATGTACAGCTCAAATTAAGTTAGTAACTCTCAGAAGACTGATTTGAAAAAACATTGGCAGGCACTACAAGTGCAAAGTTATATGTTAAGGCTTGAGTAAAGCGAGCTCAAAGACATCCCAGGAGTGGATGCGTTTTGTGCATGAAGTGGGTTGAAATCGTCATAGGGATTAGCATGGCCTTGGGTAGTCAATGGGTGGGTCCATAAGCAAACAACACCGACAACCTTTGTATCCCTCCTCATGCGCCATTGCTCCCCACTCAGATGCAATAGTTTGGTGGTGCTTTCCAAAACAAAAAAATAAATGCTGTCATCACATATCCTGCGTGAAGTCCAGGACTGCAGGACAACTGCCCCTTCTGCCCACCAGCTCCATCACCATTGTGGGATGCCTGTGCCAGACTGCATTTCTTTCTTAAATACATTCTAACCAAATCTACAGTTACCAGAACGTATCAGTTGACTGAAAGCCCGGAGTTTGAAAAGAAGGGCAAACGGGACCAGACAGGCTCTTTGCATGGTTGGGCACAGGGGAGTTGTAGACGTGGGTATCTTCTCAGCATCCCCCCTGCACAGGATCTTGTGGATTGCCGTGGACCATGGTAACCCTAAGATTTGCTTATTGCTAAGCCACCTCTCTCCTTCCTTGTAGCCGGGCAGCAGTCGGAGGGGACAGTGGAAGCTCAAATGGACACACGTGTCCCACGCAGCCAGATGGGGCGACTCGGCATGCCCAACATGACCATTGCGGAGGAGACTAGATTTACCAGGCATTTTATTATCGGATTGATAGGTGAGAGGGCAATGGGTCAAGGAGGGGGGAATTTCTGTGAGATGTGGGAAGAAAACAATGGGAACGGGACAGGAGGACAAGAACAGGAAACAAGAGAGAGAGAAAACGGGGCATTGGAAACATGAGGGGATAAGCCAGAGACACACACACACACATCCAGGATAGAGCGATGGTAATATGTGGATAGGGCATAGGGGCAGGTGAGTGGTGGCAGAAGGAAGGGGCCGCACAAAGGGGTGGACTAAAGGACACAGGGATGAAGAGTGCAGACAGAAGGGCATATAGACTAGAGAAAAGGAGATGGCACCCCAAACACAGTTTTGTGGACACGAAGATGGGGCCAGGGAGAATGGCAGAAGAATAGAGGTTGTTAGGCAGAGACAGAGCAAAGGCACGTGGACAGAAAGACTAAATAGGGGAATGCAGCGAGTACTAAGGGCAAGGGAGGGTGTGAGTAAAGAAGGAAATGCGCAGGCGGCAGAGAACGGGAGAGGAGTGGGACAGTGACAGAAGAGCAGAGGTGACTGGGACGAAGACACAGGAGCAGGGCACAGAGCCGGCGTGCTGCATGCAAGAATAGGGTCGGCTAGCGGAGAGGACCCTGCAGTGTGCAAGTGAGCGAGGAGAGCAGGGGTCGGGTGTCCTGGCGGGACAAGGTCTAGAGTCATATCCTGGTACACACTTGCACCAGGGTACAAAAATGATGCAGTCTATGTTAATGATGTGAGCAGCTCATACATCAAAAGCGCTATAACAATAACAAATTATCAGTAAACTGATTCCATTATTTTCCATGATATGACTGTGAACCGCAACGGCAGGCTCAAGGCCGCCTCCCCCCGCCCCTGAGGGGCTGTTACTGTTAGAGCCTGCAGCCTGAGTATTGCCTGCCAGCCAGGCATAGGCATAACATTTAAATAAGACAGAGAGAGGGTTGGGGGCACCACATGCATGATGCACCATGGTGTTGGTCGGCAGTAGTTGGCACGGCACCTCGGTCCTCAACTGCGTCGGACTGTTACTCTCTCAGCACAGCACAACCAGGGCCCAGCCCCGGGCCGCTCTTGCAGGCCCTGCAGGGGCCACTGCCACCAGGATGGATCAGGTGGCCTAGTACAGGCACTGGCCTGGTGCACCGCAAAGCAAAAGGCTGTTGCACGCCTGCAGCTTGTGCAGAGTGGATAGGCGGCCACCACATCTGATGGTCTGGACCAATTCCAGTTAACAGATTCAGGGGGCTCGGCCAGGCTGCACAGTGCACTGCAGCATTCAATGACTCATACCATCGAGCAGACGATTGGTCGAGCGGGCACGTGCAGTGCTTTGTGGTGTGCTAATGCGCAGGTGCCAGCGCTGCCACGTCCATGCCACTCGTGACCCTGACCCGACCCCAAGTCTCAACCTTCATGGTGCCACCTGGTCTGCTGCTGCTGCAGTCAGCCTGCAAACAGTGTAACAACAGGGCAGTGCCGGTGCTATCACTAGAGGCAAGGCAGTAATTAGTGTGGAGGTGTTAACGCAGCATTTTGCCACTCTAACATTTCCAACATATAGGCAAGCGCCTAACCTTGCCTAGTGATAGCACCGGCCATGCTCTGAAGACAGGTTTTAAGAGGTGTGCGGACTGTGATTCGAAAAAATGTTGATCACAGATCCGCACAGGATATGCATCTGGTGTCTTGGAAAGGAGCACAAAGTTATCAAGTGCGGCTCCTGCCAGTCGATGAATAGCAAGGCCTTGAAAGAGAGGAAGACAAAACCCGCCTTAGGTTGGTCAGTCTCAAAATCTCCGTCCTCTACTCTGTTGAAGATGAAATATTCTGAAGGTAGGAATTCAACTGACAGATCACCTTAAAGACCTAAAAAACACTCCAAACTGTCTAGGCAATTCTTCGTCTTTGTCATCTCAAAAGGAAATCAAAGAAGAGACGCCATTGTTCTTCGTCTTCTGACTCCTTGCCCCACAAGAGACAGGTACGTTTCCCAGATAACTCTGCCTCGGCAGCTGGTTGGCTTAAGTTCCATCAGAAAATGATGGACGTCTTTTCAAAGGTGGCCCCTTTTGGTCCCTCACAAGAGCTGAAAAAGGCTATCGATTCCACCACGCCCTCAAAAGCCGGCAAGGGATCGTCAAAGGCTTCGACCCGTGTGCTTAAAAGCCCAAGTCAGAAGGCCTCTGAGATGCCTAATCGAGTAGCATTGACAGTGCCAACTTTAGGGGAAGCATCAAAGCAAAAGGCTTCTATATCTTCACTTCCAAAAGCTTCAACATCGAAGCTGTCAACGTCGAAGCTGTTGATGTTCACCTCGGATCCATCTTCGAGCTTTAAACCTCAATCGAAGAAAGACTTCTTTAGATTTTTTGGATCTATTTTTGATGAAGAAGAGGAAGAGAAGGACCTCGTACCCTTGGGGTACAAACGTTTTGGCAAGCCTAATGTCCCTGAGGAGCTCATCTCTGAGGAATCTCGTTTAGAGGACTTGGCTACTTGCTTTAAGGATGCCAGTGGCTTAGACACGTCTCCAGAAGTCAAAGCTCTGCATACAGAACAGTGCTGAACAGGGTCACAGGGTCACTGAATATTTGGGTTGTGGACTTCCTTCAAAAGACATTGTACATGATGAAAAATCAGAAAATAGCCATAGGCACCCCTCTGCGAGAATGTACACGGCTAAATAACCTGCTCTTTGGGAAGGTATCCACTTGAGAGTCAGAAGTCACACTTTTGCTCACTGTACTTTTCACAGAAGGGAAATAATCATTTGCATATGAGTCTTTGTCCCGCCCACAGAGGCAGTCCAGCAGTGAAATGCTATGGCAATTCTCTTCTGAACAAGAGTACAACCTCAACCCCATACACGTGTTTCAGCCTTGTTGGGTCTCATCGGTGAGGTGGAGATGTGCCTCTCTGAGCACAGTGAGCAAGGGATCAACGTCTGGGTGACCGTAGTAAACTTAGGGTAACTAAACCTAAGTCCCTTAAACAATCAAAAAATAATCACCCTAAATTTCCTTCTGTGAGAGGTACAGTGAGCTAAAGTGAGAATGAACACTGCTAAATGACCTGTTCTTTGGGAAGATTCCCACTCGAGATTCTGCAACCATACTTTAGCTCACTGAGAATTACTGCGGCAAACACTGATATGCAAATGGACATTTCCCTTCTGTGGAAGGTACAGTGACCTAAAGTGTGGCTTCTGACTCTCGAGTGGGTACCTTCCCAAAGAACAGGTCATTTAGCAGTGTTCGTCCTCACTTTAGCTCACTGTACCTTTCACAGAAGGAAACTTAGGGTGAATAAACCAAAGTCCCTAAACAATCAAAAAATAGTCATATGATATTTCCCTTCTGTGAAAAGTAATTGTAATTGTAACTGTTTATTTGTAAAGCGCTTATACACAAGTAAAGAGCATCAAATCGCTTCAAGGCGGGAAGGGAACAAGGGGATATCATTGTCATTCTTAGGCCTTGAAGATTTCAAATGATCTAACAGCAATAACTAGCATACTAGGCCAGAGGCATTTCTACTAGTATAAGTGTGTGACAAAGAGTGAGGGGGGGCAAAGGGGGTTAAGAGGAGCATACAGAGACAAAAGGTTGTTAATCAATGCGCCAATGTATGCAGGCACAGCCAGGCATAGGGAGGGTAGATAGAGGAGGACAGACAAACATAAGCTAAGTACATTCAAGGTCGTGCAAGTGCGCAGACAGAAGTGCGAGGGAGGAGGAGGGGGACAAGTGCGCCCAGTCCAGCAGGGGCCAGGGTTAAGTGCAGAGTGGTTGCCACTCTCATGGAACGTATTCCCAGTTCAGTAGTGCAAGGCAAAGTGTGCAGGCCCGTAGGCAAGTGCAGGACTGGCGGGGGAACCTGGGATCTGTGAGGCTCTAGAGGTGCACCAGGCGACCAGTCACTGGACTGAACAGGTTGGAGACGAGAATGAATGGGGAAGTTAGGAGAGAAGAGAAAGGAGGTTAGCAGGGGAGAGGGAGAGAGGAAGAGAAGAGGAATATCTTGAGGAGTTTCCTAAACTTAAGGAGGTCCAGCTCAAGATGGAGAGAGGCAGGGAGGCTGTTCCAGAGGGAAGCAACTGCAGAGGATAAGGATCTACCTCCAAATTTCTTTTTTGATAAAACGACTCACCCAAAGTGAGTTGGAGGAGGCCAGGTAGAGGGCTCTGGAGGGAGAGAGTGTTGTAGATAGTAAGGGCCCCGGACCCAGAAGGCCTTGTGGACTATGCAGAGAGACTTCAACTTGATCCTTGCAGCCACAGGGAACCAGTGGAGGGATTTCAGCACCAGAGAATTGTGGTCCCTGGGTTTGAGGCCAAGGATAAGTCTTGCGGTTCTGTTCTGGATAAGTTGAAGAGGTCAGAGAGTAGAGGTAGGAAGATTGAGAAAGAGACTGTTGCAGTAGTCCAGTCTGGAGAGAACCAGGGCTCTGGAGACATTGAGCCTCTGGGGGAAGGTGAGAAAATATAAAATACCTCTGAGGAGGTGCAGCTGGTAGTGGGACTTTTTGGACATGTCCGGGATGTGAGGTTGGCCAGAGTGAAAGTGGGGAAACGGGAGCAGGGGTCCCAATGAGGATGATCTCTGTCTAACTGGCATTCAGGCAGAGATCATTAGCAGCACACCAGGACTGAATTACGTACAGACAGTCCAGAATGAGCGAGGATGAGGAAGAGGCCAAGGGTAGCCTGTAAGAGAAATGTGTGTCATCTGCATAATGCTGAAAATTGGAGGTGAAGGCAGAGATCAATTGGGCCAAAAGGGCCATGTAGACATTACAAACTAGGGGGATACATTAGATTCTTGGGGGACACCACAAGTAGAGAGAGTAATAGCGGATAGAAAGTAACCAAGTTCTACTTTGGAAGGATGGTCAGAGAGAAAGGATGCTAGTCACGCCAGGGCCTGATTAGTGATGCCCAGGGTCTCACGGAGAAAGGAGATCAGAATGGTGTGGTTTACTGTATTAAAAGCAGAGGAGAGGTCAAGAAGAATGAGGACAGAGGGAGAGTTAGAGTCGAGGTTTGAGAGCCGGTCTTCATGGGTGTTCAGAAGAGCAGTTCCAGTGCCTCTGGATGCTTTAAAGTCAGACTGATGGTCATGGAGACAACCAACAGATTCAGTGTGGAGGGTAAGCTGAGAGATAGCCAACTTCTCCAGTAATTTTCCCAGGAAAGGAGTGATGGAGATCGGGTGATAGTTAGCCAGAAAAGTAGGGTCGGCAGAGGGTTTTTTTTATCAGAGGGTGCACAAGAGAATGCTTGAGAGAAGTGAGGAAGACTTCCAGTGGTGAAGGGGAGATTGCAGAGGTCCAAATGTTGTCCTTGATGGTTTTGAAGGGGTAGGGATCCACCTGTTTGGAAGAAGCTTTCATAGGCCAGACTTGTCTAGACACCTCCTCAGGTGTGACAGTGGAGAGGGAGGAGAGAAGAAGGGGAGTGTTGGAGGCGAACAGGGATTCAGGGGGCCCAGGCAATGATGGTGCACAAGTGGGTGCGGAAAAGAGGGAAGACAGGGTGCCCTGTGTTTTGGTGGTGATGTGTGCAGCCAGGGCCGAGCAAAGGGCCTGGGTGGGTGCACTACAGGAGGAGGCTGCAGTAGGATTGGGCAGATCCTTACAGATTTTGAAAAGTTTGGCTATTTTCTTGGATGTCGCAGAGATGTGGGCATGAATACGGGCTCTTTTCTTGGACTGGATGCAGAGTCGGTTTTGCCTTTACAGAAGACGGCAGACTGCTTGTGAGAGGGTGCGCCTGAAGATACCCATTTCGGTTCTGCTGCCCTGCACTTGCGTTTAAGGTCAGCTAGGTCAGAGTCGTACCAAGAGATGCACTTTCTAGCAGGCTTCAGCCAGACCCTCATGACAGGGCATGGATGTCGAGGGTATTGGAGATGGAAAGGTGAAAGTTAGAGAGGGCTGTATCAGGGTGGGTGTCAGCCGCAAGAGTAGGAGGAGGAGAGTAGGTGGAGGCAAAGGCAGCCAATGACACTTTATTATGGGTCGGATGACCTTGAAGGTTGGAGGCAGTGCAGGATGTGCCAGTGCTAAAGGAAAGGAAAGCTTCAAGTGAGAGGAGAGAAGAGAGTGATCTGTCCATGAGAGTGGGGTGGTGAGAGGAATAGATAGTGGAATGTCTGTGGAGATAAGAGCATCGAAGGTGTGGCCAGACACGTGTGTCAGACCAGAAGGTAGAATATGGAGGTAGAGTGAGTTGCAAAGGTTGTGAAAAGCTCCTGAAGAGTCAGGAGAGTCAGGATGGATGTTGCGATCCCCCAACAGGAGGAGTGGGGAGGAGGAGGAAAGGAGAGAAGATGCCAAGTCAGCCCCTTCCGAGAGGGAGAGGGCGTACTGGCCTGGTGGGCCATCGAAGGTGGCCAGAGTAAGAGAGGAGACATAAGAGAGCGAGAGCCTGCAGACTAGGCATTCGAAGGAGGAATAGGCCTGAGTGGGGATGATGGAAACAGGGATCCACTCTGGAAATATTAGGGCAACTCCCCCTCCTGGTCTGTTGGGCCTGAGTACAGAGAGAATCGTGTAGCCTTCAGGGAGAAGAGTGTCAAAACTTGTGATAGAGCTGTCCTTAAACCAGGTCTCAGTGAGAGCAAGAACATCAAGGTCCAAGTGTTCCAGAAGGTGGCAGATGTCGGAAGAGTGCTTGATTGCAGAGCGAGAGTTTAGTGTGGCAACGTGGAGCAATTTTTGAAAGACTTGCGGGAGGGCAGTGCAAGGGACAGAGGTCACCACCGTAAGCGGCACAGGTGCCTGAGAGATAGAGGCAAGAGAAGGCAGAGGGGCCTAAGGGAGTGCAGGCAAGGGAGCCAGTGAGGAGGTAGGTGGAAAGTTGATAAGGCGAGGAAGGAGCCTATCAAAAAGCAGAAGGTTGGGTTGAGGCCCTTGAACCAAGACAGTACCATTGCGATAGACATGTATGATGAACCTGGAGGTCGAGGAGAAGGCAAGAAAGACCTTCCAGCGGGTGCCACCATTAATGTGTGAGGATGAGTAGGGAGGGAGCAGAGCGACCATATGTACAGTCCAAACGTCGGGGGGGGGGACGACAAAGAGGATGTCTGTGAGAGTCTCTCTGGCGGATGCACTGACATAGGTGTCAGCGATAGGGAGGCCCAGGCTGGAACCAAGTGTGTCCTTTTTAAGTTTCTTCCTGCCAAACTTAGTGAGCAGTGAGGGATAGGAGATAGAGAAGCAGTTAGAGAAAATAGGAGAGAAAGAAAGTGCTATTGTGAAGGGCACAAAAGTGTGGTGCACTTGACCAGACTGAGCAACTGGGGCACGTGAAGGAGTTGCCAGGAGGGTGCAGGCGCACTAGGAACAAAATGGGAATGGGATAAAAGCAGTGGGAGCTAAAAAGGGGGGTACAAAGGAGCGAGAAGCAGAGACAATACAAGAGGAAGGAAGTAAACCGGTTTTCTAACTCGAAGACATCAAATTCAGGATGGAAACACGCCTAGATTCAATTTTTAACAACAGACACAATCAATGCAGGATGAAAACACACGTAAATGCAATTTTTTTTAAACAACAGACTCAATAAATGCAGGATGAAAACACATCTAAATCGAACCAGGTTTGCTCTTCAAGGTACAGTGAGCTAAAGTGTGGCTGCAGACTCTCGAGTGGGTACCTTCCCAAAGAACAGGCCATTTAGCTGTGTTTGTTCTCGCAGAGAGGTGCCTATGATTATTTTTTGATTGCTGATTGTATTGTGGGGTCAGTGCACAAATATGTGCACCATTTTCCTTTGTTTGAGTCAACTGCTATCAAAACAATTCGGTCAGGGGCCACTGGTATTCCTCTTGCTACAGACTCAACGCTGAATGCATGCAAGGACAGCAATACCCTCACAGAACACTGGGTATGGAACACACCACACCTCTTTCTGTGAATGAGATGGTCATGTTGAGCTCACTCAAGATATCCCTTCCCAACCGATTGAGTCACTGTGGAATACAAGTGGGCGCACACCTCTCTGCCTCCTATTCTGATGGATCATTTATTTGTGAAAGGAACCAATTGAACTGCCCCCGTGAAGCCCTGCATTTGCATAACTTCACCTGATAGAGGGAATTCTCCCTCACTAATTCATGATTTAGTTGCACCTTTATCCACCATGAAAATAAATGGTTTATTTCCTATCTGAACACTGACCAAGTGTTACTCCTCGGGGTTGACAGTGACCGATAGAACTGGACACGCTAAGGCTCTCTGTGGGCTGTCCTAATCCAGGTACGTGTTCGTCCCCGGAAAATTTAATGGGTTTCCTCCAATCACAGTGGCTTCCTGATATTGGGTCATTGTGCCATTCAGGACAGTGTTATTGCTTGGAATGTGGGGGCCATGTTTCTGCCCCTGAGGTACAACATATGGCGGCACATTAATAGAACCGGGGCAGGTAACTGCGGAAATGTTGTTGGGGGAGTGAGCGGGGCCATGGGCATTGGTGCTCCATATGGGGCTGCCCGGGAAATCTGTCTGTACGGCTGGGGATATGAAACTGGACTCCCCTGAGAATAAGGGTACATCTTGTATACATTTGTCTGCTCCTGCATTCTCTCAGAAAATGGCACATGCACGCACACGTGCAACACTGGCCTGCTCCTCCTCATGGTCCCATCCCTCCAAAACCACCTCGCCCTCACTGCGGGGCACCCAAAAATCCTATCTCCCCCATTGAAACCTCCCTGTAAACTCCCATTGATATTGAGGTTGATACCCACCTGCCCGCGTGTTCTCCTCCCCACCCGGGTGCTGCGTGCACACCTGCCTGAATGGCACTGATGTCAGCCGACCCTTCTGTCAGCACTGCTGCCACTGCCCCCTCCAATGCCACTTTTTCTAACTTCTTTTGAACCAGCTTTGCTTCCGCTGCTTGTGCTAGCTGTGCAGTTTCCTTCTCCTTTTCTTTGAACCGTTTACAGTGGTGAATAATAATAGACTGAATTTCTGCCTAACCTTTTGCCTTAATCCCCACTATCTTGTCAAGCGCCTTCTGTACCTCTTTCGGGAGGGCTCTTTTAACCACAAAAGAGAAAAATAGAATCGCCGGGTCCCACGTGTCCCCCGTTTCCGCCCGTCACATTTCTTGTATGTGCAATATATATTGGGCAGGATTCTCATCATCACGCATTGTTCGTTGCATAATCGACCGAAGCTCAGGTCTACCTGGGTACGCCTGCCATAACACCACCCATACTTGGGGCATATGGTCAGTAAAATGCACCCCATTGTGACTATCATCATCCAACTTCACACCCAGATACCCTGCTTTAACCCATATGTCATCAGCCTGATCTCCCAGTATCGACATAAACAAACTTTTCAAATCTCCTACAGCCAGCATAGTTCCAGCTGTAGCCTTTTCAAATGTGTATATCCATTTACCCGCCCCGCTGTGAGTGATGGGAGTGCCTTTGTGAGGTTGTTTTTGTCCATGTTTGTCCAAGGGGTATACTGGGCCCTCCCTGGGCCCTTGTGCAACAACGGCAATTGTGCTCCTACCGCCTTCCCAACTTTCTTTTTTCCCCATCACCAATCACTTAGCTTCTGCCATTTGCCCAAATTTGTTTCATGACATGGGTCCCCATAAACATTCTATTCATGGGGATATTACAGGTGGCTGCTACACTCCTTCCACCTCGTCCACCAGATCCCACTCCTCTTCTCCTTCGGTGGGGATAATCATATTCCTCGTCTGACCTTCCCATTGCATAATCCACATCCCCTTTTGCCTTCTCCTATCGTCATGTTCCTTTTCTATATGCACATCTCTAAAAGATGTGCTATCTATTTGAAACAAGATGTCTCCCGCTCTCCATTCTTCCACCCCTACAGGTGCCTGCTGTCCATCCCGTTGTTCTAATTTTCGTTATGCTAACTCGCCCTCCACCTTCTTTAAATGAATGCATCTACCAACTCTTTTTGTGGCTTTGCATCATCTCCCTCTGGCCCTTTACCCTTCTGAGCTACTGACACTGTGGGGTGGTGTGGGTGGTGGAGGTGCCGTAGTGGGCAAAGGGGCATACATGGGATTTGTTCATCCTGACATGGCAATGGAGGACACTTGTCTGTTTTCCATAGGGGCCACAGGGGCACTCAGGATGGTGGCCACAGTAGTAATAGTACTGCACAGTGTGACCACCTCACATACTGCCTTGGAAGAGTCAGTGGCTGTCGTCCAAATCTTCCCCCATTTTCCACAATTCCAATACTTCCTTTCTGTTTTTTAGTTTTCTTCACTTATATTTAGCTGTTAAAAACGTATACATGTGACATAGTATCTCACTATTATTTGGGCCCTGGTCCGGCCATGGCTTAAACATCCCTCCCTTTATTTCCACACACCATTCCCTATTATATTTAAGAATCTTGTATCGAAACAACGGAAGGGCTTTTGACATAAAATCTAACAGGGTTGTTGGCTCCATGATAGCTAACCCTCCCTGTCGATGTTTTTACAATATTACCATTACCCTTGTCCTGCCCCAACAACCTGCATCCCTCTCCTGTATCCCCTTCTTATACCCCACACTCACCACTCTTCACCCACACACACAAATACTCACGAGTCTTACACCCTTCCTACGTCACCTCAATCGTCCTCACTTAGGCAACTACTAATCACACCACAGAAAAATCAGCAACAATAAAATCACAATCTACTGTACTTTTTTGTTCCAACACCCCCCACTATGTCAGCTGAGGAGATCCCAGGCCACTGAGGGCCTCTACCACAACTACTTTTTCATTCTCACGCCCCCTAGATACCAGACGGAGAGATCCCATACTCCCTGAATATACAGAGCCTCTATCCATATTCTCTTTTCTTCCTTTATAGCGCAGTATGTTCTCCCTTATTACCTAAGGAAAGTATCCTGTTACTCCACAAACCATAATATAAAATCCTCATTTAAAATATATATAACAGTACATGGTTTTCTACTTCGTCAACCCAATCTCTCCTCGCCACACATACATACCCACTCTCCTTCACACTTCCTAACACTCATATTCCCCCTCATACCTCTCTTATCTTTCACCAAAAGAGGGTGTACTTACGTCTGCGTGTTCACCCGAAGCCCTCTGTCATGGCGTCCCGTCAACGGCCTGCACAATCCAGGGACAGCGCCCTCCTCCAGAGAACAGACAGAAATTCCGATTACACAGCTCCTGTAAACCTCTCAAAAGTTGTGCACAAGAGGGACTGGTCGCTGCAGGTGGGCGCGGCCCCTCCGGATGTGCGGCCAGGAATCCTCTGTCTTCGCAGAGGTCAATGGGATCAATCCAGGGTCACCAAAAATGCAGGGCAACTCCTCGTGATCAGACCAAGAAAATACAACCCTCTAGGGGAAAAGGCTCTGTGCACCCTTTTTTCGAGAAAGACAAGAGCTTTACTTTGTATACAAAAGAATAAGGCAACAGGGCATTACACATCCACTGCCAAAGAGCTCTCTCTCGTCTTTCGCACAAAGTTCAGGTTATAAATGTTCAAATCACCACTCATGACGCACTATATATACAGTGTTAATCCCCCACCCTCATTGACTGCCGCCTATATACATGCTAATAATTACATATAGCCCATCCTCCAGTTAGTTCTGCTGTCTTCTCTCTCATCTTCACCACACTTGGGTAATGTCCTTGTCCATCTTGGAATACTGTAAAGCAATTGGTTAACATCAACCAGCACCACCCTACCTTAGATCCTAACCATGTGACATGCACCTGGTTATCAACGTGAACTCAAACAAACAAACAAACTCAGTGGGCAATTTCGAGGTTAGCCTGGCCCTTGCGAACAAAGCAGCCCTTTTCTCATCCGAGACACGTTGATGCCCTCATCATGCATTCCCCACTGTATGGGCATCAATCTTAGCTCTCTTTGGCAAAAAACATAGATCTTTGTGTTCGCTGCTTTCCCCTTTATCAGGTACCCTCCCAAGAGTAAACCTAACGCCCCACTAATCAATCCAGTTCACCAAAGATTTAAAGCCCATTTCCCTGCACATCTGGTAGTTCAAATAGAATGACCATCATTCTGGGGGGTGCTAGTGTCTTAAATCTTGGTTTGTGTTTTGGCATCCCAAGACCTCTGTCTTTGCTCCCAGGAATACAACCTTAATACTAGGCCACAGCCCTTTACTTCTTCGGCTGCACACATTCCTACCTAATTGGCTCAAAGGCCTAACTGGTGTCGGGCCTATGCGTGTTCTTTATCGTGCCTGAGAATCGGAATGCAATGGTGAAGCAAGGGATAAGGCCTTGTTGTTCAGAATTTCTTGCAAAAACACGGCCTGCAAGGATTCAGGCTTACTCGTAAATACGATATTAGTTTGTGATATGACTATTGTGTACATGGACATATTATATCCTACATAGTTTGATTGCACCACCACCGATTAGATCCCCCTATGTGATTTCCCACTCCTGCCAAATATCTGCATCCATAAGACCCTCCTCCCCCTACACCGTCCCGTGCCCATCTCTATATGTTAATTTATTTTTCGCAGTCTAAATCTTGGAGAAGGGCCGGTGGTCTGGACGTGCAATCCCGGCAGTATATCAAAGCTGATGAATCTGTGGGAGGAACATCCATAGAGAGAACAATACCAGGGGTAAGTAATTTGTTCTTCTTGCTGAATTGAGCGGCAAAATGGCAGAAGTCACGCCATACAAGACGCAGTTACATTGCATATCATGTAAGGATGCGAGCCAATTATATATCCAGAGGGGAGCTTTTTGAATATTATGGGCACCAAGTTCATATACTCAAAACAGTCATACAAAGAGTATTATGAATTTATTGAGCATGTATTATAAAGTGTTGATTCGGATTGGCTAGTAACTTGCGGGTTCATTGTATAATGCATTGAAATGGCATTAACCCCAAAATGATTTCCAGCTGAAAAGGGAATATGCAAATCCAGAGAAGGAAAATGGAGCTAAATTAGAGGGTGAATCCGGACAAATGTTATGTGTGATACTTTGAGGAGACAAGGATTTAATAGGAATGAACCTGTAAAACCACTGATAACACTATGGAAACGTTTCATGAACAATGTTTCTGTCACTTGGAAAGGAAGTCACATATATGTATGAATCAGGGCAAACAGACACAGACCCGAAGCTTAAAGGCAGCGCCTGGACACAGGAGACTGAACCTTGCCATACAAGGCTGAACCGTGGCAACGCAGCAGTACCTCCATTACATGCTATAAGTATGATCATGGGCAATGCAAGACTGATCCTAGGCACAAGGAGTCAAATCGGGACATAAGAGGTTGAAACTAGCCTAGAGACAGCCCCTGTCTGTACACGCGTATGGCAGTTATATAGTGCAAGCCTAGCTAGGAAACAGCGCAGTACTGTGCAAAGTTAAATAGGACATGTACAAGAGCAATGGCACATTGTGGCAGTCGTGGGGATCATGGGAAAGCATAAAAGTCTGTACATGGCTGTGTGAGGATAAACCTATCCAGATGATGTCAGTCCAGGAAGAAGAGGCCCTATTGGCATAGGCGTGTCCAGGGACTGGCCTGGGGTGGCATGTGCTACCCCTGGAATCTGATTGGCCACCCCGGGTGCTGTGTGTGTGCACGCGTGTGCGCACACAAGTGCTTCATGCCACCCTTGCATAAGTCAGTGGCCCGCTTGGGCCACCCCAGTCAAAAGTGTCTGGGAAGGCCACAGTTTATTGGGCATATGCTAGTTAAAGCTCGGCGTATGCGGCTATGCATAGGCCAGTGAGGCCTAGCCTGGGGAAAGGGTATTATGCTCAGAATGTGACGATTGCACGTGGGCGTACGATGCTGCATGTGAGGGAGTATCAGCCCATGTGAGGCAGTGGCAAATGAAGGAACCTAATTAACTAATCTTTTATAACACATTGGTGACCAGTCTCTAAACTGTGTTGCTCTGCGTGGTCTTACTTCCAAGACAAACATTGTGCCCCTGAGCGATGTTAATGATTAGTTCGAATTTGACAAAAAAGAGTGTATTTTCCGAAAATTACAAGATTTTATGATGAAATGCACCCGGGCCTAAAGCCAATGTCTTATTGTGAAGCCTCTCGGGCTCAGTTTGTGTCTTTTTATAGATGCAGTATAAGAACATGATTTCAGTCCTATGATACGAATCCGTTAAAGTGTAATGCTATCCCAAGGCCACGCATTAAGCAGGCAATAGAAACTAGTGAAATAAATAAAAAAGGTCTCCTCAAACCACATTTTGTTTACTCAGATTTGCTCACAACTCCCTGAGCTCTCCATCCCCCCCGCCTTTCCATGGCGGGTGCCGCTCACTGAATGAGAGTTGTGTGGTACATTCGCCCCCCCTCCGCCCCCCAAGATCAAGCAGTTGTGCGCCCCTGATTTATAGCGATTCCTCTTTGTGCCCGTATTGGCACCGCGAGTGGTTTTGCAGTTCAACCCTGATTCTGTGGGGTGAGCGCGACGTATCCAGCATTGCCACTAGACCACCAGGGATCTGTTTGTGAAGTGTGGGGAGATGTGTGCTGTTGGAAATTGTGGGTACTTGGTCACCTGAGCTTTCTGGGCCTGGGATATCTTTGGGGCATAGATCTATTATCTAAGGGATTAGAGTGTTATTTTGTTTACATTCACATCAGATGACTGATAATGAATTTGGAAGCGGGGGCGGGGGGTAGGAAAAATGAAAAGTGGTGGGCGGAAGGAAGGTAAGAGGGAAGCACTATACATTTGAAAGCATGGTAGACCATTTAAAATTGCATGCACAGTTTAATTCAACTGTTTGGAAGAACTATGGCTTTTAATACATTTCTTTGGAAAACTGTGTTTGTAAAACGCTTCCGTGGAGTGAAGAGAAGCAGCCCTCACCAAACTCCAATTGGGAGAGATTAGGGGTTCTATTCAAACCCAAATGTAGTGGAATTTTTCGTGCGTTGCCCTTCACCACTGCGTGCATACCATTGACTTTCAAATACAGGTTCTTCTGGAAATGGCTCTGTTAAAAACACCATTTCTTCTCATTCCTTCAAAACGTTCTTGGGAGAGTAAACTCCTGACACACCTGTGGAGATGGGGATCACTCGCTTTGCACACACAGTGATATTCAGTCTGGGTATGTAAACCCCACAAGCACTGCTGGCCCTAGAATTGCCCTACGAGAATACAGGCAAGTCAACCCGACCACGTCTCCAGTCCGGTGATAGAAGTCTACCAACAAAGAGGTGGGACTGCGACTCCGGGGAGGGCAGAGTAGGAAGGAAGGGGGCGACGTGCAGCACAGCTTGCAAGGGTTGCAGCCATGCTGGTTGACAGCCAAATGTGTTGAAACGGATTTCTGTTTAGCTGTTACTGCTAGCCTGTGGTAAAATGGAGAAGTGTGATTTAACTTCAGAAAAAGCAGTTCTGGAAGGGTGTAAATGGTTGCAAAAAGTGGTGGAGCTGTTAACAGTAAAAAAAAAAAAAAGTAGTGGAACACCGGCCGCTCCCAACCGTTTCCGCTCATTTCGACCACTGCTCTAGCCATCATATTAATCAAACACATGTGGGGTGGTGGTGGGGGGGCGGGGAGGGACAGAGGCTGCAGCGTTGACCCAACCCAGACCGTGGGCTCCTGGAACAGGGTCATGTTTCCGCTGAACACTTTCCTGGGGAACCCGAGCATGCACACCTCCTTCCCACAGCCCGCCTTCCATCCTCCCCGTATCTGGCCCCCATGGTCCTTTCCGGTCCGCTCCCCCCCCCCCCCCCCGCCCTGCGTCGCCCACCCCCCGGGCGTTTTCTTTCTTTCACTGGTTCCTGGCGTCGCCTTTGCGGCCCGGTTCTGTTAAGGTCTCCTTTTCACAGGGACATGCCTCCTTAACCCCTGCTTTTTTTAGATCCCAAAACGGTGCACAAGATCGCAGCCACGAAAACGTGACTCGGCCCATTTATAAGTATAATTGTTCATTTATAACGCGCTTAAAACCAACACGTGGTTTCTAAGCGCGGGATTCCAACCTGCGTTGCGTTGCGTTGTCTAGCCCCTGAGCTATCCTTCCTCCCAATTATACATTTTTTCCTCCATCCATCCCTTTTCTGGTCATCCTTTTTTCCATTCACTCATCCAACCACCAATGGAAGCATCCAAAGTATCCTTCTCTATTCCCATTCCTATTGTTTGCTCTCCCTTTCATTCCTCTTTACCCACTCACCCTTCCATTCCCCGTGCGCCTACTCATCCACTCATCGTTTACCCCTCCTCCATTCTCCCTTTCTCCACCCATTAATGTACTCCCTCCATTCTGGCCATATGCATTTTCCTTTATTCCATCCATGCCCTGTGTCATCTCACCCTTTATCTATCACTCATCACGTTCTGTTTGACTTTTCTCCAAATCCCCTCTTTCGTGTCCATTTCACCTCTCTCCCTCCCCATGTCACCTCCTTTTCTCTGACTAAGCTCTCTTTACATATTCCTCTGCCATTGTTTTGCCGCGTTCCTTCTCTTTGACCCTCCAACCTCTTTCCTTTCTCCTCCTTCGCTGTCTTTTTTTTCTATTTCCATCTAGCTTGCTCTCTGTTTGCAGGGAGGACACTTGGGGTGCGTGCAGCCAGAAGGAACCTTAGATGTAGGGGCATTCCTCGGTTTGATGCTACCAGGCTCTACCCTGGGGGATGGATATGATATGATAGGTTATTTATAACGTAACGCGCTTAATACCCAGAGGTTTCTAAGCGCGGACCCGGGGATCGAACCTGTGTTGCTCCGTGTCGTTTTGCTTCCAAGGCGAGCACGTGGCCCGCTGGAGGGCTGTGTGTAAAAGGCTGGTTCGACCTTACGGAGTTTGGATGGTATAACAGTGAACAGGGCAAGTGGAGTACTGGCCAGTGTAGTCTCAAAGTGGCTTCTCAAAGTGGTAAGTAGATTGGCAGACAGGTTAGCTGGGCGCACAACCGAGAAGCCGAATATAGCAAGGCAAGACAAAACAAGGCATACAAGGCAGAGCAGAGCCTTTCAAGTCATAGCAATATGAAGGCCTGGCAGGGTCTAACAATCCAAAGCAACGCGGTCTCGCCCCCACCCACCCCCCTATCTCCATTGGCCTTTGCAGACAGCTTCCATTGTCTTTTTCACGTCACCACTGCCTCTCTCTCTTTCTCACGCTCTCTCACATGGATACCTTGTGCAACACGCATTTGGGAGTTGGTAGATGAGGGGCAGGGGCTGACTAGGCATTCCACCCATTACCATAAGCAAAATGTTAAGGGTTCTGGAGGGCATGAACCTCTTGGGTCACACAAAGAGTTGCCCTAAATATAAAATACCCAGCGGGGCATTTCACATCCCTGGTTAGCAGGCTGGACACTGTCCTAAGCCTCACTTTAAGTTGCGTAGTTGCTGTGCCCAGTGGAGCCTGTTGGGACCTTTGCCCATTAGGGGACGGCTCATTGGGCAACGCATGGCGTTCATTAGGAGAATAGAGCAGAGGCCAGAATCCTTGGTCATAGCTCCCAGAAGTCTTCCCCAGTGTCACAACGGACCCATAACTTCTCTCCAACAGCAAAGACAAATACAGGTTGAAAACACCTCCCTCACCCTCCCAAACCCTACTCACCTTGTGGGGAGAGAACCCCATAGCTTTGGTCTCGGAATGTTGCTGAACCCCTTCAGGGAGTTCTACATGGAGAGATTGTTGAAATTAGGAGCAGGAATATATAAATAAGGTGGCTGTGGGTGTAGCTGGCCAGGGTGCGATGAGGAGATGCACCTGAGCAACTCCTGGGTGCTCTCTAATGTACCTGGGTTTAACCCTTGAAAATTGAAAATGCCAAGAATCTTCAGAGAGTCCTGGGCAGGGGACGCAACGGAGCTCATGAGTTGTGCCGTCCCAGTTGGAGAAAGCAGTTCTGTGAGTCCAGGTCCCCCCCCTCCAACTGAACCATTGTGGCTAGCAAGATGGTGGCTGCAGAGGTCTGAATGTGGCTACAGACAAATCAGAAGAGGCTCAGATGACCCTTTGAATCAGAAGTGATATTTTCTTCAGCGCAACTCCATGATGTGGTGAGGCCCCTGGTGGAAGAGGAACTTAGCGAACGGCATGACTGATGGAGACCTCAGTGGGTGTGGCACAGGGTGTCCTTTGGCAAATTGGTCTCGGGAGGATAGCTCAGCAGCAACGTGTTCGCCTTGGAAGCAAGATGATGTGGAACAACACAGGTTCGATACCCGGGTCCACGCTTAGAAACCTCTGGGTATCAAGCGCGTTATTAATAACCTATCATATCATATCATACCTGTTCTCTCACTCCCAGACTGGAAAGTTGTGGGGCCAGCTGGGGGTGCACAGAACTCGAACTGGCAGAATACTGTAGAGCCTAGTAATGGCACAGTTACTAATCAACACTTACAAAAGGGAGTTTGATTTGGTCATTCCACTTCCAATATCCAAACAAGCATACCCCCTCAGACATGCTAGAGGAACCAAAATAGTCTTCAAATATGAATGATCTAAATATGTTTTCCCAAAATGTACAAAAGGATTCATTTCCCAATTAAAGTAGAGGCCTTCTGACAAAATTAGCAGACCCGGATGAAAGCATTGCCTTAGTGCAAGAGACATGTCCTATGTGAGGAGGGGTATTGCTTGAAATCCAAATGATTTCCCCGTCAATTTTTTGCCTTGGAGCCAGAAGAGAAGAGTGGGGTGGAAATACTAGTTGATGAGACCCTACATTTCAAAAAGGTAGATGAAATTAGGGATGGGCAAGGGAGGATGTTGGACCCCAAACTGAAATTAGGAAACAAGATCATAATTAACATAGTAAAAATTGACGGTGAATACAAAACATACATAAAAGTGAAACAAAGAATATATAAAGTGTTATTAAACATTTTTAATCGGATTGTGACATATTTCGAAGCCACTGCAGTGAAACGTTTGCATATATGAGAACACTTAAGGCTTGTGCGCATGTAATTTCCATTGCAATTTGAGCCGCTATGGATTTTCCTGCCGCTGTAAAATGCTGGGCATTCCTTTGGCATCCGCCGGCTTTTGTGCACCAGCAAAAAATAGGCAGACTCCATAGGAATCCATTGTAAACGGTGCCTGCCATAAGCACATGGCAGGGAGCGTTTGCTCAATTTGCACGGGGGAGTACAAAAGGGGCAAGCGTATTA
Organism: Ambystoma mexicanum; assembly: GCF_040938575.1. Classification (NCBI taxonomy): domain Eukaryota; kingdom Metazoa; phylum Chordata; class Amphibia; order Caudata; family Ambystomatidae; genus Ambystoma; species Ambystoma mexicanum. The sequence continues at coordinate 949,654,057 of NC_090934.1, read as the reverse complement.
AGCATGTGCGCTGCCCCTTTTGCCCTCTCCTTTTGCATTCGGTGGCAGGAAGCCGTTTACTCAAAGGTGTAAACATGCAGGTCCCCGCCGTCGAATCAGGGCAGAACTCGAATATGAGCCCTTTGGTGCTGCTACTTGCGTGTATACATGCCCTGGTGAAAACTGTGGGTATTGGTCCAATAGAGGCAATGCTCAAATGTTCTGGTACTGTTGCAGTAAGTATACAGCAACTGTACGTTTCCCCTGTGAATGTATGATGGCTGCATAGTGGGGAGTGACGACACTGTCCCATAGGAAGAGCATCCCTGCTTAAGAAGCGCCCAACCTTTCTCATTTCCCACCAGTGTGCATTATAATACAGGCTCCCGGTTTTATGCTATTTCTTTTTGCAACATTTCCATCTACACTTATCAATATGTATCTTTGGTCATTATTTGTGTACGTATACTCTTTTAGTTTTGGTTCTATAAAAAGTTGCAACTAGAAATGTTTCCACATATATTGAAATGTATTGCTCGGGTGCCTGTAATAAGACACTTGCAGAGCAGGGCTCTTGCTCCATTATTCAGCCTGCTGTTGCTGCTACCATGGCAACATGCCTGCGGCCATTTAAACCTCTTCAATGGAAATTGCGGTGATGTCCCCTTTAAGGCTGTGAGTCATGACCACGTCGTGGCGTGCTCCCAATAAAAGGAGCCAACTGCCAGCACGTGCGGCAATATGGCTACAGACTCCAGGAATGGCAAGTCTGTGACCAACTCATTTATTGTCTGTAACGCTGTGTCACGGCCTTATGTCAGCTTGATCTGTGCGATCACAGCTCTCTATGGAAAACACGGGTGATCCCGGCAACTGGCCTGCTGTGTGATCACAGCAACATCCTGGCATGCTGTGTGCCCACAGCACTGATCCGGCTGGCCCGTGTGCCCTCGAGGGCAGCCCACAACAATGGCGATGAGGGTTCTGAAGCCGAATGACCCGGTAGACTCCAGTGCCCTGCTGCTGCCGGCGGTGTGTGTGCTCCGTGACCGGAGCTTCAATAAAGTAAGAATTGTTGCGCTCCGTGGTTGGAGCTTTCAAAGAAATAAATGGGAAAGTGCATGCTGCGTACTCTGTGATCGGAACTAAGGAAAGAATAAAGGTTGCGTGACTGCGCACGCTGCTTTGTCAGTGCAGCCTTTCCCCAGTGGCTGCATGCAGCAGTGCATGCCTACACTTTGCCGTGCCCCCGCTCCTCCCTAGGAGATCCGAGCCTGAGGAGACGTACTGTAAAGTGCGTGTTCTGCGTGATCGGAGCTTTAAACAAAATAAAATGTCATTGCGCTCCGTGAGGGGAGCTGAAATGACGTAACATATACTCTCTGACCTGAGTTTTAAAAAGGGTTTCTGTATGCTCGAGAATGAAGGGACTCAATGCGCTCCGTGAACGGAGCTGAGGAAAACAAGAGGAAGTGCCCCTGCACGCTCCGTGGTCGGAGCTTGAACAAAGTAAAGTGGTTTTCATTGTGCTGCGTGATTGGAGCTGGGGGGGGAAGAAAGTCCATGTCGCACGCTCCGTGATGGAGCTGGATGAAAGGGGCGTGGTTCACACGCTCTGTGAGAAGAGCTAAGAAAAAAAAGAAGGAAAAAAGGAAAGAGAGAGATTGAAGTGTGCTCTATGGATGGAGCTGGGGGGCAAACAGAAAAGAAAGAACAGTACTGCAGGCACACAGCAGCTGAGGCCCCACAAGCCAATCCTGGAAAAGGAAAAAGGAAAAAGAAAGTTAGTGCTGTGCCCTCCCTAATAGGAGCAGAAAAGTGAAGGAAATAATGGTGCACCCGTCGGTATCTACTCTTTGCATCGAATGCCTTACCATAGAAAAAAATGCATCGAAAAAAATGCATTGAGTGCATTTTTTTCAATGGTAAAGGGTTACTTTTAATTATAATGGGTTTTTGAGGTTAAAAAAAAGGGGAATGGGGGGCATAAAAAAATGGAAAAAAATGCATTCAATGCTTTTCTGTTTGATGCTTTTTTTTCTATGGTAAGGCATGAAATGCTTTTTGTTCGATGCTTTTTTTTCTATGGTAAGGCATGCAATGCTTTGGCATTCGATGCAATGACTATAAACTGTGCACGACTGCACTTACTGGATGGGGAAAGTGGTGGTTGCGCACATCTCCACCTACTGAAAAGTAAAGACTACACACGGACGGTGAGTGGCATATGCTCACCAGACACAAGGACACCTGAAAGTGCGTGCCAGGTTTGCGGCTCCATAGTGAAGTGCACGTGCGCCCTGATTGGCTACAGAAAGCATCCCTGTGCAAGAAACTAACTGTGCCAATCCAGTCTCCAGCATTGGCAAGAGTGGATGGTGTGGCAGGCCACCTAAGAGCCTGTAGATGCACTGCTGCACACCAGAACTACCCCACCACAAGCCGCATTGTCCCCACGGGTTACACCCTGGGCAGGGTGTCCCACCAGATCCTCTCACGTGGACCCCATTGCGGATGACAATGTGGATGGAGCACCGGCGGCTGGCAGAACTCCCCGTCCGCAGGGACAAATGGCACCGCTGGTTGAGTTCGGCGCATCTTGGGCCCTATCCAGCCTTGGGCCTTGGTTGACCTCATGGATTGGAGGACGTGAGATATACTTTGAGACTCTCAAGATCAACGAATGTGGCAAACTATCTACCTTGCTATACTCTGTGGGCCTAGCGGTTCACAAGCTGTTTAATACACTTCAGCCCAGAGACAACTCCTGCACTGCTGCCGTCGAGGTGCTCAACGACTATTTCACCATTAGGTTCCATCTCGACTGCGAGCGCTTCCGGCTGAGGTCAGAGAGAGAGAAGGAGGGCGAGAGCCTAGATGCCTTCTTGTGCATTCGAAGAGGAAGAAATCAGGCAACAGATAATCTTTGCGTCCAGTTCTGCCAAAATGAGGAGATAGATCCTTACGGAGCACGGCATAACGCTGGCTAGAATCGGGGAGGCGGGGCAATCCCACAAGCTGGCAGTCGGGAGAGCATCTGCCGTGGACACGCCAAGAGAAGATGTCTCCTTCCTTTTCAGTGTACAAGAGGTTGAGCAGGAGTTCAAACACCAGCCTAAGTGCTACAGATGCATCGACAACAAATGCACTCTAGTCCCAATACACACAAATGCCTCATGAAGACTTTGAAAGTGAGGAAGGGAAGAATACCAGGGCATGTGTCAGACAATTGCAGCTCGCTAGGAGCAACCACCTGTGGTGAGATATCCAACATAGAACTGGTCACCCTGCCAGGACCACTAATGAGCTTCCCCGGAGGTGGAGGAAAAGAGGTATGGAGAAGTCCAAGTGAGAAGGGGACCCTAACCCCCGAACCGCCCCCCACCGCAGATCATTAATGCAGGAGAGTATGTGGTGACAGGCTCAAGTGGACATGCTGTCTGGATGGAGAGCCGCTCTTGGGTTACATGCCATCAAGCCTGGATGACCGGCAGATTGAATATTTTAGGGTTGGAATTCTACCCGGAGCCTGGGTCAAGTCTCCACGGGATAAACTGAGCGATGTGTTTGACCCAGGAATAGAGAGCCAACAGTATAGTCACAGAACTGGCATCCCTGATAGTTGGCGAGATGGGGGCAAGGACTGGAATGCACCCACTGCTGTAATGTTGGTTAACATGTTACATAAATGTGGTTGTTGTTATGAAAAAGGAAGAGTGTGGCGATGTCCACTTTAAGGCTGTGAGCCATGACCATCTACCCAATAAAGGCAGCCTCCTGGTGGCACACGCGGCAGTACGGCGGCGGATGCCAGGAATGGCAACTCAGCCAGGGGACGCGCCGAGCAAAGGGAGGCCTGGGAGGACGCTGCCATAGCCACATCACCCAGCAGTCCTCCCTGGGCCCCCATTTGCCCCACTCCCCTGCAGCTAGGGGTAGCTGGGGAGCCTCACGCAAACTAGCCAACACCAGAGGTCAGGAAGTGGGCGTGGGGAGGGAAACTCAAGGTGTGAAAAGGGTGGGATGGGGAAAAGAAGGTTAGCCCATTCCTCAAAAAAGTGCTTATGAGCACCACACCCAAAGCAAACCCCCTCTTTTCCTGAACTGGCTGGGTGTAGAAAGGATTTCCTGACCGCCCACCCAAACTGTAATGTGAATGATGTGAAATGTTTAATATGTCATGATTTTCTAACCTACAGCTGAACTGTCGCAGTGGAGGTACATGGTGCATCCAGGCTGGTAGGCCTGCCATAAAACACAAGGGACTGTGCAGTGACCGAGATTGTCGGTGGCGGGGTATCTAACTCCACAGGCAACAGGGAAAGTGGGGGAGGAAGGTGTAGGAGGGGGTTGGAAGGGGAGGTGAAAGGTGCAAGGATAAATAACATATCGGGGACAAGGCAAACAGACGGACGTGGCTGCATGCAAATAGGAAACAGGGCGCAGGGGAATCCAGTGAGTCGGGGGTATGGGGTAAGGTGCCAAAGGTACGAAGAAGCGGCGCAGCAACTTGGGGAGTTAGTAGAAGACTAGTGGTCGGTTACCATGGGTCGAGCAAAGGGTGAGGAGAGTGGGGGAGAACAGGGAAAACAAAGGAGGTAGCAGGAGACAAAAAGGAAGGAACCCAAGGGACGGGGGAGAGGTCCAGAGACCCGGAAACTCAAGGAAACATAGGAGAGGATAACTGGCTCGGGGAATGAGGGGGAGGAAGCAACCACATCAGAGTGGGGGGGGCAGCAACCAGCCCCGGGGGAAAGAGGAGAAGTCACGGGGGAAACGGTAAGGGGACAAGTGCAAAGGGGAATAAATGAGGGCAGGAATCCAAAATGGGGCATGTAAGAGGGTAAGCCACGCAAGCAGCGGGGAACGGCGTAGAAAGCCAAGAGACGGAGAAAAGAGGCAGAGTTTAAGGGGCGAGGGGAGCGGGTTAGGAGGCGAGAAAGTTCCAGAACTCCGGGGCAAGGAATCCGTTAGGGACATGGAAACTGGCAGTCAGGGTACCAAGGGGTTGGGGTGAATGAAAAGGTGAAGAACGCAGGACACCTGGCCAACGGAAGAGCATGGGAAGGGGTCAGGCGACAGGGGTAAAGAGCGGCTTAACAATCCTGCACCTAGGAACATTGTGCTTAACGCTGCGTGCTCACAGACTTATGTCAGCTTGATCCGTGTGATCGCATAGCCCTATGCCAAGCCTGGGGGACACCAGCAACTAGCCCGCTGTGTGACCCAGAAACATCCAGGTATGCTGTGTGCACACAGCACTGATCCGGCTGGCCCACGTGGCCAGCCCACCACAGAATTACATTTATTTCTAAGCTTCCCCCTTGTGTTACTTTGCACAGTCGTTGTCCTGCAATACACGACTGACAACCTGCAGATCTAAGCCAGAGACCGTAATTTCCGTTTCTTCCGTTTTTACAAAGAAATACTGACGGGAAATAGAGTGATTTCCGTCTGTATTTATATTTAAAAAAACAGAGAACCTTCATTATAACTACACAACAGTGCGGTGGTAAAGGGAGAGCCAGGGCTGCTGCCTGAGTCACTTGACACATGATATGACTTCGCTCTTCTGTAGGAATCGCATTCTTTGGGGGACAAGATCTCCCCTGAGCCTCATCCACCGCCCCTCACCCGCACTACAATGCGGAGACCTTCCGTGTGAAGCCGTGAAACGGTGACGTCGCCGTTCTTGAGGAAGTGCGAGGTGAACTTTGCCTGTTGGACTTGCTGGCGGAAGTTGCGCTGGCAGTGGGCTTTCCGATAAGAGCGTGCTCGCCGAGCTGCCGGCAGGGCCTCTGCCTGCTGACCCATGCAGTGGAAAAACCCACATTCCCTGACGTGAGCTCACATTTCTGTGTGCGTTGGCGGGCGGTAGGAGGAGCAAAGAGACTGGCTGAGTTAGGGTCTCCTCGCGAGGGCTTCCTATGAAACGCCAAGAGGGAGAATCATGGGAATGTGCAAACTGTGCGGGCCTATTGGATTTATGGATAGTTAAGGGGGCGGGGGGGAGGGGTGGTAAAATGTACGAATGGAATCGAAAAAACGTTCGGAGAGTTGAGTTAAATATGCATTACTGTAATACTTGCCAATTGTACCTCTGGGCATGCAGCACCCATGTTAAGATAGGGCACAAGTGCTTAAAAAAGAGGGGCAGTGGGCACTCGTCTCATTCTCATATGTCATAGGAAGTGATGTCACCGTAAATTAGCATATTTTCGAGAAATATACACATTTCGTTCAATTGGTTTTAGCTAACTGAAGAAAGTGCACCGGAATTAACGCACAGAAATAAACCTGAGCAAGGATAGATTTTATTACGTTGCTAGTAAAGCCTCGGGTGGCTGGAAGAGCGGGCGGGATTGTGTATTCTCACCTGATTGGCTGAGCGCCCTTCCCCCAGGTGCGAATAGATTTATTACCTTGTTGGTAAAGTATTAAAGCGTCTATTTGAGGAATTTGGCTGACGTTCTGCACACCCTTCCATGTAGCTATGCAGGAAAATGTCTGACCAGTGAACCTGACACCACAGTTTGAATCCCAGCAGAAAGCAGCCAAATGGTTTGATTTTACTGCTGGCCCCAAAAACAACCAGGGAGACCCTGAACCACACACGTGTACCTTCAACTTGTGCCGTGCATTTAGAGACGTGTTGGCATGTAGAGCTAGGGGAGCCAGAGATTTCATGGGAAGGGCCAAGCCTGGGGGTCTGGCCTGGCTCTTAGGGCCCAACACGAGCCAAGCCCTGCAAATGGCTGCACAAAACGAGGGGGCGGGTGGTCTGTGACAGGGCCAAACAAAGGGGCTCTGGGGAAGGAAAGGGATTGGGGCAAGAAAAGAGGTTTGGGGGCAACAAAAAGGGCTCGGGTGAGAATAGGGGCTAAGGGCGCACGAAAAGAGGATAAACAGTACAGGGCAACCCAGTTGCCTAAAGTGGGCTGGGGGCAACAAGGGATGAGAACAGGGGCAGAACGTGGCAAGGTCAGGGCTAAACGGGATTGGTGGGCAACAGTGGCTAAAGGGTGATGGGGCAACAAAATAGGGCTAAGGGCGCAAGCACAGAGATTAAAGGGGACAAAAACAGGGACTAGGGGCAACAAAAGGGGCTTCATGGGGCTTGGAGGGGTCAAGAAAAGGGGCAAATGGGCCTGGGGCAGCTAAAAGGGTTAAGGGGCAACAAAAGGGGCTTTATGGGACTGTGATTGTCAAGAAACCATCACTCAATCCACCTTTAAATGGCATATAGGAAAAATACAACTTCACTCTATCACTGATACCAAATACCTAGGTATGAGGATTAGTTCCAGTTTGAACGACGCTCCATGGGTCGAACAAACAAAACTGATGAGCCGACAACTGGCTAAACAATCTATGGTTTTACATAAAAAATATGGCCGGTATTCCATGCTTCCAGTTATATCTTTTTTCAAACAAAAAGCTATCCCAGCCTTAATTTATGGGGCAGAATGTGCTTTTGGCTGTTCAGCCGATTTCTGGAACTCGATCGAAAACATCTTTTGGACTAAAGTCCTTGGTTTACCTAGAATTACTCCCTCTGCATGTATACGGTATGAGCTGAGTTTAACATCTATCAATGCAAGAGTGACCTGGAATACATTGACCTTGTTTCGTAAAATGTCTCTTAAAGATCTCACCTTGCAGTTTAAAATTCTTTCAAATCCAGGAGAAAACAACAAAAACTCTGTACTGTATTTATGGGTGCAACAATGTAAAAACGTGCTTACAGAACTAGATACAGACCTCGAAACACTACATAATAATCCTGATCATGTCAAAAACAAACTATGGAGACGTGATTGGTGTGAGACCTGTGATCTTAGACGCACTATAAACTTATGCAAGATGCTCCTGGTGAAAAACGAGCGTTAAACGAGATACACATTCCTTGGAAACAATTTCCTGATGAAAGGAAAAGAAGACTTTATATGATGTTTCGTCTCAATATCTTTAAAACTCGCGAAAGAACTAACCATTGGGCAAAAAATGAGTCGCATTCCGATCTTTGTCGATTGTGTAACGAAACGAAAGAAACTTTACAACATCTTGTTCTATTCTGTGTGGGTCTCACTGAAGATAGAACTCGTCAATTTGGAAGTATCACGTCGGAAAGATCGACCTATCGTGTAAAAGACTGGTGGCAACTAATGTTCGATGCAACTGATCAAAGGCTAATTTTGGCGCTAACTTTTTTCTTGGAAGCAATGGCCTCACGACTTGAATATCTTGAGGATGTAAGAACAAACAACTTAGAAACTTTGATCATGCCTTGTGACTAATCACTGCTCCAAGTTTATGCTCCTGTGGTCGTATTTGATGTGTGAAGTTTGGATCGATCGATTGTGAAGTTTTGTAATCCGCTTGTGTTTGTTTGATGGTTTCTACTTTCCTTTTCTGTTTTTAAAGGTTTATTATAAACCATATAAAAAAAAAGAAAAAAAAAGAAAAGGGGCAAAACTGGCCTAGGTGCATCTAAAAGGTTTAAGGGGCACCAAAGGGTCTGGGGCAGCTAAAAGGGTTAAGGGGCAATAAAAAGGGGCTTCATGGGACTGGGAAGTCAAGAAAAGGGGCAAAAAGGAAATGGGGCAGCTAAAAGGGTTAAGGGTCACTAAAGGGTCTGGGGGCAAGAGAAAGGGCTAAATGGATCTGGGGCTAAAGAAAAGAGGCAACATGGACCTGGTGGCAGCTACAGAGGGGGCTAAATGGGACTGGGGGTCAATAGGACTTGACCCTTGCCTTCCTGTCAAACCTGCATATCTTTTCTCTGGAGAGATCGGTATTCACACACATCACGTGGTTATTGTCATTTTTCAAGGTGCCAGAACTTTCATTGCGAGACATGCATGATGACAGAGTTTATGTTCAGAGTGTTTGTTCTGTGTATCCCAGTGTAGGATTATGATTTTTTTGATTCCAACATGTGCACAAAGGGTCATACACTGAGTTTCTGTTGTGTATTATGTATTCATAGAACCTGCCCTGAAGATGGACTCTTTTCTCCGAAACGCATCAGCACTCGTCTCTGCATCTAAGCAACGAAAATAAAAAGAAGAGGACCATATCAATCGTTTTGAATATTTTGTTTTCTTTGCCCCTTTGCAGTGATTAATGTATTACATTTATTGACTATGCAGTAGGATTTACTGCACCCCAGGTGTCCCCATGGCTGGTGAAGGTCATCACCAGACACTGCTTTCCTTCAATTAGTCTGATTCTCACATTCAAACTCTTCACTTTTTTAACTCCACCCAAAAATGTGAGTTCATGTTTGTTCAACACCCAACAAGGTAAATACATGTATCCTTAAGGTGATGGACTGTGCTGAAGGATCCCTTTATTTTAAGGGACTAACATCTACGGGGGGGCGGGCAGTGGTCGAAGTGAGCGGGAGCGGTCGGGAGCGGTGCTCCTATACTTTTTTAAATTACCTTTTACAGCTCCTACACTATTATTTTAAAAAGAAACCGTTCAGGAACGGTTTTGTTTTAAAATAAATGTGTAGGAAGCAGTTGAAACTTGCACTTTCAGTGCAGTGCACTGAACATTCCCTTAAACTGCAGGCGCATGCATTTGGGGGTTTATACTGTGCATGGGAGGGGGTATGGCGATGGGGTTTGCTGGGAGCGGTGCAGACCAGTAGGGAACATAGCTCCACTACTTCTTTTCGTACACTTCGACCACTGGGGGCGGGAGATGCCGAAAGGGAGTGAAAATGTTGACATTTAAGACGCCCGCTCTCTCTCCATTTTTCCTCACCCAGGACCTGACTTTCGAATCCTCCGGAAATGACGTTATTTGCATTTGCCCTGGAGCAACAAAGTGATGCTAGGCAAAAGCAAGAAGCAGCGGAAGCTTAAAGAGCTAAGTATGTGCATATGCAGCACAGGTTTGAAGTAAACATTTAACACGTTATGCCGCTCTCCCAAAAACGACTGTAATCTGTGAAGTTTATACCCCCGCTCAAGCTCCAGCCTGGAAGGCATTCGCGAAACAAAACATTACCAGTGATCTTATGTGACTACTCTCCAGAGGGTATGGAAGCAACCTGCTCGCTGCTTAAAGTACAAATAATTACATGAACGGCGGCCATGAATGACATAAAAACAGAGAGGTCGAGGTGAGGGGGGACTAATGAGAACAGAGCACCACGATATTATTTTTTACTGCTAATATTTCCACTTAGTTACACTGTCATTTTTATCAGTTCCAGAACAGTACCTTTTGACCTCTGAAACATACCTCTTCATTTTACCTAAACTCTCTTTGGAAATAATCACACCTTCTGAGATGCTGAGCACAAAACAATGTGTAAGACCTTCTTAAGTGCAGGAAAAAAAACCTGGACACAAAACCCTAGAAAAAGAAGAATCCTGGGGGACCCTTTTCTATTGTCCACCTGTCCTAACGCCCCCAAATCCCTTAACACATGTGTTATTCCATGCTTGCACCCTAACCACTCAACCCTGCTGGGATCACAGTTCCACTACTTTTTTGTTACACGTTTACCTCTGCAACATCCTCACCTGCAGTGGCGTAACACAAAGTGTGGGGGCCTCCCTGGGCGCCATGCTGAGGGGCCCCACTAACTCAACAACAAATCACTGGTCGCGCCACACTCTGGGCCGGCGTAGATTATCACGCTTGTGCAAAATGCCATGCCACAATGAAAACATGTCCAACTGGCTGCACAATGTAGACTAGTGTAGACACATAATAACATTACAGCAAAGCATGCCAGGCCACATTTAGACATAACTAGACTGGTTGCACCAAAATGCCAGTGGAAGCAATAACACTCATCAAGAAGAGAACACATACTCTAGTCCGTGTCTCTGTGGCCTATAACAACACAGCCAAACTCTTTAAAATCTGAAAGTAACTGGTCAATTCTGTTGCAGTATTTACCTCTCCTGTTCCCGCCCAGGCCCTGTGTATGGCTCTGTTCTCTCACTTCTCTGCTAAACTCAGGACATCATATGCCTAATCTCCTCTTCCTCTCCCACTTCCACTCTTGACCCCCCTTTGGTCATCTTTACTTCTCTTCTCTCTGACAACACCTGGTGAGGTTTCTAGACAAGTCCGATCTATCTAAGTGTTGTCCAAACAGGTGCTCCCCTGCTCCTCTAGAACCATCAAGGACCATATTGACACCCTCGCTCCAGCCTTGGCCGATTTCTGTATCACTCTTTCATCACTGGAATGTTCCCTCTCCCCTTAAGCACTCCCTCGTGCACCCACTCCTCAATAAACTGTCTGCCTTTCCTGCCTGCCTGACAAACTATCGCCCAATCTCCATCACCCCTTTCCTGGGCAAACTGTTGGAAAAAACTGTCCATCTTCCAACTTACTCTCCACACTAAATCTGTTGGTTGTCTCCATGAAAATCAGTCAGAGCCACGGAAACTGTTCTCCTGAACACCTGTGAAGATCTGCTCTCTAACCTTGGTTAAAGTCTTCCTTCTGTTCTCAACCTCCTTGATAATTCCTCTGCTTTCGACAGGGTCAACCATGCTATCCTGAACAATCGACTTAATGAGAACCTGGGCATCACGGATCAGGCCCTTGAGTGGCTGACCTACTTCCTCTTGGATTGCCCCTCCCAGGTGCAACTTTCTCTCCACCACATCTGTCTATACCTGTTGCGTTCCCCAGGGCTCCATCCTCTCACCCTGGTTTGCAACCTCTTCTTGGCCTCTTTGGCCCACCTGATCTCTACCTTCTCCTCTTATGCAGATGACACTCAGCTTTCCCTCAGGCTTCCCTCAGACTCCTCTCCTCTACCTCTCATTCCTGACTGTCTATCTGCGATTCTAAGATTGATGACAGTATTAGTGGTTCTTTCACCGTACTCATTTCATCGTTGAGATCAATAAAATTTCCTACCACTGGTATGACTTTGGTGGCCCTGCTGCGAGCTTAATTTGAGCACTCTGTGTTTGCGTTAGATGGCAAGCTTATGGGGCCCAAACTTTCTTGGGTAGTTTGTTGGTTTCCATCCTTCTGTTTTGTTATCAGTAAATGTGGACAGAGTGCTTGAGTGTTAATCGTACTCATCATGGTGATGAGTTTGTTGGTCATGTGCGTTTTGTCTGCTCGATCATTTCTTACCAGATCCGCTAGACGTGTTTGCCACATCTTACTTGCTTCAGCTTCCATATTAAGTCACTCTAGAATTGTATTCATGAAATGTTCAATATGAATTTGTTTAGAGTGAATTAAGGTGAGCAAGGTTGCTTGATCCTTCGATGTGTCCACGTTTGTTTCTTGTATTTTCACAAATGGTATAAGTGACTGTGAGGTAGTCGCAATCAGCATGTTTCGAAGATCAAGCATTGTGGTTGGGATATGAGGTTGTTGACAATGGGGTGCTGCATCACACATGCATTTGCTATGTATGCCATCTTCGTCTCTTTCCTCTGTCTCTTGGATATTGTCCCATGATGTTTTGGGTGTTTCTCCCAGGAATGGGGTGCTTGTTTTTTCATCTGTTGTATACTGGGGCCCATTTTTTGACCTCACAATAGAGGCAGGATGATTTGCTTTGGACAAGATCTGTGTGTTTAGCTTCTTTGTCTCATGTAGTTTGCCGAAAACTGCTCTTCTTTTTTCGTGGTTTTGCATCGGACTCTCTATTTCTGTAATGTCCAGAGAGAGTCGTGCCGTCCGCGGGTTTGAAGGAATGTCACTCGGCAGTGACCAATGCTCTGATTGCCTCTGCCTCTCGTAAGTTGATTGCCATCTCCGTTTCGCCAATTTAGCTTTATCTTTTTGGGAAATATTTGTCAAACATGGCTCATACCGTGCAGATTGAACTTGAGCGGGTGTGGGCTCATCCAAGCATGATATGATATGATATGGCATTTGTAATGCGCCTATACACAAGTGTTTCAAGGCGTGATGAGGCGGGGGGGAACAAGGGGAAAACAGACAACGATCCTACTAGGCCAGGTGTCATTCAGATTGCGCAAGTGCAAGGTTAGGGGGACTGGGAAAAGTGCAAGGGGAAGGGGAGAGGGGAAGTGCAGTACATTGTCATTGTCTGACTAACGTGTAACCATCAGGGATGGCTAGCATAAGTGAAGGTCTTGCGGCATTATGTAGCCATGTCTCAGTAATCGTGAGAAAATCAAGGTTGCCTTCTGTGATTAAGTCGGCTATGTCAAGGGCATGGGCGACGAGCAATCTCACATTAAGGAGTGCTCCTGCGATGGGTGGGGTCTTAGTGACATCTGTAGCTTGAAGGGATTTAGGAGTAGATGTATTAGACGGCTTACGCTTGTTATTATGAATTGGGCAGGCATCGGAATTGGGTGTCGGGAATGGCAATGGTAGCCTAGTATGGCTCGGTTTACTAACCTGCTGGTAGTTGGTTTTGATGTTGGCATGGGGAAGAGATCTACGGAGAGGTTCATGCAATTTGGCTAGTCTGGCACGAAGTCTAAGGTTTGCTGAGTGTAGCACATGGTAGTGATACAAAGGTAACTGTCTCAGGGGACCTGCAGCTAGGATGTAAGTATTGGCTAGGAGTGTTACAGTTCAGGCGTGTCGCAGACACCAAGAGAGGCAGGATGTGAGGTAGGTTAACATCTATCATCATGAGCAAGTGTAGGATAGTCCTCAGTAGGACTGTGTAGACAGCTGGCAGATGCATGGTTATATAAAAGTGGACTTTCTAGAACACCATACTGGGCAGTAGGCGGGAACAGTTGGCGACAGGGTTTATCTGAGTTCAAGGAACACAGTGTGTATTAAAAAGCAGGGTATGAGTGGGTGGCACAATTTAGCAGCAGGGGTTCACCTAAATACAAAACACAATGTATGCTAGAAATACCAGCAGGTAGGAGCAATTTAGCAGCAAGGTTCACCTAAATACAAAACACAATGGGCCTCATTACACGGATGGTGCTAAGGGATTACCGGCACCGGTAAGGGCACCGGTGCCGGTAATGCCTTAACGCTATACTACGAGGTCCCTTTCTTCATTGTGCATCGCTGCTTCAGAGCCCAGCTTGCACTTGCTTGTATTGTGTACCCATGCCTTATAGACCATGATTGCATTTAGTATTGATTTATGTAGCATTGCTTTACAGCTCAGCTTGCATTTGCTTTCACAGTTTACCCATGTCGTATAGACCATGATTGCATTTAGCATTGATTCATGTAGCGTTGCTTTAGGCGAACCCTTTTGGTCTGCTGTACATGCTTGCACATGCCATTTTAGCCTTCCTGTGAATTCTGCATTTAGGTGAACCCTTTTGGTCTACTGTACATGCTTGCACATGCCATTTTAGCCTTCCTGTGAATTCTGCATTTAGGTGAACCCTTTTGGTCTACTGTACATGCTTGCACATGCCATTTTAGCCTTCCTGTGAATTCTGCATTTAGGTGAACCCTTTTGGTCTACTGTACCTGCTTGCACATGCCATCTTAGCCTCATCTGTGAATTTTGCATTTAGTTGAACCCTTTTGGTCTACTGTACCTGCTTGCACATGCCATCTTAGCCTCATCTGTGAATTCTACATTCAGGTGAACCCTTTTGGTCTACTGTACATGCTTGCACATGCCATTTTAGCCTTCCTGTGAATTCTGCATTTAGGTGAACCCTTTTGGTCTACTGTACCTGCTTGCACATGCCATTTTAGCCTTCCTGTGAATTTTGCATTTAGATGAACCCTTTTGGTCTACTGTACCTGCTTGCACATGCCATTTTAGCCTTACCTGTGAATTCTGCATTCAGGTGAACCCTTTTGGTCTACTGTACCTGCTTGCATATGCACTCTGCATTTGCTCATGTACCCACCTTGCCAGGCTAGCTGAACTTCTGCTGTGAGTCATTGATTGCATTTGCTCATGTACCTACCTTGCCAGACCAGCCGAACCTCTGCCTTGAGTCATTGATTGCATTTGCTCATGTACCTACCTTACCAGACCAGCCGAACCTCTGCCTTGAGTCATTGATTGCATTGCCTATGTACCCACCCTGCCAGACTAGCTGAACCACTGCCTTTGAGCCTCCGGTTGCTACTTGTACATGTATTCACCTAGCAAACTGTACGCGGACCAGTGCAGAACCCCTCCACATACCTTCCAGTGTTCCCCCACTCCATTGTACAGATGGTTAGGACACTTGGCTAACAATATGCGGCCACTGCCATCCGGCAACCACCTAATTCTTGCTACCATAGCAGGGCTTACCATTGCCACATTGTTCTGCTCCCCCACCCCCAGTACTGCTAAGATCAACCACTGTCACGCCACCCCACTCTCTCTCACTATGCCCCTCAGCAACCCATACCTTAATGACCCTGCCCTATGGCTCCAACACTTTGCCACCAAACCTACACCTAATCAACCGTGCACGCTCCAAGTCAGGAATCTTAGACTGGGATCCAGATTGCCCCATGCCCCTCGTGTCGCGAGCACCCAGCACACTCACAACACTCCCACTACACAGATTATACCACCTTCCCCATGTACCTTCTCTACCAAAGAACTCAAGGGCGCCCTCATCAATGCTAGATCTATCACGGCCCACGCGTTGGACATCTCCGACCTTATCACCACTCAAAACCTTGACTTCTTAGCCATTACGGAAACTTGGCTACATGCTGCCTCTGGCCCACTCCTTGCCCTCGCAATCCCCATCGGTTACTCCATCACTAGAGCGGACCGCCAAACTACATCTAAAGGAGGTGGAGTCGCATTTATACACAGAAATAACATTACACTCAGAACCATCCCCAACATTGAGCTCAGTTCCGCAGAATCCCTCTCTGTGAAACTCACCCTATCTCCAACTAACACTGCCACCATCCACCTTATCTATAGACCTCCAGGAACACTTGGCTCTTTCATAGATGAGATCACGGCCATTCTGACCGTCAATACCAAACCCAACTCTAAGGTACTGCTACTAGGCGACCTCAACCTGGGCCTTCTCGACACTAAGGATCACTTGGCCTCTGAAGTAGCTATCACATTAGCTAATCTAGGCTTCCAACAACGCATTGACGAACCCACCCATATTAAGGGCAGGACGCTTGATTGGATTACTGACCTTAACTGCAACACATCTATAAGTTCCAACCTTGCCTGCGCCTGGTCCGACCATCACATTATCATCTTCCACTTACCAGCGACCAACCCCCATACTGCTCCTACAATAGCTCCAGCCATTCCCACTAGGAACAAAAAAGACATCACTAAGGATAAACTCCTCCCTCTCATCCTTCCCATCCTGAACAATTGCGTGTCCCAACATAACGACCCCACAGTTCTAGTAGACATCTTCAATCAAATACTGCTTAAAGCCATCGACAATATAGCTCCACTCAAACTACGGAAAGCCAAACAACAGGCCCACCTGAACTCTTGGTTCACACCACAGCTAAGAATTCTACGCAAAGAAAAACGTAAGGCTGAATCACTTTGGAGGAGTCACCCCTGTGACCTTAACAAAGATCGCCTCATCATTACTACCCATAACTACAAAGAAGCGATTCTACAAGCCAAAAAGGAGACCTATAACCAACGCATCGTTCAAGCGGAATCCAACACTAAGGAATTATTTAAAATCCTTAAAGAATTGGAATCACCATCCCCTGCGCCTGACACCTGCACTAAAGACAGTAAATGGTGCAATAACATCCAAAACGCCCTCCTCTCCAAAATTACCACTTTACAGGGGGGCGTGGCCAGCAGCCATCCAATGAGGACATGAGCCTGTGCTGCTCCCGCGCCACTGGCCTTATCCTGCCGAAATCCTGCTAAAATATATATCCAAGCTGAACCCTGAAATACTCCAGCGGTGTATGAGACTCTCCTGCACCGAATCGCGGTGCTCCGACGCAAATCCGTAAAAGGAATCGCCGTCCAGATCGAGTGGAAGTTGCAGGAACCGTGACAAGTGCGGAGCCCAAGATGGCTGCCATAACTGCGAGCGCGCACTAACTGTCGGCCGGAGCGAACAGCTCCACCGGGCTCTGCAGTGAATATCCTGACCACGGCAGCGGGGCGGTGCAGCGATCGCAGGTCCAGCCCGCCTGGCGAACGCCTCTGCCTGCGCGAGAAATCCCTTCGAACCGGG
The DNA here is from genome assembly GCF_040938575.1 of Ambystoma mexicanum. NCBI lineage: Eukaryota > Metazoa > Chordata > Amphibia > Caudata > Ambystomatidae > Ambystoma > Ambystoma mexicanum. Next base: position 949,636,973 of record NC_090934.1, on the reverse strand, counting down.
GGCCTGAAGAGGGCCCGGAGTGGGAAGCTTGGCGTGTCAGTGTTGGCGCGGAAGAAGACGCACGGCGCACCGGTGGGTGATCCGACTAGTGCGCCCCCTACAACCGGAGACGTGGACCCGCTGCTCGAGGCCTGGAACATCCGGCGATGTGGTAAGGAGTGGGGAAGGTGGGATAGAGAGCGCTAGCGAACCGCCTTCCCTCCCCCCACGGGCGAAGGAACTCCAGACAGAGCTGCGATCCCTACCGGCGCCTGCTGACAACTTGGGCTGTGACCCCCTCTCATTTCTGGGACACAACAGGCACCCCCACAGCGACGTGCAGCCCAGTGCGTGTGGCCGCTACCAGGGGACAGAACCACAGGGCCCTGGTGGGTGCTATAAAGCGGTGACCGACTCGCATATCACGCACCCACACCGTCTTGGCCCCCAGAGCTGCTGAAAGTGTGGCTAATAGACATTGTTTGGACAAGGGAACTGTAAAGCTAGCACAAGCATAAATACCCGCCGGTCGCAACGTACCCGGCACCACCATCAATAACTTACCAATAGTGCCTACCCTCAGCACCTGCCGGACCCCCCTCCCCCGGGACCAGACATCAGCACACTGCAACAGTACCACAACAAGCAGAGAATGGGTAAGGAGAAGCCCAGGAAAACATCCACACAGAGCAGGATCGAGCAGTATGCAGCTATGCCAGCACCCCGCTCACCAGAGAGGCCACCGTCGGTCGACCCGGATCATGTGGACAATATTTCTCTAAGAGATATCATGAGCGCCATCACCAACTCCAGGACCTCGATGGAAAAAAAGATGGACAGTATTGGTGCAGACGTGTCCCTGCTACGCCATGATCTGCAAAAGCTGACCTCCCGTACGGGAGAGGCAGAGGCACGAATCTCTGAAACCAAGGATGGCCTGCGAGGTGTAAATCGGCAAGTGGCGAGTATGCTAGCACGGATAAAGACCCTGGAAGCAAGAGCGGACGATAGCGAGGGTAGATCCCGGTGTAATAATATCCGCATAATCGGCCTGCCGGAAAAAGCCGAAGGGGAATGCATGGAACTCTTCCTTGAGGACTGGTTGATGAATATCTATGACGGAGAGGCATTCTCTAAATTCTTCTCTATCGAGCGGGCCCACCGCATCCCAGCTGGCAAAGTGACACCAGGAGCTCCACCACGCACAGTAATTGCCAAATTTTTGAACTATAGAGATAGGGACACGGTACTCCAACTGGCAAGATCGAAGGGCACGGTCACATTCAACGGATCCAAAATAGCCTTCTTCCCCGATTTCACCAGGGAGGTACAGAAAGCACGACAGTCATTTGACCCGCTCAAGAAACATCTACAATCAATGGGTGTCAAATATGGACTGCTCTTCCCTGCCCAACTCAAGATATTCCATAGGGGCACGACCGTGCACTTCACCGACCCCAGAGAGGCCTGGAATTGGGCCGAACGGCACATAGAAGGGGACTGGAACACGGAGGGAAGAAGGAGGGATAGACGCAATAGTCCTCGCCCAGAACGTCCACCAGAACAGGGCCAACAGCAGCGGCCACAACCAGGAAATCCGCTGCGGGAAGAAATATGAAATGGGAGCAGTTTTTGGCAGAATGCCAAAGCTACTAAGCCTAGGAGCACCACAAATCTCTCACCCCCCACGCCAATCTACGCACGGAATACAACCAAGCCAGTGGCCGAACAGCCACCCGACCCACGAGCTAAGACTAAAACTAAAGTCAGCGACAACACCAGGGACAGGTGCTGTGAAATCTACGAAGTTCATGTGCCACTGAGGGTGGCTTAGTTAAGGTTTACTTGTTCTGTTCAAATTTCGGGCGACAGATACTCCAGGTTGGGTGGGAGTATAGGGAGGGGGGGTTAGGTAACACTACCGGGGTAGTAGATGCCTCCAGGGGAACGAGGGATGGAGTTGGGGGGAGGGGGAGTTCTTATTCTTGCTCTGGGTTTTGTCTTTATTTTTGTTCATGTATGGTCCGACAACACTAAATATTCACTCCTACGAACCCGCATCACACGGCGAAACAACAGACCGTGCACCTTCCCGGAATCCTACATATACTGCCCAACAGTAACCCGCCCCCCAACCAGATGACGAATGCTAGATCTGATACAAAATCATTACGTCTCCTGACATGGAATGTCAATGGGTTGGGTAGTGGGATAAAACGCAGACTGGTCACCCAAGCGTTAAACAGGCAAGCGCTGGATGTGGCGTTGCTCACAGAAACACACCTGGCGGGCACCACGTGCAACCTATTTAAACGTGGTAACTATCGCACAGCACTGCACTCGGGTTTTACTCCAGGCTCCAGAGGGGTCCTCATACTGATCCATAAGAAGCTGCCGCTCACACTTTCCAGTGTGTCACAGGACACAGGAGGCAGATTTGTGCATATGGCAGGAACCCTATGGAATCAAACCATAACAATACTAGCTGTCTATGCACCACCCGCGCTGTTGCCAAATCTCATAGAAGAGATAACTCCCCTGATAGTACAGGACTCCTCAGACACACTAATTCTTCATGATGTTATGAACCTGGGTATGGACCGTACACACCTAAGGGGCAGGAATCCCGACACGCACACAAGGCTAGCCACCTTCACATCAGCACTGGGACTGAGGGATGTATGGCGTGACCTTCACCCCGAGAATCGAGAATACTCTTTCCACTCGGGCGCCCATGCATCCCTCTCTAGACTGGACTATTTTTTTGTTCCAACCACAGAGGTGCATAGAGTACTTAACGCCACCCTACTCCTGCGTGGCATCTCTGACCACTTGCCCCTACTAATAGAACTATCAACGTCAAGGCCAATCCCTCCACCTTCATGGCACCTTAACAACTATTACTTAGGCTTCCCGGAGCTTGTAGAACGTATTCAAGAAACCACAACCAATTACTTTGAACTAAACGCAGGGTCAATTGATAATCCAGGATTGTTGTGGGAAGCATATAAGCCGGTATTGCGGGGAGAGATTATCTCCTGGACAACGGCGCACAAAAAGGCTCAAATGCAAAAAGTAAAAGAGGCTGAAGAACAGATGGAACGTGCAGAGCGCGCACATCTGGCGCGAGATCTGCCTGAAACGAACCGAACACTGGTCCTTGCCCAAAAAGAAATGCACAATGTAGCCCTAGACAACGCTAAACAGGCGCACACCACGATGCGCGCCAGATTATATGAGACTGGAGATAAGGCAGGTAAAATGTAAGCCTGGCTGGAGCACAGGGATGAAGGGCACAAACAGGTCAGGATGATCAAACCCAACAATTCGGAACCGCTGTGGACAGATCAGGCTATTGCAGAAGGCTTCGCAGCTTACTATGCAACGCTCTATGGGTCACCGGAAGCCCCCACTAACCTCTCTGTGTTAAACGGGATCACCCTTCCTAGCCTAACGGGCACACAGAGAGATCTACTGGAGGCAACCATTACTGAAGAGGAACTAGGGTTGGCCATGTCACAATTACATCCCGGGAAAACACCGGGGCCGAACGGCTTCCCGGTGGAGACATGGAAAAGGGTAGAACCAAGTGCGATACTCCCACATCTCCTGCAGATGTACACACACTCGAGGGAGCAAGGACAGCTCCCCCCAGACCTAAGGAGGGCAACTATAATAGTGATCCCCAAACCAGATAGGCCTCCAGAGAAATGTAGTTCGTACAGGCCGATTTCGCTAATCAACACTGAAACCAAAATCCTGGCGAAAGCATTAGCAAATCGACTGCAGAAAGTTATCCTGTCACTTATACATCCAGACCAGTGCGGCTTTATGCCCCAGAGGTCTACGCGTATGAATATACACAGACTGCACGCTGCACTCGAAAAATCCTCCCTCCTGCGGGGTCCCTTGGCACTATTAGCAATAGACTTTGAGAAAGCCTTCGACTCGGTGCACTGGCCAGCACTGTGGGAAATAATACGTCGAATGGGTTTCGGTGACCAATTCCTGGGATGGGTGCAGTTGCTATACAAGTCCCCTGAGGCCATGACCAGAGTAAATGGGTGGCTCTCGCAGCCATTTAAATTGGGCAAGGGGACACGACAGGGCTGCCCCTTGTCTGCAATGCTTTTTGCGCTTGCCATAGAGCCGTTGGCGATTCTGCTAAGAGAATCACAAATGTGGAAGGGCTTCCGGTGGACAGATGATTGGGAAGATAAGGTCTCACTATATGCGGACGACCTGCTCCTGTGTCTATCAGACCACATAACCTCCTGTCCTGCAGTTATACGCTTACTGAAGGAATACAAATCCTTTAGTGGTTTGAAGGTAAACTGGTCGAAATCCACACTGTGTCCACTGAGAGAGATGGGTAACGTAGGGATACAGAATTGCCCCTTTCGTATAGAAGTTGACCAGTTTCGGTACCTGGGGGTTCAGATAACAACGAACTTAAACGATTACGTAGAAAAAAACCTCCACCCAATCACAAACCGCTTTGCAGAGGACGTCAAACACTGGAACGCCCTGCCACTGACCCTACTTGGGAGAGCAGCACTATTTAAGATGATGGCACTACCTAGATTCCTGTACATACTCCAAAATGCCCTGTTACACATCCCCAGACGGGAGTTTCACAAAATCGACAGAATCCTACGGAAACTCCTGTGGAACAATGGACACCCGAGAATAGCGCTCCACATCCTGCAGCGCTCCATCTGGGAGGGAGGCATAGGATTGCCGCGTATACAGACGTACTATTGGGCGAGTCAGATGGCAGTAATAAACGACCTATTACACGGCAACCCCTCGCTACCTCACATTAAATCTGATACCCTGGATGGAGCGAGCATAACCCCACTAGAGTCCCTATACCAGAAAACCAATATCAACACTACCAAAACAATGGCTGCTCACCGGGCATTAATCTGGGCAGAGGCGCATAAACATATAAACTGGGAAGGGAAAACCACACCGGTACAGCCAGTGTGGGTAAATAAACACATCCCTGAGCTGGACAGGCTCCCAAAATGGCGGAACTGGATAACTGCGGGAATAACAAAAGTGGGGGATGTGATTCGGGACGGGGGAATTGTGCCATTTGAGAGGTTGGTGGAGGAGTTCAACCTCCCTGTCACTGACCGATACCGGCATATGCAACTAAGTCATGCCCTACAGCTGTACTTGCCTGACCTGCGGGACATGGCAGACTGCACCCCCATAGAGAGGAACCTGGTCCTAGATAGCATAGACGCCAAAATCACCTCGGTGATGTATAATGTTCTCACCTCGTTTGCCACACCGGAGCTATCGAGTCTAAAGTCTAAATGGGAAAGGGATGTGGGAGAAATATTGCCTGAAGACTGGATAACAATCCTAATGTACTCGAGAGAAACCACCATTTCGGCCAGATTACGCCTTGTCCAGCTCAAAATCCTGCATAGAGTCTACTATCCAAGGGTCGCATTGTACCGATGGGGTAAAACCACAGACCCGAACTGCCTGCGCTGCCACCAGGAAGAGGGCACCTTTTTCCACATCATATGGGGTTGTCCGCACATCAAACTATACTGGCAACGCTGCTGCGACACACTTAGTAAGGTACTGGGTCAGACTGTGCCCAGAGATCCGAAATTGATGTTGCTGGGTGTCGAGAACGACGGTGAGATGTCTCGCACTGATAAGCTATTGTTTGCAACCACCACGGCACTGATCAAGCGCAACATTGCCAAGCTATGGGGTTCGGATGTAACCCCTGAGCATGCACAATGGATAGTTGATGTAGATGCATGCATTGCTATGGAGCAAAGAGTATATGCGGCCAGAGGATGTCCTGGGAAAGCGGGGAAAATCTGGGAAAAGTGGGAGAACGCACAATACGACTTTTGTATGACACAGGCAGGTGGCCAGAATGTAATTGCAATGCAAGAATGTACAAGTAATTGTTAACATATCCTTACGCTGTTGAAAGACGGACCTTATTTTCTTTTGTGATGTTATTGGTTGTTGGACCCCTTCAGGGTCATTGTTCTTTTTTGTGTATTATGCAATAAAATCAATAAAAGTGTTTAATGAAAAAAAAAAAATTACCACTTTACAATCTAAAATGAACGCCAAACAAAACACCCTACTCACCAACCCCCCCACCAAACCTTCCTATACTCCGACGGCCTCATTTACTCACACCCCTTTTAGTTTCACCCCACTCACCATCCTTAAGGTCGAAAACATCATTCGCAATCTAAAACCCTCTAACTGCCAAGGTGACTCCTGCCCAGCACCCATCATCAAGGAAGCAGCACATGACCTTGCTCCCTTTATAACTGCCTTCATTAACTCCTCATTCCTAACAGGCACGGTACCTAACAACTTAAAGGACGCATGGGTCATCCCCCTCCTAAAAAAAAGACTCTAGACCCTGAAATACCAACTAACTATAGACCTATTACCACCGTACCGTTCCTTCTTAAAATACTCAACAGAGCAGCTTACTTGCAGATTCAGAATTACTTAGAAACCAATAACCTCCTTGGCTCAAGTCAATCTGGCTTCAGACCTAAGCACGGGACTGAAACAGCTTTACTTGATCTCAAAACTCAAATTGATGACCTTAAAGACAACGGTAAATTGGCCCGTCTGCTACTTCTGGATCTATCAGCTGCCTTTGATTTGGTCAATCACCAAATACTATGCAGGCATCTGAAGCCAGCGGCCCACTTCTCTGACAAGGCATCCAATTGGATCAGGTCATTCCTTGACAATAGGCACATGAGAGTTTTCTCTCCCACCGCATCGGCCGATCCCACACCAGTCCCGTGTGGAGTCCCGCAGGGTTCTTGTGTCTCCCCAACCCTCTACAATGTCTTTACCAAACCTTTATTTGACGTGCTTGACTATCTGGGTGTCACCTACACTAACTACGCTGATGACACCCAGATACTCATACCCATCACTGGTGACTACATTGCTGATTCCAAAGCCCTTAATGACATTTACCTTGTCATACAGGCTTGGATGGCTCAGCATGAACTGTGCCTCAACGATGACAAGACTGAGCTTCTCATCTTGGGCTCACAACAGAGACTTAACAAACTAAGTCATCTATTCGGCTCCTTCAACATTGATGGCAATCTGATTAAAGTATCCAAAGACACCAAAACTCTGGGTATATACTTGGACGCCTCCTTGACACTCACTAGACAAACCAATGCGGTGGCCTCCGCGTCTGCTTACACCTGCAAACTGATCTCAGCCTGCCGCCCTTTCCTCAAAGCCCAGAACGGCATCCCCTTGGCCAGGACCCTGGTCATGTCCAAACTGGACTACTGCAAGGCATTGTACCAGGGTACCAACCAGGGTAATCTTAATAAACTCCAGAGGACCCAAAATAATGCCATTAGAGCAGCCCTCAACATCCCCCGATCTGCCCACATTTCAGAAACCAGGAAGAACCTCAACTGGCTCTCAGTCGCCCAAAGGATCTCCCTGAAAGCATTGGCCCTCACCTACAAATGCGTCAACCACCAGGCTCCCTCATTCCTAGCCTCGCGCTTCACTCATTATACACCAGCACGAGCACTCAGATTTGCACAAAACCAAGGTCTAGCGATCCCCAGATTTAAGCTTCAATCTGCTGGAGGCGCCAGCTTCCTTGTCCTGGCAGCCAAGCTCTGGAACACCGTACCACTCCTGATTAGAACCCTACCTTCTTTCAACCAATTCAAACACAAAGCCAAGCTTTGGTTAGTTCCCTCCTACAAACAACTGCTCCTCTTTATTGAATGGGCCACCTGGGACCCTTCTTGCACTGATGATCGATGCCTGATTTGTAACGTCTATTATTTACTTGTTGCAATTTGTCGGGACTGTTAGGATGATATTTAATGTACTGCTCCTCTACTTGTAAATATAATGTAATTGCCTTACTATGATATGCGCCCGGTTGCCCTTGGGCCTGGCTTTGCGCTATATAAATAAAATAAATACAAATACAAACACAAATGCAATCTATAGTTTCTCTGCTGTTTAGGCTGGGGTGCAGTAATATAGTAGTTCCCAGACCGGCAAACTATGAGTTCTGCTCGCGGGTGCCATTACGGCCGATAGGTCTGTCCGGCACCCGCGAGCAGAGCATGTCGGATGCACCGGCACCATTCTCCCTATGGGGCTCAAATGTGAATGGCGAGTAATGCATTCCGATGCCCGCGAATGGGCAATTACCGGGTCCAGCTGGGCCGTAATGGCGTGGTAATTGCCCATTCGTGGGTGCCGGAAAAAATTGCAAGTTTGGCGACAGCTTGCCGGTTTTATCTGCAAGGCTACCGCCAAACTTGTAATGAGGCCCACTGTTTCTTTTTGAAGTTATAGGGCTTCCCCACCCCATGACATGGAGGCCTCCAGCCTAGGGTCTTCCATTGCATGGGGTGGAGGGATCCCTCGGACTTCAAAAAGAAAGTTTCTTTTTGTAGTCACTCTGCCTTCATAAAGAAATTATTTCTGTTACAGAAATAATTTCTTTATGAATACAAAGTGAAATCAAAAAGAAAAAAAAACATTTTTGTTTTGAAAAAATATATTTTTCTTTTTTTTTTTCTCCAAATGGGGCTCCATCGCAGGAAATGTGCTGGTGGGGCCCACCGCGCCGTAGGGCCTGCGGGGGCCCCGTTCCTGCGCGAATGGAAATGCTTTTCACGCCCCCATTTCCTCCCCCCTTCGCCTCCCCGGCACTCTCCTCCAATGAGAGGAGTATGCAGGTTAGCACACCCCCAACCCGCCTCCCGCAACGGGCCAGCGACATAGAAGTGGGACTAAAATTATATGTGCATTTACTTTAGTCCTACTTCTATTTCAATGGTCCGTCCAGGTTTTTTTTTCTAAAATCTGGCCACCCTATGCATAGAGATAGAAACAAGGCCTGGCAGCACAGTCGCACTATGCCAAAATCACAGCAGGGCAACGTTAATAACCGCACAGCTTCCAACGGATCCTATGCCATGAATGTGACCTTCAGCCAGCCATGGTTTTACACTATGCATGATGGGAACTGCGGGGGCTTCCAAATGGGAAGCCCAAGAAACAGTGAGGGTAAAAATGGAGATATAGGGGCCCCCACTGCCCAGCTGTGACACGTATGGCATTTAAAGTAGCCGTGTTATTTCCGTACTCTGACTTTTCATGAAAGAATGTTGCTGCTGAGCACGGCCGAATAAAGCTACCTTTCGGAAAAAGTATTGACACGCATAACGAACTAAACTAAACTGTCCAGTAAGAAAAAACCTTGCTGTTTAACTCGGCTACTTTACGCCATACGTAACACAGCTGGGGTTCGTTCACATGGAGGATTAAATACAAAACCGCTTTGGACAGCCAATGTGCTGCATCAGGGTTCTGCGTGAATAAGTGCCAGGAGAGCAGCCCTGAGTAAGGCGAGTGCTTTATTTCCAGTGTACACGATAACTCCAAGTACAGGACAATATATGACTGGCATCCAGCACCCCCAGCCACCTCCTCCCCACTGCCAGTAAGCGGCACACTCAGAGCCCCGCATGCAGAACGTTCCAACCATGCATTGCATTCCACAAGCTGCACAGCACGCAATCCAACCAGCAGACTACTACACAATGTCTGACAAAACGCAACGGGAGGTGCACGATTCAGGTTTATGCGGACCTAACCTGAGGCAAGCGCATTCACATGAGCACCAACTGAAACATGTATGCAGTGGCGTCGCCAGGAATCAAAATTAGGAGGGGCAGAGAGAGGGCCAAAGTCAAAAGTAGGGGGGCCGCCTATGAAAGGTATTGTGTGAAGTCACAGGAACTCCTGCAGAGAGGAATTTGTGCACACCAACTACCCACACCCCACTGCACTTCCCCTCCATCAAAATGCAGACATACAAGAAACAATTCAGTGACTAATGGCCCATCATTGGCACTTTCAAGGACTACATTCTGATGGGAGGGGCTGCAAGCTGCTCCATCACTGCTTGCTTTGAGACAAAAGGAGTATTGATATGAAGACATTTGCCTCAGAGAGTGTCACAAATAACACCAAGCACAGAGAACATGGTCACTGCTCGCCTTAGGTAGGGGGGCACAAGGGGGGGGGGGGCACAGGATTTCAGAGGTGGAGGCACTGCCCCCCCCCAGGACCTCCCGTAGCGATGCCATTGTGTGTAGGACACTGTGTATAGGATGAAGAAACTGCATTCATGTACTTCAGTATTGAACGTATAGAGCATTGATACAGCACTTAGGCGGAAAAAACTAACAGCTGTATTCACATCCTTTCATTCATGTTTAATGGTTAATACCGCACGAATACAAGCAGTTTATACACTAGTTAAGAACGAGGCTGAAAGTAGTTTGCTAAGAACCCCTTAACCCCCCTTTTTTGACTCTACCTATGGCATAATTAATCCTGTGGGAAGGTGCAGAGATGTAGGCTTATCATCCATGTTGATCTGTTTGCATTGTGTGCAATTGGACCAATGGGGCAGGTAATATCAATAGTAGCAAAACAAAAGAGTTGATGGCTGGAAGGTTTAGAATAAATCTTGACCTCTGGCATTGCTCTGGGCAACCCTCCAGACCATCGTTCTTCGCCTGCCAAGCCATTACAAAAGGGGAAAAACCATATGCAAATCAGGCTTGGTCCCACCCCCAAAGGGGTAGTCCAGCCCGAACTGCTAGGTCACATCCCTTTTGCACGAGACCACAAGCATCCCCAGACATGTTTCAGCCTTGTTGGGCGTCATCAGTGAGGAGTAGCTTGGGTCTCTAGGCCCAGCAGGCAAGGGACCCACGTCTGGGCATACCCTTCCCACTCGGGGTGACAATAGCAAAACAAAAGAGTTGATGGCTGGAAGGTTTAGAATAAATCTTGACCTCTGGCATTGCTCTGGGCAACCCTCCAGACCATCGTTCTTCGCCTGCCAAGCCATTACAAAAGGGGAAAAACCATATGCAAATCAGGCTTGGTCCCACCCCCAAAGGGGTAGTCCAGCCCGAACTGCTAGGTCACATCCCTTTTGCACGAGACCACAAGCATCCCCAGACATGTTTCAGCCTTGTTGGGCGTCATCAGTGAGGAGTAGCTTGGGTCTCTAGGCCCAGCAGGCAAGGGACCCACGTCTGGGCATACCCTTCCCACTCGGGGTGACAATAGCAAAACAAAAGAGTTGATGGCTGGAAGGTTTAGAATAAATCTTGACCTCTGGCATTGCTCTGGGCAACCCTCCAGACCATCGTTCTTCGCCTGCCAAGCCATTACAAAAGGGGAAAAACCATATGCAAATCAGGCTTGGTCCCACCCCCAAAGGGGTAGTCCAGCCCGAACTGCTAGGTCACATCCCTTTTGCACGAGACCACAAGCATCCCCAGACATGTTTCAGCCTTGTTGGGCGTCATCAGTGAGGAGTAGCTTGGGTCTCTAGGCCCAGCAGGCAAGGGACCCACGTCTGGGCATACCCTTCCCACTCGGGGTGACAATAGCAAAACAAAAGAGTTGATGGCTGGAAGGTTTAGAATAAATCTTGACCTCTGGCATTGCTCTGGGCAACCCTCCAGACCATCGTTCTTCGCCTGCCAAGCCATTACAAAAGGGGAAAAACCATATGCAAATCAGGCTTGGTCCCACCCCCAAAGGGGTAGTCCAGCCCGAACTGCTAGGTCACATCCCTTTTGCACGAGACCACAAGCATCCCCAGACATGTTCGGGCTGGACTGCCCCTTTTGGGGTAGGACCAAGCCTGATTTGCATATGGTTTTTCCCCTTCTGTAATGGCTTGGCAGGCTGAAAAACGATGGTCTGGAGGGTTGCCCAGAGCTTTGCCAGAGGTTATGATTTATTCAAAACCTTCCAGCCATCACCTTTCTGTTTTGCTAAAGTCACCCCGAGTGGGACGGGTATGCCCAGACGTGGGTCCCGAGTCTGCCGGGCCTAGAGACCCAAGCTACTCCTCACTGATGACGCCCAACAAGGCTGAAACATGTCTGGGGATGCTTGTGGTCTCGTGCAGAAGGGATGTGACCTAGCAGTTCGGGCTGGACTGCCCCTTTTGGGGTAGGACCAAGCCTGATTTGCATATGGTTTTTCCCCTTCTGTAATGGCTTGGCAGGCTGAAAAACGATGGTCTGGAGGGATGCCCAGAGCTTTGCCAGAGGTTATGATTTATTCAAAACCTTCCAGCCATCACCTTTCTGTTTTGCTAAAGTCACCCCGAGTGGGACGGGTATGCCCAGACGTGGGTCCCGAGTCTGCCGGGCCTAGAGACCCAAGCTACTCCTCACTGATGACGCCCAACAAGGCTGAAACATGTCTGGGGATGCTTGTGGTCTCGTGCAGAAGGGATGTGACCCAGCAGTTCGGGCTGGACTGCCCCTTTTGGGTAGGACCAAGCCTGATTTGCATATGGTTTTTCCCCTTCTGTAATGGCTTGGCAGGCTGAAAAACGATGGTCTGGAGGGTTGCCCAGAGCTTTGCCAGAGGTTATGATTTATTCAAAACCTTCCAGCCATCACCTTTCTGTTTTGCTAAAGTCACCCCGAGTGGGACGGGTATGCCCAGACGTGGGTCCCGAGTCTGCCGGGCCTAGAGACCCAAGCTACTCCTCACTGATGACGCCCAACAAGGCTGAAACATGTCTGGGGATGCTTGTGGTCTCGTGCAGAAGGGATGTGACCTAGCAGTTCGGGCTGGACTGCCCCTTTTGGGGTAGGACCAAGCCTGATTTGCATATGGTTTTTCCCCTTCTGTAATGGCTTGGCAGGCTGAAAAACGATGGTCTGGAGGGTTGCCCAGAGCTTTGCCAGAGGTTATGATTTATTCAAAACCTTCCAGCCATCACCTTTCTGTTTTGCTAATATCAATAGTAGCCCCTTTGGTTCTCCTATAGAGACTTTGGCTGGGGCACGAACATCTAGTTAGTTCACCAGTCGTCGACCTCCTGTATGCTTTGCTAACACGCTATCTTGTCCCCATTTTAAAACTCAATTCTGCACTTTCTAAGTTGGCAAATGCTCCAACTGGGTCTTTGGTAACCTAAACGTACACATCTACCAGCAATAGTAAATATTCAGTGTGGGTAAACCAGTCCAAGGCCCAGGTAATTATTCCCTTCTCTCCAAAGGATTATTCCTGTATTCATTATTGTCGAGCCGCACTAGGCATTTCAAAGTAAAATTGGGTACATATTTCTATACTCCAGCATCCAGGGTGGCACTGCTCCGACTGCAACCGAACTTTGACTACCGCTGCTGAACCCAATCTCCCTTTGGCTCCAGAGAAGCTCTGTGTTCCTCGGCTCCCATAGTGTTTTTTTGTATTCTGATACCTCAGGCAAGTCTACAGAGACATTAAAGTGGAACCCACTGAAAAAGTCAGTTTACAAACGGAAGCAGCAACCTTCCTCTCTCCATTTCGATAGGAGTTTCAACTTCCACTTTCATTGTTCCTCACAAGTAGGACCCAGGTGGAGCAGAGACTGGCAAAGGCAGGGCTCAGCCCTAAAGGATAAGGCCAAAATATAACTCATGTTGTTCTAATGGTTCCATGTCATTTCATCGACAGGAATTACTTCCTGGTAATTTTTCTACAAACAAATTACTTAGGAATTTTGCGTCAAATTCTTAAATGTTGGGGGTTCCCCCATATTCCCACATCCCCTTCATTACTATCCCGAGCCAAAACCCTCCCCACCCCCTTTTTACCCTTAACCCTCAAATACCCATATTCATCGATGTTATTACTTTGTAGTAAATTACCACAAATTAATGACTGTTGATGAATGAACAGGATACCGTGCTAACACCCTGTTCATATAAAACATTACTTGTGCTTCCGTTATGAGGACCGGCGTGCCTTTTTTTATTTTCAAAGGGTATTAAAAAAGATGGAGGTTTGAAACATCACCTCAAGACATCCTCTTTAGTGGCCAAGGCAGATTGAGGCCCTAACATGCCCGGGCACTGACGCACACACATTGGCACCCACTCTCTCACTTTCAAGCACTCTCTGTCAGGCAGAGAACCAAAGAAGGACATTGGAAAGTAGACGTTATCTTCACCCAAGAAATCACTAACAGACCAGATCTTGCATAGGGTGGCACCCTGTAACTGAAAGTTTCTCCTCTGAAACATGGTCCTCGCTTTGAGCATGTCCTATTTGAGGGTTCCATCAAAAGCACCCACATAGCTGGTTCCAAAATGCCTCATGCGGAAAGCAGAGTGCACATGACCCCGGTTAATTTTCTCCAGTATCAAAACAAGTATGGTATCAGAGAAAAGTTACTTGGAGAAATTACATTTATATGCACATATTCATTCTACTTGGTTCCCCTATAGAGTGTGGGGGTTTGAATGACTAAGGTATGTGTAGGTGATTGGAATGTAGGCAAGAACAAATTGCATCTGACTCTTGCAGGTTTGGATTAGGAAAATAATACTCTCAGGGTCTGTGCACTCTTCTCTGCACACTTGTGGGTGCAGTCTTCTCCGAACATGTGTGTGTAGCTTTCTCTGAACACGTATATACAACTTTCAATCTACATATGTGCAACATTCCGTCTACATATGCATGTTGCTTTCAATCTATTTGTATTCATTTGTCTTCAAATCTACAGATTTCTGGCTGAAGTGGTAATAGTCCTTAGTAGGAGGTACAATATTAAAGCACCTTTGCTTTCACATCACACTAAGGTTTACCTGTACATTTCAGGATAAGGGATTGTATGCTTTCTGCACTTTGCACAATTCTCTGTGAATGGAATGGATTTGCTAAGCTACCTGTAAATTGCACAAAATGCTGCCCCTTTTAAACACTGCCTCTAAATACAAAAATTAATTGGCTTTTGTGGAAATTAAATTACACTTGCATTCAGTTTCAAATAGAGAACACAGCAGCCTTTTTATCTTACACTGCCCTGTGTCCTTATTAAAACCAGTATCCCCTTGTTGTTTCCAGACCACCCTTATTCTCAGGGAGTTACCATGGAAGGCAATACATGTGGAATCTGGAGTCATATCAGGGTTTTTGTACTTACATTTTACAAGTGGCTTCTCATTTTGGAGAATAGTCTGAACCCTCTCAGTTTGGAATTTCTCAGTCTACAATGTCCCTTAAAATGCAGCATAGGCTCCTAGTATGGACTGCTCATCTCCTTTCAAATGGGAATAATCTCTGTAGTCTCTATGGGAAATTGGCACTCCAGCTGATGTCTGTTCTTCCTGAGACAGCAAGCTAGCTTTAAGTAATATCCAGAACCCTCATAATTCTCCTTCTGATTCTCATCTGTATCTGTGTGAAAGGGTATTTTATAATATAAAACTCCTCCCCTTATCTTATGACTGGCAAGATCCACACCTAGCCTTATGACTGAAAAAGGGTGTGGGAAATCAACTCCTAATCTTATGGAGAGGCATTTACTTTTTATAAAACAACTGTATTATGTAAATTGGCTAGTTTAATAAAATAAAGGTCAATAAAATATACACACCAGGAGGAACGATTCAAGATGCAGCATGTGAGGTGTATATTTACAGAGATAATCATTGTGCATATGTGAATCATTGTATCATTATACACTAGGCACACTTTGTGTTGGCTGAGAGAGATACTTTTTATTTACACATTTCCACTTCTGTCAAGTTTCTATGATGTTTCACTATAAAGTTATACATTTTTATTCTATTATATCTTTAGTTTGAAATACACACAGGGAACATTTCTGTTCAATTTGACAATAATTGTATGTTAAATGATGCCGATTTCAGCCACAAGACGTTATTGGTGGTGGATTAAACATGAACTATTTTCCCTAATAAAGAAATATGAAGCTCAAAATATGACTTTGATTTGATATAAACAGTGTCTTATCTGCAGAGCCTGGAAAAAACAGTTTGCACAAGTCTTGCTCGGCATGTGGTTCTTTTTTGAGGTAAGCAATGTCTTTCCTGATTATCTGGGTCTTATGGTACTAATTCCTGAGGTTGTGGCTGCTGCTCCAAGCCGATTCCAGCTACATATACAAGCATGCCCAATTTCAAGTTGAACAGAACACATCATTTCACCTAAATGAAATTAAATGCATGGCAAGATACAATGGTTGAAAATGAATTATATTATGCATGTTATGCAAACAACATTAGGAATATGGCACTGTGGGGAAATCCTGACATTTTTCATGTATGTTCTAAAACTCCAATAAATGTTCTGAGGCCTTCTGAGTTCTGTTGCTGGTAAGCATATTCAAAATGTCTGGGCCTTATCTGTTAACTTGTGGCAAAGTTCCAACCTAAATGGGTAGTTTTTGCATGTCCTTGGCATCGAAAACCCAGTCTCTGGACAATTGTACTTAAAGGCCCTAGACATGGTTACAGTATGCAGAATTCTCTTTTAATTTGTTGAACAATGTTGTTTGTACAACTATTCACATTTTGCAGGTGAACTCTTTTATCATAGTAATGATTAAGAGGCAGAAATCTCCTACACAAATCAAATTCTTTCGGGCAATGCCTCTCTCGCTCTATAATAAAGCAATCACCACGTCTTCAGTTTACTTTTGGAAAATGATCTTCGGCCTTGTATTCTGGTATTTTATTACATGTGGTCAGAGGATTGTTGAATTGCTGAAACACTCAGTACACCACATCTGAAAAGGCAGATACCCCAGTGGAATGGATCTCCTGGAAGGGGGAAGGGAGAAACAAGTCATCCCATTTTGATTTGAACTCACAGGACTACCAGTAAGAATGTCTCCTTGCTCTGCAGCCCCTAACATAGAGTCCCAAAATGAGTCCAAGGATATGTGTGGCCTTTGAACAATGTGCCTCAAGAGCACAGCAGGATACCCGCTGCCTCCAATATGATAGCATCTGTCATCAGATATGTAATGCCGTCTCTCGCAATGGGAATGTGAAATTCTCTCTTCTTATACCACAGGGTACCTGCCTACCCAGATCCATTTCTGTGGTAATAAAGCAGAACATGATTCACCTTCACCTCCTGGCATTCTGACAACACCTTTGTCCAACCTACCTTCCACCTAAAGGACCTACGTTTGTCAATGTCTCAAGATCATGCATGGTCCAGTACCACCACCTGAGGTGACAGAATCCGGGCAGTGCAGAGCTGACACAGCTCTTCAAGTCACTACAGCTCTTTTTCAATCCCCCCATCATGCAACTATTGACACCAGCACTAATGAATTCAGCCATCATGGCATCTCATGTGTGGTACAGGCTCGTGGAGTGGTTTTCCCCATGAGGTAGCCATGGGGACATACATTCTCTTTTAGGAGCTCCTAAAGTAGAACCATGGGCTTTTCATCCGAGAGCTTAAGTTCCGCTGACTTCCAGGTGCATCAGCAACCTGTTAGAGAGGCGGGGACAAACAAAGCAGCTGCCATCTGCTGGCGACAGCAAGCCTCCACAAGGCGGGGCACACCACTTATGGGATGAGTAATCAGCATATGGGGGAGCAGGCAGCAAAGTGGAATAGCAGGCTGCAGTTGGCAGAGGCACATATCCAAGTATGCCAAAAGGAATCTTATACAACTGGGTACTGCAGTCATATATACTCATATTCAAACACATATGCCCAAACACAAACTAATATATTAGATACAAACACACATGTCACTGTTCTCTCATCAATTATTTTTATTTCATGTCTTTTGAGACTACAGTCTGCCGAAGGGCCATTCACCCCACAGCACTTGCAGTTAGACACTATACAAATATCAACTAACATAATTTAAAGTGCAAAAGCTCACACACTACTTGCCAAACTACACACTCACGAATTGTGAAATTCCCATGAGAATGCATTTCAAATAATGCACATTATGTCTCATTCACAGTGGAAGCCCCTACAGAATACATTGGACTTTGCCTTACACAATATAGGGGTCCTGTCAGAAAGCTTTGCTCCAGAATGCCTCAATGGCAAGAATGAATGGACCAGGAAACTGAATCTCAGTCTTTGATATGCTGATGGGCAATGTTCACCCAGGCCTGATGTGCAGAAGTCACTCCACTAGCATCTGACCCATCCTTCTGTTTGAGATGCAGCTGAGTACTGTTAGTGTGGTTATGGCAACCATTCTCAAAGTGGCTGAGGATGTAGTCCATAAAGACCACGGACAAGGATGCATGTGATTCTGGGGGTAGAAGAGAGCACACTTTGAATACCATTTGAGATCCCTTGTAGAAAGTCTCCAGAATACAGGCATAGGCAAACACATGGCATAAGGGGAATTTAGGGATTCACGCCAGAGTGTGTGGGCCTTTGCAACTAAAGCCGCGCACTGTTCTAAATCTTTCAGCATCTGTTCAACCTCACTCATCACAGATGCCACTGTAGAACCATATGCCCTAGAATTCACTATTACTCCTTCAGTAGAGTTACCCCACTCATTAATTCATGCCCTGCAATACACTCGGCTCATTGGTAGTGGTGCGGCCCACCACTAAAGGGGTAATCTACGTAGTCTTCTCAAACCTACCCCATAGCCACCATCACGCCTGACTTACATTGCTTGAGGTCTGGGGAATGCTTTAGTGCCAGAGGGCTGATGTCCTGGCTTCACCCTTTCCTTTGCAGAACGAGGTACTTTACACCACCAATGAAAACAGACAAGGCACTGAATGGCCAGCATAAAAATATTGCCGTAATCTCTATCATCGAATGACCACATCTGGGTGCATCCCAGAACAACTTTTGAAGTTCTTTTCTGAGTATTTCAAGTGGATTAAGCTCAGGCTGAGAGCCAAAGCTCTCTTTGGCCGCACCTCGAAAGAGCTAAGACTCATGAACCAGTTCGGCTAAAATCAGCTCTCCTGAATAGAGTGCACTGACATGTATGGACATTTATTATACCCTATCAAGCTCTGACAAGTTATGAGTTCCTCATAAACAGATGTCTGCCGAGGAAGAGTGAGGTATAATGCCTATGTAATGTGATCCAATTGACGTTAATCTACATTAAGAATTTTCTTTGGCTAATAAAAGTATGCCTAGAGGGTGATTCCATCAAGGTTTAGGGAGTGGGAGCGATATTTGGCATGTTTGGATGATGGTCAGGGTCGGACTGGGACAAGAAATAGGGCCAGGTACCAACATGTCGGCCGCCCCTCACCTAAAAAGGGGGCCCTCATACCCTCATCCGTGAATTGCGTCAAATCACGACTTTACAGAAAAAGACATGCATCCCATTGATTGGTGGTTAATGCGCAGTATTGGCCCTGGTTTCATAAAGTGCTGCACAGCCTGCGTTGATACCCTGGAGGGCACTAGACTTTTGCTGAACTAGTTTAGCTCGAGGAAAAAATACCTTGGCATGTGCATTGTAATTCTGGCACAGCTGGCTGCCAGAAGATGCCTGACTAGGTCATAAGTCTAATTCACAGCTTTTTAAAAAAATCATTACAAACATAACAGCCTACAGCTCCTGCTGGCCCCTTTACAATTCAGAAAACAACTTTGGCAAGAGCCAAGGCAAGAAGCTGTGACTCGTGCCATAATCGCTGATGGATAGCACGTAATTTCATAGAAGAAATAATTTGGGAGTTAATGGCCTGACTAGGGGGAATTCCTGCATTGTTACCACTGCCAGGATAAACAAAATGCTGATGCATGTTGGTAATTCAGTAGAATTCCTTGCAGCATGCTATTGCTAGAAATAAGTCATAGTTTCAGAATCGGGTGCTCTGAAGATGCACCACCATGTTAGTATATACTCACTAAATAGGTGAAGTCTGATGGGTCCAGTCCCTCCAAATTTGCTCGTGGTTTACACTCCTTTTATCCTCTTCCTAACTCACCATTGTGCTATTTCCCAAGAACGTCATAAAGATAGGAGACAAGGCACCAATAATGTTATATGAGGTTTTTCAAGTCATGAGTAATTCTGTGAACATTTAGAGGAGGGATGAGTTCTGTGGGGAGAGGGGCTCGCTCCGAATCTTAGCTAGGGCTCCACATTTCAATTAGGGTAAAGACTGACCCCATTTGTGAGCAAGAGTGTGAGACTCATGGGTGAGACTCAGGTTGAATCTAGGAGATGTCAGTATTGTGAATACACAGAACACATGCCAGAAGAAATGAAGGTTTTGAATTTGGTATAGCATGACATGATGTTATCACCTTGCACCACTACAACACAGTTATGGGCTGAGTTGCACTGAAAAACATGAGACTAACATACACTAAGTTATACTAATATCCCTTAACCACTAATATCGCCTACTAATATTCAAAGCAAGTTAGTTCATGACTTTTATATAAACTTGGTGCAGATTGGCAGATTGATAACACGAATGTGCAAGGCAGTTGGGCTGTGCAAGGTTAGCTTGGAAATGCAAGAAATGAAACGTTCAGAATTAAGGCAGCGTTGTGTTTGAATGAAGACGTGACAATTTAGAATTGTGGAATGTGAAATTCATTTTGCTCAAAACTAGTTTGCTGTTTAAAAGACTTCCAACATAGAGATGTAGCTATTTGCATCTGTTGCTGCAGCCTGGCTTACGGCCAAGGGTGGCAGGCAGAGCACGTGTTTCTTTGGAACTTTCCAAAGGGAGGTGGTTTTTGATGAGAACATGTCACTATCAGAGGCAGGCTTTTTTTACATTTTCTTTGAGGGAACATACATCAGGGAGCAAATCTACGGCGTTGGTTTAAAAGGGTTGTGCAGTGATGTCAAAGGGGTTGTTCTTCCTGGGCTGTCGTTTGGAGCATGGGGCACTTGGACTGGTGCAGGTGTCTCAGAAGAGTCTGGCAGTCTCGGGCAGTCTTAATCTCTGGCTGAGCCTGGGGGCGTGCAGCAGTCGCTGACAGGCAGAAAGGCTGCAGAAGAACTTTGTGGGCTTCCAGGCTGGGACGGGAAGTGAACCAGATAAAGAATTCTCCTGTCTGGGCAGCTAGACAAAGGTTGCTTGCATTTCTTGGGGGAGTTCCCACTTAATTGAGGAGAGTGTGCTTGTGTGAATGCCCATAGGTATAATTGTATGGTGGGCAGCTGCAGGCTGGCGATACTTTACACTTACAAATGGAGACAGCAATTTTCCATGTGTTTTATTCATCGTCCGAATCGCAAGTTTCAGTTTAAGTGGGAGCGTTAAGCTGCCAAGATAGCAGATAGGTCTCAAGGTTAGAAATCGCAGTGTCCTGGCCAACTATCACTAGAGGCTTTTTGAAGTTGAATGTGAAAAAGCACATTTATCGCGGGGAAGCAACCCCAGAGTTATTTTTCTGAAGGTAATTGTGAAGTGTAATTTTCATTTTTGAGTCACAGATGTAAAATGCTATGAGAGAACAATGTGCTTTATTTGCAGTGTTTGAAATTCTGCAAATTCTAACCTTCTGTAAAGAACAGAATTGAGAAAATTGAATTTATCTCAGCATACTTATTATGTCTACTGGTTTCCTGCGGTAAAACAGATATCTGTGAATAACAAATGGCATATTCATTCTACTGCAAGGCGGTAAATTCATATTGCAATGTGTGGTAAAGTACAAAGCAAAGTTGGTTGCTGTAGATTGTGTTCTTCTAAGAGGCTCTAAACGAATGTTCCTACTTGGTTTACATGGTAAATGTATTCTGAGAAACCACCCAAAGGGCATAACGTGGTATTGTACATAAAATACCACTGGGAAATGGAATTATGACCTAGAGTGTTCTAAGTCCAGTATTGGCTTACCGTTAGTGACCCCGGTTTAAGAACAATTATCAGGCAGTTCCCTATATTTGAGCTCACCACTATACTACAGAAATACCACCAAAAACTCCCACCAAAATCTATCACCAAGAAATAGCTCTAAAGTAGTTCCTTCTAAAATCACAGAATTCCGGGGTGAACTGCAATACATGCTTTACGTATGGTAAGGGGTGTTGTATTCCTTATAAATTACATAGGCATCCCCTTTCACTACCTGTTGCTTGTAACCAAGACTATACTCAGTCTCCCACTTTAACCTGCCCACTGCCCCATTTGAATTTAACATTTTCATTGTGCTCTCTTCGGTAAGCTCTTAGGGGGCGACTCGGAAGAGGGAGCCATGTTTGCACCTCTGGGCTGCTGCCATATGCTGATCGATGCTTGCTGTGAATGTCCTCCACCCTAAGTTTCTGTCTCGAGCATCCGCTGAGTTGAGGTAATAGTCTAGTCTTCGGTGCCTGCTGATATTGGCAGAAGGACCTTGCCCGAAACACCCAGTGCCCACCACATACCAGGCACCCTTAACTGTGCAGACTTCTTGTCTGCAAGCATCAATACACCAGAAAAGCTGCCTTGCATTTTCCCTCTCTCTCCACTAACCCATTCCACTCCCCTGTCTGTCAGAGCCACCAAAATGCCTGGAGACCATATAAATGGCCACAATGTGTGGTATAATTCCTAGCAAAATAAACAGTTACAATACATATCCAGAAAACTTTTTTCGACCCTCACCCCCACCCAGAGTTGTCGCAATTCAAGAAATTCATGATTTTTGGTCCTTAAAAGCATCTGCTTGGGTAGAGTTTTTCTGAGCTGTGTTGGGAAGGGGACACAATCTTCCCACCCCCCCAAGCACTTCAGTACAAGGCAAATACTGTGAAAGGTAATGTAAGAGACCAGGGGGCGGGGGTGCCCTTAAAGACTTCTACACAACTACATTTTTGTATGCTTTGTGGATGTAATGTCCATGCAGGAATAGCAGCCATTTTACACTACACATCAGTTGCCATACTGGATACAAATCTTAAGTGCAGCGCAGTAGTAAGCACTCCAGGCCTAGGCCGTGAACATGAGCAAAGGAATAGGTTGTCTCACAGGCACTGCCAGGCACTGCCAGGCACTGATGAGAAAGGCCAGGGCTATAGAGATCCCTTTATTACCTAAAACATTACCAGCCTTTGCGCCCTGGGAAGAATGTGCCCTGCAAGGCCATGGGAGGAGGGCTGAGCGTCTTTGTGTGATACAATCACACGAGAAGGAGGGCACAGGCCGCCAACCCCCACCAGTCCCAATCCTAAGTTATAGCACCCAAAGCCCCTAGCTTTAGGACCTCTGAATTCTAAGGTACCAGCCAGCCCCAGACCATTGGTCATAAACCTGTTAGGCCCCTGATCGAGCAAAAACATCAGAAAGCAGGGCTTTCCTGCCTTCACTTCTAGGTCCCATGATTTGTGTGGCGAGGTACAGGGAGGGATAAAATTATAGCCCAGAACAAGGGTGGAAGACCTTGGAATGGTGCCGGCCCACCTGGAGCGAGTGAAGTGTGTGAGTTAGTGAGACCTCAGCCCCTCCCCGGGCCCCTGTCTGCTCATACCAAGTGCACTGTTACATAGATAGAGATATGTTGTTTAGTTTGCAAATAATGACCAATTACCCCCCTCGGGACAGATGACAAATGCAGCATCACCCACATGGAAGAAGATGGACGGACGGGACTGGGACCAATGACCTGGAGCATGAGTTCCCCTTTGGAGCAGGTGACCTATGTATAGGGTGCCACCAACCAGCCGCGTGGGTTTCTACTTCTAAAAGTCAGAATTACCCAAGCAGAAACCCTACAGGGCATATGTCTTTGTTAAGCATGTCTTCTCTTTACTCTATAAGAGGGAAATGCGATTTCCTTCAGAAAGCCAGGCATTGAACAGCTGGTTACTAAAAGTTATGCAATGATAGCTTTCTTATTTATGGAGTTTAGAATAAAAGTGTGCGGGACGGAAAAAGATCTTAGCCCTGCTATGTTCAAAAAAGTCTGCGCGAGCATCGCTAACTTTCTTGGCCTAAAGGCAGCAGCACGCATTGATCTCTCCTTTTTTAAATAAATAATACATTAACTAAGGCTGTCTAACTTCTGTCAGATGCACTGGCTGGTGTACCCCTAATTTGGCTCATAATAACAGCCAGTACTATCACGCTTAGAATCAGACGCAATCCAGCACTAGGTGCTATATAGTAGATATTGTCTTGAGGTGATAGCTGAGGGGCAACGCGCTCATCTTGCAAGCAAGACGATGCAGAGCAACACAGTATCATCCCTTGACCGCACTTAGAGACCTCTGGGTATTAAGTTTATTCATTATAAATAACCAATTACAATATATAAAAACTTGACATCATTATTATTAGCAAAATCATTTGTTTGTTAATTATATATATGCTGGCTTTCCCACACCCACAGCCTGATGGCAGTCAAGTAGGCTGTTTTGAAAACCATTGAGTCTTGCACATGGAAATAAAAAGTATATTCACTATGCATTGTTTACTTGGCTCAGTGGAAACGGCGTCTTAGAAGCAAGACGATGCAGCGCAACACAGGTTCGAATCCCGGGTTTTTGCTTAGAAACCGCTTCTGTATTAAGCATGTTATAAAAGACCAATTATGACTATAAATATAACTGCAGACTGCTGTAGCGTATGATGGTGCTACGTCAGCTTCACCTATGGCCCCAAAATGTAATGATCATGCTGATATTCTACAAAGGTAACATCTAGACTCAAGAGTAGCATTTTCCATAAATTCCAAATATCCTGTGTGATTTGGGAGATTCTCTCCGATTTCTGGTTTGTTTTGCCTTCTGGGAATTGAATTCTCGTTTTTCTCAAGTAAATCCACACCTACAATACAAGTCCCAGAATAAAAAAAACATGACTATTAGCCCATCTTCTGATTGACATGGGGCATGCATGTTCACTCGTCATATATTCTTTCCGGGTTCTTTCAGAAAACAACACACAACTTGCGTCAACTTGTAGTTCTGCTTTTACCTACAGCTTACGAGTCCTAAAATGCCGGAATTGGTTAAATGGGCTGCTGATGATGTCGGGGCAGTTCACTATGTTACCGGTAGGCACAGCTTGATACGCAGGAAGATTTTTGTGTTGATGGTGATGATGATGATGTTGGAATTGTAAGATCTTAAATGAGTTGTCTTAAGACTAGACAATGGTGAGTACACAGTACTACTCCCCACTGGCTTCTCTGCCTGCGTCCGCTCCCACGCACCGTGAGGCTTGCTCCCTCTTACTCGTTGAGGTCCTGCTTCTTCTCTGCACACTCAGATAGGTGCTACTTCAGAACCTCTTCCTCGTTGACAGCCCTACCCACTTTAGTTTCTAACAGTGCCGTTGCTGCTTAGTTCGCACAGTGTGGGCCTCTCACATCTGTGGGCCCTGCTTCCCCGCACACTGTACTGTCCTGCTCGCTCAAGCAAGATCTGCGCCATGCTCCTTCTACCCAGCTCCTTTTCGTCGGCGTGTCGTGAGGGCCCTGCTTCCTTTGGCGCCATGCTGCTGACACATCTTTCTCTGGCACAGCGAGGTTCCTGCACCACCTGACACAGACAGTCAGGACCCTACTTCCTCTAGCGTGTGTGGGTCCTGGCCCCTCTCACCCCTGCACGGTCCTGCTCCCTCTTGCATGCCATGGCCCGGCTCTCCCTGGCTCAGTGAGGTGACAAGTATACAAACATATTACCTATTTTACCTTTCAATCTTCCACTGGAGATCAGACCATGCATGAAATAGGATAGCCTAGCAGCCTCAAATCAAAGCATTTACCAGCAGACCAGTCAGTCACTCATCTGTATTAGGAACGCGCATAGAAGCCTCATACATGGGCCCTTGCAGGTAAATGCCTGCACTGGTAATTTGTATCCTCTCATGTAAAAGACTCTAAGGCGCTAGGTGACAGCATGCCTGCGTGAAGTAACTCACCATGCTGATGGGTCAAAATGATGGCCCGGCCCCTTCAATTTTATGTTTTTATTTTTACTTACTGTGGTTACGCTGGCCCACGTGCATGATAAATTCTAGTTTATGTCCAGTCCTCTGCTGCGCCAGGCAGACTGCAGTTCCTCGAATAGGCCTTGTTGTTTCACATGCTTTGCAAATTGCCGGAGGCCTACTGCGTCTCCATTCATGTCCACAGACTCCCCTCCCTTCCTCCAAAATCTGCTCTGGGGTGTGTCATGGTGGCCGCACCCAGACCCACCACACCACCAATGGGCATGATTGGCTTCCTGAAATAGCAACAAAAGCCCCGTTGCCCCGCTCCGAGGATCAGGAGGACTGTAGTTAGGCAGGCAGCCACGGGCCAGCCGCGCCGCCACCCAAAGCAAGCATGATGTACACCAGCCGAGGCACGAGCTCTCAGCTCACGTGATTCCCCTACACCTCCACAACCACCCAACGACAATTTATTATTCACAGAGTGCAGCTGCCCCATGGCTGGCTCCATGCTGGCGGAGGGCTGAGGCACTGCCAGCACGGCGTCAGCTATTGTGGTGCATTCCTCAAAGAAAGTTAACGTGTTAACTTTCTTTGATGAATGCATCCATCTGCTGCCCATTGAGCTGGCGGGCCGCAGGCAAGCAAGAAGCAACGTTACTTCAAGTAATTTCACAAAATAATGTCGCACTCGGAACCAGCCCCAGGGTGGCTTATGAAACTAGCCCCAGGCCATCCCAAGTCCGACTTCCATTCTGCCGGCAGCCGAACGACTGATAGGGCAGTCCGCCCCTGATGATGGATGCTAAATGAGGGTGAGTTGAGAGGAATACATGAGTTAATGAGCAGGTGTAGCTTCAAACGCACCAGTTGTTGAGCAACTGCTGAAAAGAGTCTTTGGGTAGAAGTCCCACATTTTTCTCCCTCTTTCTCTTTGCCTCGCTTCTCCACCAGAAGAAAATCAAAATTCAGCACCATGCCTTTATGTTGCACGGTGCACACAACATGCCAATGAAGTCATCCATGCTAACATTGAGGGCAATTTTAAGGGGGTATTGACTATACCAACTGAGTTGAGTTATTAGAGGGCCCGATTTTGAGCTTGTGATAAAAGTAGTGAAGAAATCAGACATTCTCCCCTCCAGTTTCCAGCACCATTATTATGAGGTGGGTGGAAGGATTGGAGGGGAGATGTCGTGCTTTCCAGCAGCACAAGCTACAAAAATCTATCTTTTTGATAGAAACACGTGCACCAGTGGCACTGCAGGCATTTCTTAAAGAACTGGCACTTTCTCATTCACAAAAGTTTTCTTAAGCTTTCAGTAAACTGGAAAAGTGGTGCTGATGTCTATTAAATGCTATTTTTATAAAGGGAAATGTTGCAGTATTTAAACGCCTTTTGTCTGATGTGCGAAACCAGGGCTCTTGGAAGGAGAAACTCCTTGCAGTACCTGCCCTGCCTTCCCGATGGTTGCTACGGTTGTTGTCAGTCTGTAAATCAAGCACATGTAAAAGTCAAGGCTTTGATATCAGGTCATCACATTTTTATTTTGACAGCATGTGTTGATTTTAAGGAAAGTGTTCATCCTTCATGGAAGAACCCCTTTGTATTTTTGCATGCACCTCAGAATGAGGCCCAGAATATGGTGCTTTAAAGAAAAGTGTTCCTCCTTCATTAAAGAACACTTTCCTATTGTTGCATGCACCTCCGAATCGGGGCCAGAGAGTGTTAATTTATTATTATTTTTGTTTGGAAATCATGAGTCACTGCCCACTTTTGATAAAGCATATCATATGGAATGCCATTGAAGAATAATCACCAATGCCCCGTTGCCATGAGGGCAGGGCCGTAACTACCATACTATCGCAACGAGGAGAGAGTAACAATAGAAGGAAATCCTGTTTCTTCTCAAGTGAAGGGGAACAGTTCATGCCTGTTACACACATACACATACGGCTTCCAACTTCTGAGCCTGGAGAATCATGGTAAAGAAGCTTGTGCCACTGCATATCTGCACTATCTGGCTCTTGCACCTGAATTCTGATTATTCTGTGGCAAAATGACTTCTGCCCTGCTGGGGTATAAGGGTGAGTAGTGGCTAAAGCTCCTACTCAGCCCTCGTACTGCTACAAACCAAGAGCAATCCCAATCATAAAGGTAAAACAGGCACAGTCTAGAGATATACCTCCTTTGCCTTCTGTGGTAACGTGGGCTGAGGGAAGGCTATACTCTCAAGAGGGGTGTGAATGCGATTCAATAGGGACCCAAACAGCAAAGCATAATAGTCCAAAATAAAGGGAATGTCCAACCAAGGTTCTATAAAAATAGATAAAATGTAATGAAACTAACCATCTGCAAACATATCAAAATGGAAAAACACTACACAAAACTCAGAGACTAAGCAAAGATAGCACAATGCAGCACTCAGAGTAATGAATCAGAGGTGTAAGATAAGTATTAATCACAATGTTTTTTAAAAGGATATGTTCCTGGATGCAAAAAGGGGATTCATTACCTAACTGTCTCTAGGGCACAAAACTGGACCAAGGGGGAAGTTAAAAGACAGGAATACCTTCCTGCGGTTCTTGGTGGTTCGATAGCATTGAACCAGGCTTCTTAGTGCTGTGCATGCAGTTTGATTCAGGTTTGACTGTGTCAGTTGCATTGTTCCAGATGGGAAGTGAGTGCCAAGCCAAGGTTGAGCTGAAGTTCATTGCGGTTCAAAGAAGTGCAGATTTTAGGGGCCACCAGTAGGTTTCGCAGGTGGTTTGTTGGTGAATCAGCTGGTGGCTCGATGCACCTTTCGAGTCAAAACTTAGGTGTGGTGTTCAAAGACTGTGGTTCGAAGGTTCCTCCAGTGTCTGGTTGACTGCTGATGAAGATCTGCAGCGAATATGCTGGCAGGTCTAAGAAGCGCTTTGAAGATGGCGGGTACAAAGATGAGCTTCAGATTCAAACCAGGGTAAGGATGTGCTCAGCTAGCTGCTTGCAGATGTGCAAATTGTAAGGACCACCAGGGTCAGTTTGATGGTTCGTTCGACTGCGAAGATGCTGGTGACCGGATGCACGGTTCTCCTGGATTGGTGCAATTGAACATTTGAGCAGTAAATCATGAGGGCCACCAGGGTCAGTGTGACTGGTCAGTTTGAAAGTAGAGAGGTCGGAGACTGAATGCACAGTTCAGTTTGAGCGGTTCGGTGCAGTGTTCCATGATAAAGACTCAATGGTCCACCAGGGTCGGTTTGAATGGCAATCAGTCAGTGAAGATGTTGCCAGTTCGAGCAGCCGTTTGAAAGTGGCAGATGCAATAATGAGCTTGTAGTTCAAGCTGAGGCAATGATGTGCTCAGCTAGCGTGGGGCGATGTCGAAGATGATCGAAAACTCCGTACAGCAGTTTGAGGTGGTAGAGTACCAACAGCAGCACCGGATTGTCCCCTACGTCCAATGGTGTTGAACAGTCCCGAATCATGGTTCAAATTGGTCCAACTGTAGGAATACAGGCTTCCTGGCTTTCTTGGTCCACTGGTTGTTTTGAGTCCCAATCCAGCAGATCAATGATACGTTTTAGCCATTGTTCTTG
The DNA here is from genome assembly GCF_040938575.1 of Ambystoma mexicanum. Lineage (NCBI taxonomy): Eukaryota > Metazoa > Chordata > Amphibia > Caudata > Ambystomatidae > Ambystoma > Ambystoma mexicanum. The sequence goes on along the minus strand of NC_090934.1, from coordinate 949,607,697 downwards.
TCACCGAAGCACTGAGGAGGCTGGCTCACAAATGCAGGTGTCCTGCAACATGGTGAGACCCTGGTTACTGTTGTGGCTGGCAGAGAGGCAGCTTTTGTCCCAGTAGCAGGTAACCACCAATGGGGCCGGGGAATGGCTAGGGGAAGAGCTTCCATCTGCCTTGGACACTTAGTCTCCACCTCACTGGTGGAGGACTTTGGAAAGATAAACTCTCCCAACAGAGGTCCAATGAATTCTTTCTTAAGTGTTTGTCCATAGATGAAACAAAGAATTGGAGGGAGACCCTTTCGGTTGAAGGCAAAAGCCCACAGATGATTGGGCTAAAGGTAGGCTGCCTTATGGTCCAATCCCTGTTCCTGCAAGAAGTGTACTTTGCCTTCTGACATCACACTCAAGGTGCTTTGTGCTACAGGAAGTGGAGGGGACAAGAGGACAGATAGAGACAGAGAGAAACAAGATGGTAGAATCTTCATCCAACTGTAAAGTCATCCCTCTGTCTACATTTCCCTGCCCACTTCCCTTCTCAATAGAATCAAACTCCTTTAGATAAATAATATCATAAATTGAGGCTACACATTTTGTGAATGAGCGTGCCCTTTAATTCCTGTTCCTAGGCCAGCTTCCTGTGAGTTGGCTGCCTTTTGGGGAGGGTGTTACCTGTCCTCACAAAAGAAACAAAGAGAGGCAATCCAGAATCCTAGAGTCCTGCCAGCAGTGGCAAGGACAGCCTTGTATGGGAAGAATACACATAATCCCTTCACAGCTGATTTGGGCACAGAGGGCTGACCCATGTGTGATGTCAATATGCCGAGGCTGTAATAATTTTGAGAAATACCATCATTTATTTATAACTTATATTTATAGATTATTCTGCCACCAGAACAGTATGCTCATAATTATGGGTTTCGAGACAGGGGCGCATGTCTTAAATGCAACCCTTGAGCTGTAGAGACTTGGCTGTCACTGCAGCTGTCAAATGGGCACTTGTGACCTCTGAACCTGCTCTGCGTCAGAGTAGGCACTGCAGATCAGGATACTGATGCAGCAGGGCACATGTGCACACTATGCTTTTGGCGTGAAGCTTATGAAAGGGGAATCTGATTAGCAGATTACCCTTTCTGCAATGGAATGACCCCACCTTTTTATTAAATTAATAAAAATAAAAAAAGCCTGGGCTTCTACACCCTTTCAAAATGGCAATCCATTAAAGATCCACCATTCACTACAGTAAAAGACATGGCAAAATGGGCAGATCCTGGGCCAGATTCTGAGCTGCATGTAAAATAAGAAAAGTGGTATTCTGTGGTGGTACACCACTTTTCTTATTTTCCCCGTATTATAGGCCTAATTCTGAGCTTGGGTTAAACGCAGTGTAGAAGCTGACATTCTCCCTTTCACTTTTCAGCACCACCATTCTGAGGTGGGTGGAAGGCCTGTAGGGGAGATGTCATGCTATCAAGCTGTAAAAGCTACTAAAATCCCGTGTTGTGGGGGCAGCATATGCAACAGTGTCGTCACTGCAACTATTTCTTAAAAGACTGCTAATTTTCTAATTTGCAAAAGTGTCATTAAGCTTTCCTGTGAATTAGAAAATTGGTGCTGCAGTCTGGGAAATGCCTTAATTAACAAAGGGAAACATTTGCAGTAGATGTTGAGGTGCCATATTTGAACCCCTGTTTTTTTACACAGAAAAGCAGGGCTCTGCCCGGAGAATCCCATCACAGTCCCTGCCTTGAATTCATGATGTTTGCTAGGGTCGTTGTCATGCCGTAAATCAGGTACACGCATAAGACAGGCTTTCATGTCCCTACACCAATTATTTTCTTTGCCAGTATATGGTGATTTTAAGAAATGTGTTTTTCCTTCTTGGAACATAACATTGCTATTAATACATGGACCTCTGAATTGGGCCACCAGGGCCCAATTCTGAGCTTGTGCTAAAAGTAGTAAAGAAATTCAGCATTCTCCCCTCCAGTTCCCAGAACCACCATTCTGAGGTGGGTGAACATATTGGAGGGGAGATCTTGTGCTTTCTTGTAGCAAAAGCTACTAAAATCTCGCTTTGCTAGATAAACATGTGCACCAGTGAGACTGCAAGCATTTCTTAAAGATAGGCACTTTTCTAATGTGCAAAAGTGTCCTTAAGCTTTCAGCAAATTAGAAAAGTGGTGCTGCAGTAGAGGTTAATGGCACCTAACGTTTGTGATATTTTAACTCCAGTTTTATGACAGGCATAAGCAGTGCTCTGCCAATTGAATCCCTTTGCAGTCCATGCCTTGCATTCTGGATGGTTACCAGGGCTGTAGTCAGGCTGTAAAAAAGGCACATGCAGAAGCAGAGGCTGTCATGTCCCTAAACCACCTTATTTTTTGTCCGAATATGGTGCGTTTAAAAAACGTGTTGCTTCTGCTTGGAACAACACATTTCTATTTTTACGTGGACCACTGAATCAGACCCTCCATTATTCTGTGCCTTTTAGCACAGTGTGTGGTGGGTCCACTGTGATCTGTGCGTTGTGCCTACTGGGATCATTTAGCTGTGCAATGGCGGCCGCCTTGGCAAACGTGGGAATTGTCGTTGCACCTTCAAATTCACAGGACAGCGCCTGCTATTTACTTGAGCAGGAGAAGCAGCACAATTTGCTGAAATTTAATCACTTTGAGAAATTTCTGAAATCAAGACAGTTCGCCGAGGGAATCATGATTTCCCACCCTCAGCCAGATCTGCCTAGTATACAGGTTTAGCACAGAGATTCTGGGTTTTTACACTCTTCTCTGGGTCTCCAGAGAAGAGCGTGGGGTCCTTGGGATTTTCGGCAGTCCCAGCAAGACTGCCCACACCTCCATGTGATTAGCTATGAAGAGGAAGTGCCAAGCACCATGCACACTCCAGCCGCCCCCTTCGAAGTACCAGGTACGTTCACGCCAAAATTTGGAGAACAGATAAACCAGCAGAGAGCCGCAGTTGGGCTCTGCCCAGTGCCTATCAGAATAACAGCGCCTGTTGAAGTACCGACACCTAAGAAAACCTGGACAGTAAGGTATCCATTGAGAAAACCATATCTACAAGCAAGACAAAATAAAGGTTGTCAAAATGTAATACCTGAAGAAGCCAAGAAGATACTAAAGGTAGACGAATGGTGACATCATGAGAAATCAGGCTGACGCACATATAGAAGAAAGAATGACCTGAGAATATTAACAAAGAGATGAAATACCATGGATAAGTGACATCTTGAGCCTAAAGTGAAACAGTTGATGTCAAGATGAAGAAACGTATGCCATATGCACGATGAAGATATTCAGTTAGTTTAAACGTGTACAGATGCAGGAAACCCGCAAGAAGCAAAGAAATCGTGAAGCTTGCTTATGCTTAGTAGTAAAATATATTGCAGCAAGCACCAACCATTCATTTATATATACCTCAAAAGCACTTTATAGATGAGTGAAAATCCACTACGCACATGAGCAGGACTGTACAGAGGTTACTAAAGGTCTCAAGAGGAGAGTGTTGCAGCAAAGAAATCGAGAATTAAGACGGAGAGAAACCCAGCTGAAGGTAACCATGCCAAGAAACCAAGGTCATATCAGGCTGCTGGAAAAGGCCACAGTTGATACAATTAAGAGAAAAACAACAGAGTATCCTGTTCTGAAATGTCAAGATAAGCCACGGATGGTAGAAGACTGGCAGAATTAAATCAATTACACAGAATTGCATGAAAAAGAGGTCGATTTCATGGTGTCCTAATCACATGACAGGGCAGGCAGGAAGGGACGAGACTTTCACACATACGCATGGATCCCTGCCATACCGATACTGCTTAACTTTCACAGACCAAGAAGCAGACTCAAGGCCAAACTACAAAGAAGTAATTGACACATGACCACTGAGGTGATGATTGATTGTAACATAATTGGAGGCAAGCTGGGGTGCAGAAAAACTCCCTGTACCTGGCTGCATGCTGCTAGACGTGAGTGGAAACGTATAGTAAGTAGAACCAATGAGATGCCATACTTTTAGCGACGTTTACAGTGGCCATTTTGAAGGGAGGGCTGAGTTGCACCACCTGACATTGATTATCCAATCCCCTCTCCCCATTACCACATACCGTTATAGTACCTATTTTAAAGTTACCTTCCTATAACCAATCACATTGCATGTTAGGTTTTTAAGATTGCGTGTCAGTGATGATGAGTTTTTGATATAAATGATGTGTTTTTTCTGAAATTAAGTGGAGCTTAAGCGAGAAGGAAGATCGAGCGGTTGCTGATGATGTTCATTGAACTCCCCGTTTTTTGTACTTGTCATTAAACAGACTCGCTTTGCCAAACTATTGAGTTGCCATTATTATTTGGTGCAACAGTACGAATCTGCATCCCCATCTATCTCGAGGGTGGTGCTGCTGCTCATTTGAAAGGGCTGTTTGGAGACCCCCAGTCTTATGCGCCGGCTGGGGTCCATCCAGTTCACTTGGTGAACAGAGATTAGATGGTTAGATTAGATAAGACACCCATTGGCCATCGACATAAGTAACTTCGGGTCCTCGGCAACATTACAAGTCCTTTGCCATCCGGCTGAAAGAACAAGAAACTTCCCGTAGATAGTGGCTATTCTAATTAAAAACCCTGCCGAGTAGGTGTGAAGGGACCTTTGCTTTTGTCCAAGAAACCCTTCCCACTTCTACGAGCAGCAGATCGGACGAGCAGCTTGGAAAGGCGGTAACGAAGGCGGTTATCCCAAGCGCCCGGAGAGGAAAAACATGCGAACGGTGAGTGAAAAAGACTGAATCCTTTGGCAAAAAGTGCATGCCTTAAAAACAATTAAAGGGAAGGTAACGGAGGGAGGTGGGACAAATATAATGTCAGAGTAAGAGTATTATGTATATATAAGGGGAAAATATTGACTCGAGGGTGGCTGAGCAATATAGAGAGATACCTGGAGTGACAGAGATAAGAGTATATGCCCATTTTCCTAGGTTTTAAAGAGCACTAGAAGAAGCCTTCATTTAAGATCCTGAATGAGAGGATGACGTAGAAGACCAGATCGATTAAAGACGATCTGAAAGAAATGGGCTTAAATTCCATGTCGGAATACAAATTAGGGGCAGAATGCATCTGAGGAAACAGATGGCATGATATTTGTGTGGCCGGCCGGAGTCTGTCTGTCTTTTTTATATGTTTAGATAGATCTATGATGTCATCATGTAAAAAAAACTTTTTGAAAATAGCATGAAAATTGCACGATTGTAATGATATGATGTTGCAGGGCATGGATTGATTGTTGTAGTTAACAAAAGTAAAAGTAAAATTATTGTTGAAAAACGGGATTGGAGCTTGCAATGATTGGTGCTCGCTCATATTGTTGATCTTGTTTGTGAAACATAAAGCATAATAAAGTGTTATACAGAGATAAGATAAACATGTTAAGCATGGAAGACATTACCCCACCGATACACATGTGCAAACAGCTGCCGAAGCATGCACCTAAGCTTCAACAGTACAGTGCAGAATGAGTTAAAGGGGCCGCAAACAAAATGTTTATGTCATGGCCCCAAGGTGGATCGCTACCTAAAACGGTCCTGCAGCACATGACGACATATTTGCATGCCACGTATACTGGCAAAAAGTTAGACAAACGCCTAGCTAGTTTAGAGCTTTGGAAAATGTACCAACAAGAAAAAGAGGAGGAGCCATCGTTAGATTGGATACTGAATATATGCACAGAGGGGGGTGAAGAGCCTTCTGCGCCACCCGCCCATCTGAAATAAAAAGCAAAGCTAGGAAAGATGAAGGACTATACCCATTAAGGGGACTTAAAGCAGCAACGGGATAAAGCAACCCGTCATATGAGTCACCTACGCAAAGTAGTGATGAAAGCCCAGAGAAGGACAGAGAAAGGAATATTACCTCCAAAGTCCCAAAGGACAAGGAGAGACGTGAGAAAGAAAAATGAGATCAAGCACAAGCAAGTACATTTCGAGGTACGGAAAGAGAGTTAAAGAGATGGAAAGGAGACGAGGACAGGACTGATGAGATGGCATTCACACAAAACGAATGGATGGGAGGTCAGATTTTATTGAAACTCGATGGTAAAGGCATTGAGGATATGAGACAAAGGGGAGAACAAGATGAATTGTAAAGGAAAGAGAAGGAGAAGGAAAAACGACTGAGAGATGAAGGGCCTAAGAAAAAGGATAGGCAGAAACAAGAGCAGTTATATTGTGATGAGCAGGTCAGAAAACAGGAAAAGGCAGAGGAACAAAGAAAACGCGATCATAAGCAGAGAACAGCTGATGATCAGGATAGACAAAAACAAAGGAGAATAGAAGAAGAAAAACAAAAATACGGGAGAAGAGAATACAAAGGCAAAGAGATGAGGAAACACGAAGGGCAAATGAATGAAGAGTTACGAGGAAGCAAGAAGAAGACAGGGTCAGAGAGGAAGCAAGGACACGTAGAGAGTTTGATTATGACATAGAACGCAAGTGAAGAACAAGACCACGGGATCTCGAATATCTGGAAAGAGAGGTTAAAAAACCCGATCCAGTAGTAGACTGGAAAGTTATAGAAGAATTCTTTCCTGAATACGATTCAGTACTAGGCACATCTAGAGCAAATATCGAAGATGACTTCGACAGCAGAAGCATCAGAGAGACGATCGATAAAATATACGATGAGATGAGGCTAGAAAAGGGAAGCAGAGGATGAGCGTCTTGAGAGCACTCAGTTGTACAATACTGAGGACGCCTCCCGAAGTAGCAGAAATAGAGAGCTATCCTTAGATAGGCTGACTCTAAATAGAAATGAGGAGGATGAGAGAAGTTGCACGAGTTGGGCACAGACAATATCAGACCCAGAAAGAGGAGAATGTGAAGAAAGAGAAGACGAGAGAAGACGCGAAAGACGCTTCTCTAGGGGAAAGGGAATAAGATGGTCAGATTCTAGTGGGTCTGCACCTAAGGCATCGGAGTTAGCCATACAATCAGATCGGCATGAAGGAGTATCATACGGTCAGAGGGGGGTGTCTCCACCACTCTATGTGAGCAGATTATGGACATTACCAGGTATACAGCGATGCAGGAGTTTTACCCCTGCAGTGGATAGAAAAATGATGAGAGAGGAAAAGGAGCGCCATGCGTCACAGTTCTCCTTACTAGAAAAAGGAGGAACGAGGCCACAATATATATACCTTGGCCACAAATGGGTAGAGAAAACCTGAAAAATAAGCTCCCAATGTTGACATCGGGAGCCGGAAAATGTATACATGAGTTAGAAAAAATGACAGGAGGGAACAAGTTAGCTATAGGGGATATTGAGGGTCTTTTAATCACCATACTTGGTGATAGAGCTGACGATGTGTGGACACGTGCATGTTACCCTGGAGTGACTATAGTTAATACCGCGCATGACGGAGCGCCATTTAACAATTGCAGAACTGCGGTATGGAAAGCGCTTTGAGTGCTATACCCAGACACTTCTGATATGGGAGCTATAATGACAAGCAAGATGAAGGAGTAAGATGATCCTTTGCTTTACATTCAGAATTTCCAAGACGCCTGGGTGCTGAAAACTCGTGAATCTTGGGGGAAACCTATACCCGTGTTTTACCATATATTATGCCAAGGGCTGCCAGAACAGGTACAGAAGCAGCTCAAGAAATTGGTAGGGATTGAGGCTAAGGGATGGTCTGAAATACAGCTGACCATTGCGCACTATTGCAGGCTGCTGCAAGAAAAGAATCGCAAAAAGGATGCTGCACGAAAAGGTGAAGAGGCTAAATTAGTGCTGAAAAAAGTATCGAAGTATGCCATTGAAGGGGCAATGATAACCAATACAGAAGGATCAAGCGTACACCAGGGCAATAGCCAAAGACAGGTTGATCAAAGCAATAACGGGTATTACCCAAGAGGAAGAGGCTTTCGAGGAAGAGGATGGAAGAGTAATCGGGGAGGTTTTCAGAGTAATCAGGGAGGTTTTCAAAATATGCAAGGTGGAAACCAGGACATGCAGGACAGCTCCAAACCCAACCTCGCTGATGATGTTGTGTGGGAGGAACTGGCAGTCAACTTCTTTGGGCCCCTCTGTAATGGCACCTATGCTCTGGTCATGATTTACGAGTACTCGAGATAGTTGGGATGGTGGCTGCTGCTTCTCAGGGAGGTAGCCAGGACGGCTGGTGCCAGGGTGTTTCTGCAGACTGCCCTGAAATGGTCTTCACCACTGCATGCTGCGCACTTCTGGCTAATTGACGGGCACCTGCCCTCATGGGGAAATTCGTAGTCGCACCGTCAGCATGACTTTGCTGACTGGGTTTGTCGGGTATGGTTGGCGTTAGTTTCCTGATGACCGCCTGGTCTCTAGTGTGTGACGAGATCTTCACTTGTCCCAGTCCAACCACTTTCTGTGGAACTGCCGAATCTGTGCGGGCCATTGCCAAGATTTTGTCGAGGGTCCTCTGTTTCTGGAGGAGTTTGCTTTGGAATTCTGTAGACCCACACCCCACAATGACTTGTGAGCATAGCGCTTTGTCATTTGAGTATTGATGAACAGCACAGTGCTTCATGCGAATCCGGAGCCGCATGGCATAATTGTCCATAGATTCCCCTTTCTCCTGCATCATTATATGAAAGATTTGCCTCTCGTAGTCCACGTTAGAGGGTGGTGCAAAATAGGTGTCTAGCGCTTCTCGAATTTCCTAGTAGGTCACCTTTTCCTCATCAACCAGTTCATAGAGGATGTCTCTCACGGTGGCCCCCACTGCTAGGATAAGTATGTTCTTCTTCCTTTCTTCATCCATGAGGCCCATTGCCCCCATGTGCACCCTAAAGTCCTTCATCCATCGGACCCTTTGAGGCCAGTGTCTCTAAGGTCGAACGCCTGCTTTAGCTGCTTCAGGGTGGTGTCATTTTGGCCATGTGCTAAGGTTTCCGACAATCATGCCAGCACAGTTGCTGCAATGTCTTCATCCGACATTGCTGGATGGCGGTGTGCTTTGGAGTGAGTGCCTAAACTGTAGGCAGGCTGACTGTTTCTTTACTGTGGACCCCAAAGAAGATGGTTCCTTATGAGGACTTTCTTGCTCCTTGTACTGTGGGGCCTTGTCACTGGGGCACTGTTCCTTGCTGCTGCACAGGCTTTCCTGTCCCTGTCGGCGTGTGTGGTCTTTGGGGAAATGAGGCCTCATAGGCCACGATACCACTGACTCACCGTTGCGGCCTGGGCTGGAGCTGCAAGATGTGGGCTCTTGAATCCATGAGCCTGTCTGATGCGTATTCACCGCCTCCCTCTCCCTCTCTGAGGAAAGAGCTACGGTCTGGGGGACCACGCCAGATCCGTCGTCCTCATTGCCAGTGTTAATCTGGGAGGAGCAGGACGTTCACTCGCATGGCTCGTAGCCTTGTCGGCATTTACACGCTGCGTAACAAATAAGGAGGCCCACTCAGTAGCTCTGGTCTCAACTTCTTTTTTATTCAAATTGCCTTCTTCCCCTTAACTCTCGTCACATTCCTCTCCTTAGCCCCACCCCTGCCCTAACCCCGCCTTCCACATAACGATGTGGACAGAACATGACCCCAACTTGTAAGAACATGAGAGCGTCATTTTTGTTTTTCAAATGTAGCAGGTCTGCCATCCGCCGAATACGACTGTTGGATACAAAAGCTGCAGAGAGCCCTTTTTGGCTTACTGCACAAAAACCCAGACTCATTTAAAAGTGGAAAAGGTCACTTTAATGTGACAGGCCAAAGCTTACAATTAAACGCTTACCTGGCTCCATGGCCTTACAAACTAAAGACATATTTTAAACAACCAATTAAATAATTAAACATTCTCATTTTTTATCCAACAATTAAATAATTAAATAAAGCTATTTCCTCCCTAACTATCCCTTGACCCTACCGTCTCCTTACCCCTTTTCCAGGCGTCCCGCTTTTTCCCCGGGGCCATGCCCCTCCAGGCTCAATACCTGTTCCCCGTGATGGCCCGCTTGTGCAAACAGCGCCACCCCATCCTTTCCCATGTCATTCCCCCATTGTGCTTCCCTCCCCCCACATCAAAAGGGGCCATGTCCCCGGAGCCCAGGACCACTTCAATACCCCTCAGACTCTCCTCTACACCAATCTTCCCCTTCCTATGACCTGCAGCCAGTCTGACCTGCCACATCAGCAACAAAATTGTACCTTACAACTTCACTAATGCCCCGACCTGTCACACAAAACTACCATATAATAGCTCCTTAACAGACCAAAAAACCCTGTAAGACCTTGACATGGGATGTAAAAAAAAAAAACCCTGCAGAAACCAAGTACAATGGTCCCCCATCCCCCTTTAATAAAACCAGACACCAGACCTAACCCAAAATGAAGGGGGTGGGAGGGCGGGATAATCACCAAATCCAACTGTCGCCTGCCTCCCGAACCTTCCCTGGCCCCTTAAATACCCTAGGGAGGCGCTCTGCCCCCCACGGCCACTCGCTGGCCATGTGCAGCGCCAAAAACCTCCCCCTTTTGGCTTACTGCACAAAAACCCAGACTCATTTAAAAGTGGAAAAGGTCGCTTTAATGTGACAGGCCAAAGCTTACAATTAAACGCTTACCTGGCTCCATGGCCTTACAAACTAAAGACATATTTTAAACAACCAATTAAATAATTAAATAAAGCCATTTCCTCCCTAACTATCCCTTGGACCCTACCGTCTCCTTACCCCTTTTCCAGGCATCCCGCTTTCTCCCCGGGGCCATGCCCCTCCAGGCTCAATACCTGTTCCCCCGTGGTGGCCCGCTTGTGCAAACAGCGCGCGCCACCCCATCCTTTCCCGTGTCATTCCCCCATTGTGCTTCCCTCCCCCCACATCAAAAGGGGCCATGCCCCCGGCACCAGAAAAACCCTCCCCCGAGGTGTGCTTTCTGCCCCCCCCAACAATTTTCCTACCTCCAACTCCTCAACCAATCTCCCAGCCAAGAGCTCAAGTCCGCCAGATAATGATTTTTCCCCAAACCAGAAAGTTTACCCATCCTCTCTAAATCTCATCAATCCTTTCTAAACCATCTCCTTACGGTCCAAAACCTGTACTGACACCGATGTACAAAATTCTACCATCTCTCTGTTTATCCCCTTCCTTGCCCGCTCTATCGGACCCTCATTTCTCGCTCCCCTCCCAACTCTCTGTGGCAAACACGTAGTCCCCCCTACAGTTGCTTGAGGCCACACTTGTCGGACCCATAACAAAAAACCCTTTTTATTTTCCTAAGAAGAGCCACACCAGTATCCCTTACCAGATCATTTTTCCCACCAAGACTAATCCCCCCCTAACTTTTCCCTCAACCCAGCCAACATAGGAAGCAACTGATCCCAGCACAGCCCCCCAAACCCGGACCATCTTACCACATCTTTATAGTTGCACCCCAGTTGCCTGCCAACAACCCTTTCCTCAGCTTCTTTCCCCGCCCACTTAACCCTAGAATGTCCCAAAAACCAGATTTTTGACATCTGACCGTACCTCCTAGCAGCATCTGAAAAAGAAATTACAAAATCACTTACAAATCAACAACATCCTAATAAATGCAACACTCCTGCTACCTACTGAAAAAATGTTATAACGACATTCCGTTTGACCCGGTCCCTGGCACACCCTTTGTATCTCCCTTACTCCCAGCGTCCCCACCTATTCACCTACTCCTCTGAATAGCCCAGCCTGCTACCTTCAGATGCTGCACCCCTCCTAAGTGAATGAGTTCCAACCTCCTAACCTTTCCCACACCACTAGTAACACCTTCCTCAGTACCCTATCCTTTCTGGCCATCTCCTTAACCCTCTCCGGAAACACTCAAGGTCCTCTCCTACCTGTCCCCCTATATTCCGCCCCTTTCACCTAACCTTTAAACAATACACCTAAACTCACTTAGCCCCCCCTTTTTCCCCTAAACTATTACTCTCCTGCTCACCCTTGCCCCCCCACCATCCATCACTTTATTAATTTGGCCCTGCGTTGCCCCCCCTGCACCGCAGGCCCATGAGCACCCCGTCCATGCAGGCCCTTTACTTTATTACTCCTCTCGCCACTACACCAGGGGCCAAACCTGCACCCCCGTCCATGCAGTCCCTTCCATATAACTAATCTTCAAGCTCCTTGCGTCCATTACCACCTGTTTCCCACCTGCACCAGGGGCCCTAGTGCACCCCCGTCCATGCAGGCCCCTTTTCTGCCTTACTCCTCTCCACCGCCGCACCGGGGGCCAAACCTGCGCCCCCGTCCATGCGGACCATTCCACATAAATTCCTCTTCCAGCACCTTGCTTCGTTGCTCCACCTTTTTCCCCCAGCTGCACCAGGGGCCCTAGCGCACCCCCGTCCATGCAGACCTATCTCATCACTTCCCCCTGCTGCACCAGAGGCGCTCCCGCACCTCCGTCCATGCAGCCTGAAGCTTACTCACCCTGTCGTGCGGCAAGCGTGAGGGCTTCGCCACCGTCAACCATACCCTCCAAACGACGGCCACCACCCCTTAACAATTTCCACAGTTACACCCCCCTGTGGCCCTCCCCTACCTACGATTCTTCCTGCTCACCTCTCTCCTACCCCCTTTTAAATCGCCCCCAAAACCTTTCATCAAACCTTGTGCCCCCCCTCCTTTTACGATAAACTGAGCCCGACCTACCAGTACACCCCAATTTACCTGGCATGCGGTCCTTCCCCCCCACCTCCTTGCCCCGCTCCTCGCCCTGACCCACTGTCCCTTGCCTGAAAACAATCCGTAACCGGATGCCGACCCGCACACCTGATGCACTCGTGTTTAAATTTGCACATCCACCTCGTGCAGCCTTCTTTATTGAACGCCCAACATGCTGCCGAGGGCTGTCCTCTGCCTCCTCCCCCCACCTCCTCATGGGCGGGGCGACCAAGAAAGGGCCGGTAAGGCACAGGCAGCCCACTTGCTGTGTGCAATGTCGGGGCAGGGCTCGTTGGAGCCATCCATTGCAGCCAAAGATCCATGTCTATCTCCCCCCAGACCGCCTGACTGTCCTCCGCCATTCTCGCTCTGAATTCCTCATCATAGCGTACCCAGGCAAAACCCCCAAAACTTGTGAACGCCCTCCTAATTACGTCCATATATTTAAGCAGGGCCACGCAACGCTCTGGGAATTTTTCACAATATACACTGGCATAAATGATAAATGCCGACGTCCAATTCTCAATAGTCACCGGGACCCTTGGGCGCGAAGCCAGTTCCCTCTCTTCTTCTTTAGACCACTCCTTTGCTCTCACTTCCCTATGGAGCAACTTAAAAACATCTACAAATTCCCCCGCCTGAATCTTCTCCCTGGTCGCTGCCATCAAGTGCGCCCCCAAAGGTTTTGTGATACCCATGTACAGCATTTTTTTCTCCTTGCCTTTCACTTCAACCTCCTTTTCTTTTGCACCCTGTACCTCGAGCGCCAATGGCTCCACCACCTTGTCAGTTTGAACCTCCACTGAGCAAATGCTCTTTTCATCCCCCAAGGCACCAATGGCCTGTACCCCAACTTCTTTCCTTGCCCCTTGCAGACAAGACCCCTCCTTTCCCATCCCCATTCTCGTGTCCCCTCTCTGCCATGCAGATGACCATTCCCTTTCCCGCTCACCTCTTTCAACACAGCCTGTCTGCCGTCTGGCGTCCACACCGATGCTCCTCATCTCTTTTCTTACAGGGCTCCTACTGCGGGGACAAAACATGTCAGCAGACTCACCCAGCCAGTTGCTCCCCCGACCTCTAGCCCTTCGACCGCCCTGCACCTGTCTTTCCCACTCCCCCCTCAAAGCTCTTCTCTCCTCCCCCCTTTCCCTTACAGCCCTATAACCTTCTTCCTCCCACTGCCCCACATAAACCTCCAAACCAACTTCATCACCCCTTAAATACCATTGTGGCTGCGAGCTCATGCTCGAGTTGAGTCGATCTTCTTCCTGCGAGCCTGGGGTGTCTGCCCCGCCACTCATCTGACGTCTTCTCGGCGGGGCCGCAGAAACCCCTGCCTGGTCCTCTTCTCTCGGGCGAGGCGTGCAGTCCTCCACCCTGTAATCCTCCTCGCTAGGGGCCGTACAGCACCCTCTAGACTCTCCTCGCGCGGACCGAGGAGGGGCCGTTCCTAAACCCTCTCCATCCTCTTGAACAGCGGGGGCTGCGCAGTGCCCTCCGCCCCCACTTCTCTTAACCAGGGGGGCCGTTCCGCGCCCCCCCTATCCTCCTCAATTAATGGGGACCTCTCTCTCCTTCTCCCACCTGCACTCTTCCGCAGGTATTTACCCCCTTTCCCCCTCTGCCCAGTCGCCTCTTTCTGCACCCCCTCAGCCCCCCCACCGTGGCTCCCCTGACTCACCCCTTTCCGAGCACTCCTCACCTCCCCCAATTCCCCTTGGTCATTATTAGCTCCATCCCTAACTGGCTCCCCCCCGAAATCATTTCACCCCTGGACGCTCTCCTGTCGATCTCCCTCCTCATCTTCCTGCCCCTGGATTCCCAAACCTCCCCTCTCCCCGCTGTGGGGGTGCACGCCACCACTGCCGCGAGAGCCCCATCTGCCGCTGCTCTACGCTGCGGCCTACCACCACCTAACTCCACCTCGCCCGTGACCTCCACCACCGCCCCTTCCAGCTGTGCCTTAGATGCCCTGCTGATAATTTCCAGGGCCTCCCTCAGAGCCCTAGCATCCACCAAACCCGTCTTGCTAGCTCCCCGGCCCACCATTGTGCACTAATACTCCGAATGTGCACTAAAAACTATGCCCCTTTCTACTCACTACCTAACTAAGCCCCCGAGCCAGCACCTACCCGTGGGCAAACCCCAAAAATTGGGAAACCCACTAAACAATTTTGGGCTATAAAGCAAATATACTTAATAAAATAAATTAAATGATGTAATTCCAATGTATAAAATATATTAAATAATTGTGGACCGAACAGAATATTTTTTTATTTTTTTATTTTTTTAAAATTTATTTATTTATGTTTAAACCCCCCTTTCAATAATAACCCTGCCCTAAACAAAAAACCCTTTTGCTCCTGACCTGCCCCAGAGAAGAAAATACCCCCAAAAACCAGAAGCTCACGAAGAATTGGGGCCCAAAAAAGATATTCCTACACTGCCCCCTGGCGGCTTACAGGCCGCACCGCACTATCACCGGAAATGAAGCGCCGTCCCTTTAAGGGAACTGCAGTGCCCTCTTAGGCCGGAGAATGCTACCGTGCACACACACGGGACTCCACAGCAAACAGAGAGGGATCCCCAGGCAGCTGTCCCAACCTAATCATCCACTCCAGGAACCCCTGCGACCCCAGAAAACTACTCTCCACCCCCCCAGAGATATAAGGCAAAACGCTCTGCCCCCACCCCATACAACACCGAAGCTGGGCACTGAAAAGCACACGGGCCACACAGAAACCCCAGAAAGCTGCCAGCCAACGGCGCCTGGACCAGTAAATGAGGAGGTAACTTATTTACGATACCTCCGCTACTATTATAAGTTATTAAATAAATATATGTATTTTTTTTGTTTTTTTTTTAATAAACTAAACTGCCTACCCAAAAGTGCTGTTGCTACACTGCCCCACTCCTCACCTCCACAAAAACCCCCTCGTAGGCCCAAATCAGGGAAGGCTCGGGAGCAGGCGACAGGACTGAACAATCACCAAATCCAGCTGTCGCCTGCCTCCCGAACCTTCCCTGGCCCCTTAAATACCCTAGGGAGGCGCTCTGCCCCCCACGGCCACTCGCTGGCCGTGTGCAGCGCCAAAAACCTCCCCGGGGGAAACGCTTCGCGTTCCCCCCGGGTTCCCCCTTCATCAGCCTTTTGACTTCATCTGCCCCATTCAGAATGAGGGTGGAGGGCCCATCCCCTGCCTTTTCTCTTAAGTGATGAACTACAAAGCAGAGTTTCTTTCGAGTGGAACAGGCTGGAGGCAGGTAAGGGTGGGTCAAACTGAGGTCAGGCAAGGGAGACATGGCACAGGACTTGCAATAAAAACTGCGCATCTTTTGCTGTGGTGTTCAACTATTGTTTAGCACGTGATCCTGTTATGTGTTTACACTGTGGGGCTACAGGGCTCTGAAACCGTCCCAAGCCACAGTGTGATAGTTTAGGTTATACATTATCTCAAGCAAAGGAGAGACACTTTAAACATCCTGAGAGTTTGGAAATATCCCGATTGCAGCATCCAGAGCGACATAACAAAAGCATTATTTTGGCTTTCTCAACAAGCTAATGTTCAACACATTCACAGCCACACAACCAGAGTGCACTGGAGCAATATGCCTGCTACCATATGTTAAATGTTAAATGTTAAATGTTAAATGTTAAAGGTATTTGTACCGTGCACCGTCACCAACGGATTTGGTCCCCAGGCGCTCTGGCGGATCTGTAAACAATAAGGTGGGATGGGTTAGTAAGGTGAAGAGGTAGTAGGACAGTGAGAGGTGGCAGCTTCAACTCCGTATACATCGGGTGCTGAGCTTTGGTGCGGGTATTGGATCGGTGTCAGTCCGCGTGTGCTGTTGCTCCGGCATATGTGTTGTTGCAGTGTTGTGAAGTGCATGCGGCTTGTTGTGGGAGAGATGGTTGTGTGAGTTTTTTTAAGTGAGATAGGTATGCAGAGTTTGAGCTTATATTGGTTAGTGGGTTACCATTAGCATGCTTAATTAACATTCACAGATTTGTCTAAGTGGGGCACTAGTTGACCTTTACGATCCTATCTAGATGCGGTGCAGGTTAATGTTTAGAATTCTATCTGGGTGTGGGCCTGCTAACATTCACAATCTTATCTAGATGCAGCGCAGGCTAGTGTTCACAGTTCTAAGTGTGGCACATGCTAACATTCAAGTTTCATCTAGGTGCAGGCATGCTATCCTTCAATCAAAATCCTTTCTGGATGCTGCACGTGCTAATGTTTACAATTCTATCTGGGTGTGAACATGCTAATATTCACAACTCTATCCAAGTGTGGACATGCTAATATTCACAACTCTATCTAAGTGCGGGCATGCTAACATTCAAAGTCCCATCTAGATGCGACGCAGGCTAATTTTCACAATTCTATCTGAGTGTGGACATGCCAATATTCACAATTCTATCCAGGTGTGGACATCCTAATATTCACAAGTCTAAGTGTGGACAAGCTAATATTCACAACTCCATCCAAGTGCGGACATGCTAATATTCTCAATTCTATCTGAGTGTGGACATGCTAATATTCACAACTCTAAGTGCGGGCATGCTAACATTCAAAGTCCCATCTAGATGCGACACAGGCTAATATTCACAATTCTGTCTGAGTGTGGACATGCTAATATTCACAACTCTATCTAAGTGCGGGCATACTAACATTCAAAGTCCCATCTAGATGCGACGCAGGCTAATATTCACAATTCTATCTGAGTGTGGACATGTGGAGTGGTCTGCATGTATCCCCGGCTCCGATGTGACTACTGCAGACACATATTATGCGTGTTCTGCTTGGTTCCCCAGCTCCTGTGTGACTACTGTAGACACATATTACGAGTGTTCTGCATGGACCCGAGCTGTTGTGTGACTACTCCAGACACATATTACATGTGTTCCTCATGGATCCCGAACTCCTGTGTGACTATTGCAGACACATATTACGAGTGTTCTGCATGGACCCCCAGCTCCTGTGTGACTAATGTAGACACATATTACATGTGTTCCTCATGGATCCCGAGCTCCTGTGTGACTAATGCAGACACATACTATGCATGTTCTGCATGGAACCCCAGCTCCTGTGTGACTAATGCAGACAATTATTATGTGTGTTCTGCATGGACCCCAGCTCCTGTGTGACTACTGAAGACACATATTACGAGCATTCTGCATGGAACGCCAGCTCCTGTGTGACTACTGCAGACACATATTACGAGTGTTCTGCATGGACCCCCAGCTCCGGTGTGACTAATGCAGACACATATTACGAGTGTTCTGCATGGACCCCCAGCTCCTGTGTGCCGACCGGTGTAAGCTGAGAGTTATCTGAAACTGGAATCAAGCAGCCCTGCACTCAAAGAAGGGTCATGCGGCCGCTCTGGCATAGAATCACAGCCATCTAGTGATCTCGCCTCGAGGAAAAACCTCCACGGCATGACAAAACCAATATCAAAACTGTTCAGTCTCCGGCTTATCAGGGGGTTACATTACACCAGTTCCCAGTCCCTAGTAGTCTAACTAAAAAGGCAAATCGCATGCAGCTACGACTGAACTCCATCATCTGCACCCAGTTAAATCACTGGAAAATGGGTTTTTAACAATGACGGTATTTCAGACGGTCAGGGCAATTACAGGGCAGTCAGAAAGCTACTCAATGATGCACTGTCTGTTTACGTACAACCCAAAAATGATATGCTTTTAGGCATGCCAGGTTTCCTGCAGGAACAGCCATTACAATGAGTCCAGTCAGAGCACTGTGCTTGGGACTCAGCAAAGCTCCAAATTCTCTGGGTCATTTTTCAGACAGGTCACTGTGTTTCCCACGGCTCGATAGCCCTTCGGTTTTCAGAGGGCTGACCGGTCATCGTGCCGCCTTCCAATACAAGGATCGTGTTCACTGAGCATCCTACGGAGCACTAAGCAGAGATGCAAAACCTCCCCTCGCCTCAAAACGCGCCGCCACATGCCTGTTTTTGCAAAGTTAACTATATAGGTGTAGTGCGTGATCGCAATAACGGGCTAAAATACTGGAATAATTTGCTGCCTCCGGTTGAAATACACCGAGATAATCAATTTTTTCTCCATTTAGGTTTCAATTATGGTTGAAAAATGGAAAGCAGGTTTGTGAAAATATCATTAATGTGAGCTATCGCCGCACAGAGTCGAGTTAAATCAAGTCTATGGCTTTTTGTCTTAAGAAACCATTTGTTTTGCACCTCCATCTGGAAGTCCAGATTCGACAAGACAGATTTATATGCGAGATACCCAGACACGGGAAAGAGATGAATCCTTGTTTAAAATGCACTCAAAGCGGCCTAAAACTAATCTCCCAGAACAGCTTCCAAAGGAGCAGGCAAGCACGGGGAATATTTATAGCTAGGAGTCAGTGGAGTAACTTTGCTGAGAATGTTAGGGGGGAAAGGGGTGGGGTGGAGGGAGGGCGGGTGGTGGCTCTTAGGAATCGTTTCGGCCAAATTGTTCCATAAAATTTGGTGGAATGGTAGATTTGACTGAATTTGGTCACCACCATTAGTTCGAAGCCAAAGATACCGAACGTGAAGAGCATGGGTTGCGGGGGTGTCCCCCGCTCCCCATGTTGGGTATTTTTGAGTTTGGCGGTTGCGGGAGTGTCCCCCGCTTCCTCAGCATTGGTGGCACGGTACCCAACACTAAAAAAGAATTAAAAGGGGACCCTGCAGCGTCAGATCCGACCCGCGTTAGATGCAAGGTACAGGAGAGGCGGCGGATGAAGAAAAGGTAAGCGGGGGGGGGGTTCATGGGTGTACTGGCAGTTTGGGGGAGACATGGGTTTGGTTTTTTGTACCGAGGTAAAAACGTATTTGCAGCAAAAATGACTATGGTCAATTTCGCCGTGATTTTATACCACGGTCAAGCAACCTAAATCCCTGAGGGATAACACTAGACTACTACACCACAAGAGTCCATTGCTGACGCTCTGTTATAACTCTCATAAGACTGATGGCCTATCTTTAAAATTCAATTGGGCCCCCACACATCTGTAGCCGGCCTGCCATATACCCAGTGACACAACATAACATTCACAAACTTACTTCCAATAGAACATACAAACAATGCATTATTTATCATTCATTCAGACACAAAGGTCAACACACATATGCGTGCATACACTCTCACTGACACACAAATGCACCCAGCACCTCCATTGACATACACTGTGTGCACACAACATTTATATGTACATATACAAAAACAAAGGAAAACAGTGGCGCAAAGTCCATTGAGCAGACCAGACTTTATCACCCCCTGATCCCTGAAATTTTGGGCTACGTTGACTTGACCTAGCTGAACTATAAAGCCATAGCCCAAAGGAACAGATTCATTGGAATGTCAGCAATTCCCTTGATTTTTCCTTTCATTCAAAGGCAGACGCTGGCGGTTAATGCAGTGCAGTGGGTGACCAAGTAAGTTTAAATGCCATATATCTCCAAACCTGGGTTGTGCACAGCACCTTATATGTGTACGTGCCGATAGATTCTTTCTACAAGATTCTGACTGATTAAAATTAAGGTATGTTTTCCTGTGTTCAAATGGCTCCAAGCAGTGGCATACCAAGCAGGAGAGGGAGGCGGGGGGCAAGCTGCCCCCTGTGGCTCTTTAAGAGCCAGACCGGGACAATTGTCATTGGGACACCTCTCCCGTTTGGCACATCAAAGAGGGCGCCCAGCGGCAAAGGTGTCCCGCTGGCAGGACAATGTGTGCTGAGCAATTCCTGCTCAGCATGCTCATTGTCCTTGCAGCAGGACAACAAACCTGTTCCGAATGGTAGAGGTGTCCCGCTGCCAGGACAATGTCACAAGGAGCTCCGAGCAGCAGAGGGTCCTCACGTTGCTCTGTATCAACAGAGCATTACAATGTGAGTGATTAGGCATCGATGGGAGGGAGGGGGCTACTATTAGTAGGAACTTTTGTCCCTTTAGAAATGTGAATGGGAGGGAGTGAGCAGAAGTGAGAAGGGTGCATAATGTTGCATGCTTTATGAAATAATGACTATGGGCCTCATTCCGAGTATGGCGGTAAGGGATAGCGGCCACCGGTAACGAGACCGGTGGCGGTGATCCCTTACCGCCATACTCCGAGTTCCCTTTGCGCCCTCGCCCTTAACGCCTGCTTTGAGCAGGTGTTAAAGTCGAGGGCGCAAAGGGGCCTCCAAGCCAATAACGGTGACCGTAATGAACGGTCACCGTTATTTGCATCTTCCCCATTCCCATTGAGCCCTATGGGGGCTCATTTGGGAATGGGGAAGAGCCTTGGTGAATGGGGAATTACCGCCCCGCCAACCTTGGAATGGGGCGGTAATTCCGCCATCCACCAAGGCGCTGCCGGTCCGGGTACGGCGTCAACCAAGGCGTTAATAGCGCCATTGGTTAGCGCCGTACTCGGAATGAGGCCCTATGGCTTTAAAACCCAAGGGGGATTCCGTGGCTCATGACTCAAGGCTTCAGTTTGCCTCTTGCTCTTGAAATAGGTTGAATTCAATGAGATCCAAAGGTGCAGGGAGCAGGATCAAGTAAAAACCACTCTTTTCTATAGTGCCCATACATAGCTTTATGAAAGCAGGCAGTGGTGCAATATTAGCAATCTCCATTGGCCCAAGCCGTACCCTGAAATAATATGACTGTGCTGTTGTGGCCACGCAACACTCCTTGCAAAGAGCTCCACTGTCACAACATTGAGGGTTTTTGTTTATTCAACGCTCTTCTACACCAGACAAAGCAATGTAGTGTTCCGAGTTTTTCTTTGAAAAACATGAACAAAAGAAAACATTTTTTTAAAAACCTTTATTTATGTGACTTGACAACACACAGGCAAACAGAGACGCTCACAACATGGCGTTAAGACATACTTTGCACAATTATACTTTACAATACAGTGTTAGGATTTTGCGTACGTTAAGAGGGTAAGGAGATATCACGGGTACATGATTCAAGAGTCACAGTTCATGGGAACAAAAGAAAACATTTGACACCAAGAGTTGATAGACTTCTATCTGCACAAGCAAACAGTCTGGGAATACATTACATTTCACAGCTTGCAATAAACAAAGAGGCGAGCCGAAGGAGCAGCTTCAAATGAAATATAGTGTCAGTCTGGAAGAGCACAGGTACAGAACACTGCACTAACACTGCTTAAGAAAGGCTGAACTAACGTGCTTCTTGCCAACAAGAACCAACCCCCACCATCAGCTGTATGTGACTACATTGTACACCTCCCTTTACTTACGTGGCCTTGTACCACCTGTAAGACCCTTGTGTTCACTTTTACTGGTCAGCAAAGCCTGCATGAAGGCTGCAAATGCCCAATGAGTTAACTACCCAACATCTGTGGCAGCACTGGCTGAAGGTGAATCAGGGATCGTGTGTGCCCATTTCAACATGCTATTTGGTGGCCTCTTGCCTACACCTGTCAAAAACAGTCTGATGTTCCATATGGAGTGCATAAATTACAATGGAGGCAAAGGAATGCAGTGAGAATGTTAATGGCTGCAGATTATCACAGGGCAGGGAACCAGCGAGAGATGAAACACTAAATGTGCAATGAAAAGATAGTTATCACTCTTTATCAGAAAGGGGCCACTGTATACAAAACCAGAGTAAAAAAAGCAACATTCTGATATGAACACTGCTGGATACTGCAAGAGGCCTGATGGAGGTGACAGCCTGAGGGCACCAGTAAAGGCAGCCTGTAACTTGTGAACTATAAAGTGCACATTTAATATCTTGAATTAAAAGTGTGTTGCTGTGCCTAATACTGCCAAGGCTCAAGGCCCATTTCAACTGAAATATTGAAAGGCTCTGACGCCGTCCATGAACTGTGGTAGGCTAAAATCTGAGACAATTACTTCCCACTTGCTGAGATAGGCACAAAACAGCATACAGTGCACCACTATGAACTGCAAGCTGTTTTGTGCCCATCTCTGTTTTCTACCGGTGCCATTCAAATAACCACAAAATCATTGGTACAGTCAAGCGAAATGTTCTGAATTCTTCATACACACAAGACAAAGCCTTGATGTAGCGTAGAATTAGAAGCTTGCATTTAAAGACTGCCATTGTTTATAGGTCCGAATTCAAAAGCTCAGACCTCAGCTCTGCCTGATAAACTACGTGTTTGCATTTAATTGTTCTAAACTTAGTTTGGGGGAAAATGCTTAGTTTGGGGGTTGGGAGGGAGTCTACCAGCATCTGTATACAGAAAAAAACTGCAGAGCTAGCATGCTATAGAATTTCCATAAAAATGCATTTCCTTTTAATGTTTATTTTTCGTGGGTATGTAGATTAATTACCAATCCACACTTTCTTCCCCATCACCCAGTGTCTTACATAGCCTTAAATGGGATGCACACATGTTTGTGTTTTATGGGGCAGGGGAGCTTCATCGTGATGATAGTTGCAGTGGCACAATGCCAGCAGTCATTTATGCAACATCATCAGTGATTTATAGTGGCAATGCTGGCATGCATTGTAGACCGGCATCATGAAAATGTTATAAACAGGGTACCTGTACTTTTGGTACACTGGCATCAATTTGATTGTTTACATGTGTTATTTGAGAGAACTAATAGTAAGATTTATGTCATTTACCACATTTCTTTCCCTAAAGTTGTGCAGTGAAATGCCCCATTTCAGACCACTGCTGCACTTGGCTGCTTACGCTAATTTAGGGGAGATTGGAATGGCCCTCCACGGAAACTATTTACCAATTGCCACAAACCTTGAATCATTCAGAACGCATTTCTCCTGCAGGAACCCACCTGCATCACCTACACCAAACGTTGCCTCCGCCTAGAGCTGGTCTGCATGAGGCATTTGTAAAAAAACATTTTGGTCTTTGGGTGCCCAAGCTTAACTAGGCTGAGGGGCGGAGGGGGAGCGCAGGGTCCCGAACAAGATACCAACCACCAATCCTGATGCATCCTTAAACGCCACCAATCCTGGAGTATAGAGAGCAAGACTTAGGATAGAGTGGGAATTCAAGGACTGAGTTGATCCAGACGTTTGCTCTGAATTCATTTCATGGAAACACCGGGCACCAGTGACAGATTTGCCATCTAGATCTCAAAAAACATATGGTCAAGTACCTAAAGTGAAAACTGGTTGCAAATCACTGTTCGCCTTGTAAATAAAGGATTTGATCCTAGGTGAATTATTTGATCTCACTGTGCCATATCTGTCAGAATTGGCAGGTTGGCTATCTGCCTCAGAGGGGCCGGGGAAGCAGGATACCTGGTATGTAAAAATGTGTTGATTTAAAGTGCGCTCTTTTGAGCCATTATATTCCTGGTGAGCTGAGGGTGTGGGTTGGGCTACCTTGCTACATACAATTGGTGCAAAATGGGGGCCACTTTAGCAATAATTTCCAGGGCCACTTTTGGTTCTCAGTCCGGCCCTGGACAGCGCAAGCCTTGCTGGGCACCCCAGTCGGGCTTGCGCTGTCCAATTACACAATTGATGATTGTGGCCCCCCTGCCCTCCCTCCAAAATTTTGGGGGGGGGACAAAATGGCATGCCACAGAAGTTGGGGGCACGAAACCCTCTGTCCCCCCTATAATTACACCCATGCTAGGAGCGCGGAGGCGCCCACCCGCCGAAGAAAGTAACACAGCACACACCTCCAGCCTCGATGCAACATCACACGTAACCAACTATACTGGGAAGGACCGATATAAGATGGCCAGACTTTGGCTCTGAACAGCATCAGATGTATTTAAAAACCATATACTGAAATGTGCAACCTTAGCGATCCCGCTCTTTACATTTATTGAAGTATTTGCTAATAAGCAGGCCGTGTACCGCCACACCCCATCAAAGTCTCTATGGTAATAATGACTGTCTGAATTTCTTGTACATTTCTGTGCTAAAAATTTCCCATGATGTAGAAACGGGTCAAGATGCACTTGGGAGTCCAATTGTATGATGCTGAGACTGCACGCATTCCAAGGCTGCACCTTGAGTATATTATATTAATGCAACACACTTCTGTGAGACCAACAAGGTGGTTTCAGATGAGCTCTCCATCTTCAGTGAGCATAATTATGAATGGCCAGGCCTGGTATCAGAGCGTTTGCCAGCTATTGCCCCCTCCTCGACACAAACGTAATCCTGCCAGAGGTAACTTTACGGAAATGATATGCCTAGAATGTTCACCATTCAAGCATTGTACCAGTCAGGTATCACGGCGGAACTGCCACGTTTATTTAGCTGCGAGACATAGGGTTGATGACATTCACACTATATGCTCTAGTCAGCGGCCTGCAACCTGAAGCTCTCCAGATGTTTTTAACTACACACCCCATGATCCCTTACCATTGATTATGCTGGCTATGGCTGATGAGAGTTGTAGTCCAAAGTATCCGGAGAGCCAAAGGTTGCAGATCCCTGGCTCTAGTGCAATAAATATATGCACAGCCCGCAACCTGAAGCTCTCCAGATGTTTTGAACTACACACCCCATGATCCCTTTCCATTGATTATGCTGGCTAGGGCTGATGAGAGTTGTAGTCCAAAGTATCCGGAGAGCCAAAGGTTGCAGATCTCTGGCTCTAGTGCAATAAATATATGCACAGCCTGCAACCTGAAGCTCTCCAGATGTTTTGAACTACACACCCCATGATCCCTTACCATTGATTATGCTGGCTAGGGCTGATGAGAGTTGTAGTCCAAAGTATCCGGAGAGCCAAAGGTTGCAGATCTCTGGCTCTAGTGCAATAAATATATGCACAGCCTGCAACCTGAAGCTCTCCAGATGTTTTGAACTACACACCCCATGATCCCTTACCATTGATTATGCTGGCTATAGCTGATGAGAGTTGTAGTCCTCTAAAGCATCTGGCGAGCCAAAGGTGCAGACCTCTGACTCTAGTGCAATAAATATATGCATGGATCTCATCCTAAACCTTGCACTAATTTAACCCATTTCCTCGTTCCCTCACTCCAGGTCCAAAGGTTCCTAGGGGTTTTTCATGGAATGAGCATTTATTAGAGCATCCAAGCCCTTGGATCTGGGCACCCACATAAGCAACTCCTTCCCTGTTCCACACTTTGCACTATTTTCCTTACACTATCCACTCTATAATCCTTAGCAATGGCTCGGACAACGCAGGCTCACAACTCTGCCAAAAGATGGATGAACTAAAAAGAGAAAAAATGTGCACCACATATTCAATTCTTTCTCAACATCTGCTACACAGGCCCAAAGTGTAATGCCGCCCCCACGCCCCCATTGGCAGTCCTCAATGAGGGTAGTCTGGGATAAGGTTTATAAGTCTGGTCTGCTCAACAGAGGCTGCGGAATGCAGGGCTTAAGTTAAGGGGAAATTGTTGTACACACTAAAGCCACACCAAAGAATACTTTCCCAATTTGAATAACAGGATGGTCGCTGACTAGCAGAACCAGCCCACTGTGGGTTAAATCTATGTACCTGTACTCACATTAAGCTGGGGGCTTGGCCTGTCGCATGACATGTCCTCCCTTTTAACTCCTGTCACTTCTGAAGGCACAAGCGAAGCAGCCCATCCAGGAACAATCACAAAAAGGCTGCACATGTCGCAGGGAGCTTTCCAATTCCACACCCCACCACGAGTTAACATTCTGCAAGATGATATCTTTTTGAAATATGTGAGTAGAGAGCTTGGAGGAACAGCAGACCCCTGCGCTATAGTTTGGTTTAATCGAATAATTGATTGGATCCTGCAGCCAGGTACAAGGTTTGCTTGGGACAAGCTCCGACATTCCCAAAGCGAGCACGTACAAGACTAGATGGGCAAACCTTTCCTGTAACGGCGCTGGACCTGGCTCGCATCCCCGCACACGGACTGGTCAGGAAGAAGGCCATTAACACACCCCATGTTTTTTTGTGCACGGGAGTGTTAACTGCCATATGCCTCCTAGCGACGTTATACCTCCGGGTCTGGGGGTTATTTACAAATTCAATGAATAAATTAAAATAAAATAAAATAAATTCACAAAGCCTAGAACCAGGGCAAATCTGGAGGTGCAGCATCTATATGCTCAGGTGCAAATGCGATTCGGAACGAATTCCTCACAGGCCTCTCAGAGATGCTCCAGGCAGTTACAGATTGGCTCCATTCTGGCTGTGTGAATCATGTCTAAGATGGCCGCCGCAAATGAGAGATGATCTCGGCCAGTGCATATGCTATAGAGAACGTGTTTGCAATTCAGACCCTACGATCTTATTAGCAAGACCCGCTTGCATGCCTCAATACAGCTCAGTGGGTTACGCGCTATCTGCTCTGTCATATTTGTTATCTACAGGGTCTATAAAGCATGTTGTCTTTTTAAATTTGATGAAATGGGTCTCAGTTTGGAATGTGTAATAATAAATGAAGGTACACATGCTCTTGGTACAGCATGTTAGATAAAGTAGATAAAGTCATTACATAAGTAACAATTTCGCGTTGTTAAATAATTAATCATTCCCTCCAGTCTATTGTAAAAGTGTAACCTGTTTATGCCCTCCTCAGGTTTTCTTTCTGAATACAAATCATAAAACATCTCCAAGCCATAACTTTTAACAACCATTAACGAGCCATAAACTGTCAGGAATCCAGGATGGGAGTGGCTGAGAATGGTATCCTGTGATTTTACCGAACATGTTTTTTTTGATGTATTGTTTCACCGAAATAAAAACCATCGACAAAAACACTGATATCTAATGTAGGTAAGGGGTTGAAACGGGTGGGGGAAAGGAGGGGTTGGGATGGGGTGAAAAACATAGGGAAATGGGAGTTTTAGGGGTTGACCACCCAAACAAATAAAAAAATCTGTGATTATTTTGATGGATTTTTTCAGTAAACAATCCCTCGAAAAAAAGGTTTTTGGTAAACCCTGGGAATGGCTGAACTGATTCTCCTTCCTCTAGTTCTGAATTGAATACTGATGTGGGGTGAACTGAAATGTATGCAGTAGCAAAGCAAGCCATCTTTTTAAAACAAACTTTATTTATATCATTTTCACAAACAATACAGTTCAGTCTGTCCCAGCGCCATCTCTCCCCCCTCACTTACCTGCATACCTCACTTTCTAAGGCTGCCTTTCCTTCCACCATCCCATCCCCCACCAAACAAGCCTTGGCCAGATATATGGAACACCTACCTCCACCATCCCACCCACTACCAAACAAGCCGTGGCCAGATAACCCTACAACCCTAAAACTTGAAGAGAACCACCTCCGGTTCCGGAAGCACCTTAGGACCATCCTATTTGCTTCTGCTTTCGCCCCCCCCTCTCCTCCGCTGATTCTGGTCTCTCTTGGTACTGTGCACCTGGCCACCCACTGTCCCCTGGGCCCAGGCTCCTGCTTATCTTTTCCACCCTCCTGCACTGCCTCACGGCCACCTTTTGCACTGGGGGTCTGTATCTGTACCCACACAGTAGCCCCTCTTCGTCCCTTGCACTTACCAGACCTACCCTGTCTGCTTCCCTCAACTTAGCACTTGCTTGATGCACTACTATTTTCTGTGTTTGCTGTTTTTATCATGTATTTATCAGTATTTATTTCTGCCCCCCCCTGCTCTGCACTTTCCACTTTCTCCCCTCTCCCTTGCACTTTTTCCCCACACCCTCTCCCAAGCACTTGCGCATTTTCAATGTCACTGGGCCTAGTAAGATCGCTGTTTTGTTCTCTCCCCTGTTCCCCTCCCTTGTCTGGTTGCGCTCTGAAACACGTGTATGAGCGCAATATAAATAAAATATCAATTCAATTCAATTCAAAATACATCCAACATCTCCACCATCCCATCCCCCACTAAACAAGCCTTGGCCAGATACATCCAACACCTCCACTATGCCATCCCCCACCAAACAAGCCTTGGCCAGATTCATCCAACACCTCCACCATCCCATCCCCCACCAAACAACCCTTGGCCAGCTACATCGAACACCTCCACTATCCTATCCCCCATCAAACAAGCTTTGGCCAGATACATCCAACATCGCCTCCATCCCATCCCCCACCAAGCAAATCTTGGCCAGATACCTCGAACCCCACCAAACAAGCCTTGGCCAGATACATCCAACGCCTCCACCATCCCATCCCCCACCAAACAAGCCTTGGCCAGATACATCGAACACCTCCACCATCCTATCCCCCACCAAACAAGCCTTGGCCAGATACATCCAACGCCTCCACCATCCCATCCCCCACCAAACAAGCCTTGGCCAGATACACCCAACGCCTCCACCATCATGTCCCCCACCAAACAAGCCTTGGCCAGATACATCGAACTCCAATCACCCCAAACACCATATCTCATTCTCCCTAACACCCCTTCCGTCGTCGTTGTCCCCCTTGCCCACTTTTTTTCAGTAAATACCCGGACAACGTTCTCCATATGTCTTTCGGCCTGCAGCGTGCTGGTAAAGAATTGTATCTCATAGGTTTTGCCTTATGCCAGTGCGCGTAACCATAGCACTGATGTGGGCACTGGTCCTCTGTTCCATGCCTGAGCTATAAGGGATCTCGCCGTTATAGGCACCATACCTAGGAATCTTTGCTTTTGAATGGTGAATTGGATTGTCTGTCACGTCGTACCAGGTAGTGCCAGCTAGTTTTATCAAAATAATGCCAGATGATCCCATCAAAAGCACATTGACAAATGACAAGAAGGAACACACCCTTGCCTCCCTGCTAAGGATTGAGATCAAATGGCCAGGTACTTGCTCTATTTCCAAGAATGTAAAGTGCTCTTGTATAGCACCATTAGGTTATGTTTGTTGGCCTTGCTGCGCCCAGCTATGTAAGAAAAGCGGGAGGGGGGTTAGTGGGTTAGGCGGTGAGGCAGAAATGAAACCTGTGGTGGTGATGGGTGCCAGGTCGGAAGTACTCGGGACCTGACCACGTTCTACTTCTATGGGTTTGGCTGAGACCCTTGCGGGCATGTTATTGAAAGGGGTGAGCGCCAGATCTGATGCAACTGCAGTGCTTTGGGTCCAGTTAGCAGCTGATGTGGGAAGCGTGACAGGGCTAAAGAGGAAAGCTTAGTTTTAAGCCGATTAGTAATGATGTGCTAACAGCTAGGCCTGTGGAGGCCGTCTGTGGGGGATGTGTTGTGTGTGTGTGTGTTTGTGTGATATGAGGTGGCAAGAGATCCTGAAGGGGAGTCTGTAAATCGAGGGAATAGCAGAGAAGGTGGAATAAGGCAACATGACTCATGTTCTTCCTGCACTACTACCTGTATGCTTTTGCAGGTCCATTTCATTTCAGTGCCGGATGTGTGAGGTTTTTGGGTGCACCCCACACTGTTCTGGCTACCTGCGCGTAGTTGATCCAGAATCAAATGCCATGCCACAATTATTTTAGTTGAGTACTTTAAAAGTCATGCCACATAAGAAGAAAGAGCTAGACAGGCTGTGCCAAAAGGCCAGTCTATCCCAGTAATAGCATATACCATGCTTGCTCTATAATAGATGTCCAGAATTAAAAGTCATGTCACAATAAGAAAGGGCTAGACTGGCTGCCCCAAAATGTCAGTCTAGTCCAGTGATACTATGTACCATGCTTGCTTTATCATAGATGCCCAGAATTAAAAGTCATGCCACAGGAAGAAAGGGCTAGACTGGCTGCCCTAAAAGGCCAGTCTAGTCCAGTAATAACATATACAATTCTTGCTTTACCATAGATGCCCGGAATTAAAAGTCATGCCACAGTAAGCCATATACATGCACAACGTATACTCCCTCATTTGCGCAAACCCTTCACTCGTGCAGCCATACACCATAATACACTCACTCATTCACAGTCACACACACACATTACATGATACTACTAACACACATCCTTGCATGCAAACATACAAACATCACAAACATGAAGTTCAAATTCACATCGTGCGCACGCACTCACACCAAAGAAATGTTTTGTTCTTACCTGCCCCCTTCTTCTTACCGAATCCGTTTTCGTCTGTCAGGCCTCACGTGCTCCTACCTCCACTACACAGATAGGAAACCAGGAAGCTGGTTTCCTGTCGTGCGCAGTGGCGCCGGACAGGAAGTAACATTCTAGTTGCAGTGTGGCGCTCCCGTGCAGCAACTAGAATGTTTCTTTGAAGTTGGGCTTTTTGAAGTCGGGATGCACCCAAATTCAAAATAACGTTCTAGATGCAGCAAAGCGCTCCAGAGCTCCCTTCATCTGACCGAATCCATTTTCGTCTGAAAGGCCTCCCGCTCTCCAACCTAAGCTGGTTTCCTGTCGTGCGCAGTGGCGCCGTAGAGTCAGTAATGTTTTAGTTGCAGCACAGCGCTGCTGCGCAGCAGCCAGACTGTTACTTTGAAGTTGGCCTTTTTGAAGTCGGGGTGCACCTAAATTCAAAATGGCGTTCTAGATGAAGCACAGCACTCCGGAGCGCCTCGCTGCCTCTGGAACTGTACTTAGAAGTTGGGTGTACAGCGACTTCCAAAAGCTTGTTATGCAGGGCGGGTTTAAGGGGCGATGCGCCCTTTGTTTTGTGCGCCACTGTGCAGGTGCACCACTAAATTGTGCCTTGAGCTGGCCCTGTTTCAGTTTCGCACTTTGCCACTGTCATTCTGCTTACCCTCTCTTTCTTTCTCTCACTCTCTCTTTCCTTCTCTTCTCTCTTTCTCTCTCTCTCTCTCTCTCTCTCTCTCTCTCACTCTCTCTCTCTCTCTCTCTCTCTCTGTCTCTCCCTCTCTAATAGATACATTGTATCCCAGGTGCAAGAAGGATTTGGAAAGTGAAGTGGCAGATGAGGGACTCCATTCATTACCATAAACTACATGCTGAGGGTTATGGTAGATACAAACAGTTGGTTCAGAGAATATCTATATTCATTTGTTAAGTGCAATGTTTGCCTCAGACAGGCATCTGGCAGTGATGCTATACGTGTTTACATCTGTCCAGAAACAACAGTGAGTGAAGTTAGTGAATAAAAAGATGCGTCTTTCAAATTCACATGTGATCCTAAATATGGCGCAGGGGAGGAGGAGGGGCAAGGCATTACATATATTTAGAACCAGTTAAAAGAATCCACGACCCATTAAGTCGATTGGTCTTTGGAGAAGACAGGAGCTTATTCTCATCTGACAAAAAGCCCGGCCAGATTTAGGGAATCAATTTTTGATGCAAACAACTGGCATTGATTGGTCTGGTACATTGATTTATAGACCAGACACATTATCATGTATTCTATCATTATTGTAACTTGGAGCCAAGCCAGTGGAGCTGTGAATATACATCTAAGTAATTTACGCAGTGTTGGAGGCGCGGCTGGAGGCCCTCCAGCGAGTCCTGTGGCAATCCACAATAGGCTGCTTTACAATAGCCATGCCATGAGGACAACATGGCATTTACTTATGTGATTGGATGGCTCACGTTTTTAGCGTTCGAAGCTGGAAAAACAAGTTTGAGTTAACTTGATAACTGGGCGTATTGGACTAATTTTAAAGACAAAGCACACATTTTTCTCCTCTTAAAAATGATGTGAACAGGGTGCAAATACAAATAGCCCTAACTCTGCATTGCGTTTAGCAGAGGCCGAGCACCATGCCAAAATCTCTGTCTTTGTAGTATGAAATGTAAGTTAATTAGCATTCACGCAGTTGAGACCTAATTGGCTCCAGATTACCATCCACACAAAGAAGTATTTGTGTACCATCTGAGTAGTTGTGTTATGTTATGTTATTGGGCATTTGTACAGCGCCTTTTTCCATTGATCTGATTCCAATGCACTGTGGGCTAACCTG
The DNA here is from genome assembly GCF_040938575.1 of Ambystoma mexicanum. Classification (NCBI taxonomy): domain Eukaryota; kingdom Metazoa; phylum Chordata; class Amphibia; order Caudata; family Ambystomatidae; genus Ambystoma; species Ambystoma mexicanum. The sequence goes on along the minus strand of NC_090934.1, from coordinate 949,575,255 downwards.
GACCATAGTCCAGTGAAGTAAATAGGGCTTGGGTGCGCTCGGTATGTGTGCAGCCAGGTCGGATTAAGTGGTGTGTAGCTGCATTCTAGTGCTAAGCATGGTGCAGTGGCTGCATGAGATCAGTAGAATGTGTGCAGCAAGGCCAATTGAAGTTGGGAGCTGCATTCCGGCGGCGGTGGAGTTTGTGAATGGGATTATGTGTGCAGCTAGGCCAATTTTCGTGGGGTATAGCTGCGTTCTAAGGACTGCTGGTATAGAATGTCCATGCCTCTACAGTCTACATGATGTTCCATGTAAACAGTCGGCATTCTATGGGGGATCCAATTAAGGACAATTCTCTGAAATTGCTTAGGGAATAAGCTGCCCAGCAGAATAGCCTGCTCGATGTCCACGAAGGGAACTCTCCTCTTCCTGTGGGTGGCGTGGCATGCAGCATCTTGATTCTGTGGCACGCAGCGCGACACCAAAAAACAGCAGACCATGACCTGATTACACTACTAATGCGGCCGCGGCCACTGTTCTTGCAGAGGCAGTGAGTCCTGTTTTCGAGGAGCAGAAGGGCCCAAAAGGAATATTGACGTGATCCTAGATGTCGCCCAGCACGGTATCAATAGTCTTACTGGCGATCCCCCAGTTTGACACCTTCGATGGACCTGCTCCTAGGTAGCCATGGCCTTCTCGTCTCATCGTACTCTCCCACCTCGTCCATCACCAGTGCATAACATATGATCGCAGGGTGGAATGTTTTTATTGAAATGTTCACGTTTCATTTTTTTCGAAATATGTTTTTATTGACATTTTTAACAAGAGAACAAAACATATTACAATAAAATCACGTTGTACATAACCCATTAAATCTCGTGCAGCAGTAAGTATTATAGAACCCGCCCCTCCCACTGCCTCCCCTTCCCCTCAGCGAAACTCAGCCATATGAAATGCCCCGAAAAGTATTTCCCTGAGGTCAATACTCGTCCTTGGCACTTAAGAGGTTAAACCAACTGCAGCCCATGAGCACTCCCAAATGATGCCTCTCTAACATCTTGCACCTGCGTGATGGAATTGGGATCTTTGATATTTCTCCAGGTCCTGGGGGGAACTAGTTACCAAGTTGGTTAACTTACATTTCCCAAGCCTTTAACAGCCACTCCCTCTTGGTGGGGGGTAGAAGGGGGTGGGAACAGAGGCAGCTTCCAAGTCACCGCCAGGCACCCCTTTTCCTCCAATAAAAACGTGCGGGTCATATGTGGTATGGAATTTGAACCTGTGTTCTCTGAAGGCAATCCAACCAAATCAGCAGGTCCAATTGCCTAGTTATACCCCCGACCTCCCTTATCCATTCGAACTCTTCCTCCCAAGATATTTGAACTCTATTACACTTCCACCAGACATGCCAAAATGAGCCCACTTTACGGCACCCTCTCCCAGGAAGGGTGCTAGTGTTATGAAACATCTTAGACCGTGTAAGGGGGGCATATTGCCTCCCATGAAGCAATTTTACTCCATCCGAGATCTCTCCACCTATTTCCCTCTCTCATCGCATCTTACGCTTACAGTGAGGGTTGCGGGCTAATCGGACCTGACTAGTGTTGGTGTGAAATCAGACCCTTCATCCCTGTGTGCTTAACTTGTTGTTTCTCAAAGGGTGTCAACGCCTTCCTTAAATCCCGACCTATATGGAGGTTGAAATCACTCCCTTCAACTGGAGGTCAGGGAAGACCGACAGCGGTCCAATTCCTAATTCTTCCTCTGTCTGGGTCAAGGTAACAAAGTATTTTCCCTTCCAAAACTGAACACTGACTGAGCTCTGACACTGCAGGAATCCCTCTCTTGGGACCCACAGACACTCCCCCACTGTTACTTGTGCGAGGATCCGCTTTCTGTGGAGAACCCACTGTTTCTCCTCTGTGTTTTTCAAGTGATCTCTCATGACCCTCAGCTGGGATGCCCTGTAGTATTGCACTAAGTGTGACAGCCCCACCTGTATGCCTCATTACGAGTCTGCCGATAACCCGCCTTACTGTTACTGGTGCCCGATATCCCGTCGGTAAGTTTCCATTCCATGGAGTCCTACAGGACTCCATGGAGTGGGAACCACTAAGGCACCGGCACCGTTCGGTGCTGGTGCTTCAGTGATTTCTCTGCCGGTAGGGGCCTGAACTCCCGGCAGTTTGGGACTACCGGTAGTTCACTGCCCCTACCAGATGACTCAGAGTGAGCCGTCCGTTAACAATGCCAGAACCAGTCGTACCTGCATTCTTTCCAGCTTTGTTAGCGGACCGGCTCACTCGTAATGAGGCCCACATTGTCTTGCAAAATGAAATGGATGACAGCCACTTGCTGGGTCCTTCCCTAGGTTCATTCGACCGATTGCAGTTACCACTTCCTCAACAGCCAAAGGGGCATCCAACCTCGCTATATCTTCTTCTGTTCAATCTCAGGAGTGCCACCCCCTCAAGTAGACCCTTTTCTGGTCCACCATGCCCCTAGCACTTCCCCTGTAGAGGTCACTGTAAAATTGAGAAAAACCATACGTGATCTCCATAGGATGCAGAGCTTCCTCACTGGAAGGGTGCCTGGTGCTGCCTACTCTCCAGGTTCTGAGCACTAACCTTTCACTAGCAAGATCTCCGCCCTATCTCTTTTGTCACAATAATTCTGATTTACGAAGCACAAATTTCTAAACACCTCTCTCATCAGGAACGTCAAAATGTCCTGCTTTTTTGGTTTGCATCTGCAGGAGCAGGTCCCTTTTCTCTCCTCTACCTCCAGCAATTGTGTCTCCAATGCAAGGATATCCCTATTGAGTTTATCTCTTATAAGGCTCCTTTCCTTCTTTCTTTGCGATCCTTCCCTTAAAAGCAGGACTCAAAACCTTTGCTTTTTCTCAGGGACGTCATTTAGGGGTCGCCAGGGGTTACAACTCCGACCCCTGAGATCTCCCTGCTGCCCCTGTAGTCTCCCTTGCTACCCCTAAAACATGTATTTTTTGATTGAGGCGCCTGGGTTGTGGCCAGCAGCATGTGGCTCTTTGTTTCTGGAGTGGCTGGTTTTCTGATAGCTAAAGCCGGCAAGATAGCTCAGTGGGTTGAGCGCCTGCTGCTGCAATGTGCATGTGATCTACAGATTGCAGGTTCGGCTCCCGGCAAGGTCAACTCAACTGGTCATCCTGCTGAGGTTGATGAATGAGTACCAATAGAGGTTGGGTGATATTGTATGAATGTTTGTTCTATATGAAGTGCTTACGCGTAAGTGCTATATAATAACATATCATTATCATTTGGCCTTGGACATCTGCTTGCATTCACAGTAATTTGGTAAATGGGCCTATACTTACTGATATTAACGATACATATGGTCATCGATTCTTGTATAAAATGTGCATCACTTTACAGTGATATCGAAACCATATTTTTCGTAGTGTATGCTATGTGATGCCACTTCCTGTTTTGTCAAGGGATGAAAGGTCGTGTTCCATCGTTTCCCAAGATGTCACTTCAGGGTGGGGTTAAATGGCATCACTTCCTGTGATGTCATCAGAGGTCAAGGGACATGTGATGTCACTTCCGCTACTCTTGACATTTTGGTGAAATGACGTCCCTGCTTTTGCTGCCTTGCAGAAAGTACGCCCCGACACCACTTCTAAGCCATTGCTTTCAAAGAAATCTTGCGTTTCCTCCCCACGAGACTCTGTAAATCGAACCCACTGCCCTTATCAAGGCTCATTCACCGTATTTGGTGACAACCCTTTCCCCTGCGTTTTTGCAGCATTTTTAGGGATGGTGTTATTAATACATGATTTCAAGGGTGGTGGGGCAGCGGATGAAGTGTGGGGATTGTGGTTGGGTTCATGAGGGGCTTGCCCTCATAATAAAAATGCTGCAAAACTCACAGGACATGGCTGCCGTGACGAGGTGGGCCAGATTCTCTCTAAGTACAGTGTCTAAGAAGAGAGAATCATTACACCGGCAATGTTTATCTCTGTGCAGCAGGTTCCCCTCGCCAGTCATCAGGGTAACACGTCCTAGTCTGACCAATCATGTGATAACCATCGATATGTTATCTAGCTGGGTATGAGTATGAGTGGAATGGAAGGGAGAAACAAGCTGAACCCCGTATTCTTGGGATTACAGTCCCTGCACTTATCACACAGAAAGGGCTGATCGAAGTTGTGGTAAAGTGAATTAGATCTGCTAATTCCTTGTGGGAGCGAAACCTCCCTTTTTGATTATCAGTCCAGGGCTGCGTCTAAAATCATATTGAATTCCCCTCCTAAAACCAGGAGTCCTTCATTTTTCCCCAAGACATATCTGAGAGCTTCTTCACACAATTCCACCTGGCTTTGACCGAGCCATGCAAGAAAGACTACGTTATTTTATTCCCTCCCATTGCCTCCCTTTACCATCACGAGTCGTCTTTGGAATACGCTGTGCATGGCAGACACTCTGAACCCCAGAGATATGTGGGTCAGGATACCCACACGTACATGCTGGCATCCATCTGAGATCCACAACGATGTACTAACATGTGCACCAAAGATCCCTTTTTCTTCCCTTCCCTTGAATTGTGTTTCCTGTGAGAATAATATTGACCAGCCATGTGTTTTTTTTAAATACCTTGGAACTAAGAACCTCTTCAATGGGGAATTCAACCCCTTGACATTCAGAATGCCTATCTTGAGTCCACTCCTATTATACCCTGTTATGAGTAAACTGCAGATTTCTCAATCTTGCAACACAAGTCTCTTATGGTGCATTCTGGCTTTCCCTGGACCTTGCTGTGCTAAAGGATCCATCTCTATTGTGATATTGTGATACTTACCTCATATCGCCACCCCCAACAAAGCCCAGAACCATTTTTATTCATTGAACTTTAAAAATGGGCACTCCGATACAGGAAACGCCCACTCATAAGTGGGCCAACCCCTCCCCAAATTCACAAAAGTGAAACTCAATGTCTTGTTAACCTCCCAAATATCAGATCATTAACAAGATGATCAAGAGGGTTCAATTCATATCTCTTCCTCTACCCCTAAAGCATAAGCACTCCACTGTCATGAGCCGATGGAGTAAACCAGCTCCAACCAGGAGCCTTTCAACATATAAACACTCTTGCCATGAAGATCCATCACTCCTCCAAGGTCACCTCGAACATCACAAATCCCTCCCTATTGCAAAGGCCTTTGTTCATCCCTTCACTGGCAAGACAAAGCCATCTTCCTATATTTCACAGCTCCTGCCATCTTCTTCCTCAACCCTATGCTCCAAGGGGATTGCACCGAGGCCTCCGATCTTCCTGTTTTGGACCCAGCAGACATTGAGCCTCCTGGAGGGCCGCGGTCATCCCTTCCAGATGCTTGACTCTATAAGTTTCATCTCCATATTCAAACGGGGCGGGGGGGGGGGGATACACCCAGCTTTACCTGACACGGTGATCCAATAGCCAGGTGGTTAAGACTTGCATTCACTTCTTTTGGAGAACCTCAGTTAGGATAGGGCCTGGAAAATGCAGGTCTCTGCCTCCTCATGGTCAAGATGGCCCACTTTCCTGCAGCTAGTCCCGGCCACCATCTTCTCGTGGTTATAATGCATCTAGACATGACAGACCTCTAAACATGACAGACGTCAGGCCTTTGCCCGAGCCGCCTCCTCTGTGTGCTCTTTCTAAAACATCTTTCCCGCCTTCGCCTTTAAGGAGAGCTCTGATGACATCCTTAAGCAATGTTTCCACATCCCTTGGTGTTTCAGCCTCATTTTCCAACATATGCCTAGATTGTGTCTCCTTTCCACATTGTCCCCAGTGTCTATCTCCAGGGCCAGATCCGCCTCCCCGTTACCAAGTCTAATAGTCCGGCCTCGAATTTCATTCACGATAATTCCACAGACATCTGATTTTTCGAAAAATCTAGAGTGTGTCCTCTACTTTGTCTACTCGACCTTTAATATCTTTCTCACCTCGGGTCCCACTCCTCCCTCCGCTCCAATGCTGTGCAGATTCCAGGTGGGTCCCCCAAATGGCCACGTTCCACATGATTGCCCCGCTGTGGGTACAGGCACCACCACCAAGTGGGCTGGTCCTTGCTCTCTGAACTATTGGAGGAGCAGCAGACCTTAAGGGGCACTCGAATGAGAGTGTAAGTCTGTTATGTGGTTGGAGCTGTCCCTTGCAACCCTGGATAGGGTGAAGGGCATTGAGCAATCACGTGCCCGCTGGCTACAACCTAGGAATCTGGGAACTGGCCGCATGGTAGCCTCTAATTGAGCAGGCCACGCTGCCCTTGTCAGGTGATTCGGTACGCTTTGTCCAGCACATACATAATGTTCTTGAATATGGTTTTAATCGAGTATTACAATCATGTTTTATTCGGACAGAAGATGTGTGAGGTTTTAGAGTGTAACATTTTACATAGACCCTTTCCAGTTCCACGATTGCCTTCTTGAGCTGCTCACACAGCACCCGAATAACCTCTTCATACTAATCGCAAAAAGCAGCACTTCAGGAGCACTGAGAAATCTACAGTGCAGTCGATGAGGGAAGGAAGGATGCTTTACGCCTGCTGTTCCTGTGCAAGCTTACATTGCTAAAGGTTTAAGGCAGAATGCTCAGTGTGACTGCTCACAGTAGCTGGGCAACACCATTCAGTCCTCATCACTGCTTGCTAATTGCCAACCAGCCAACCAACTCCCATTCTGGGCAGCTAAGGCGTGTGATTGACAAAATCCTTGTTTCCGACCTTAAATCTACATTGAACTTCCAGCATTCTGGAATTATACCAGTGGAAATGTTGTTTATAGAAAGTGATTTGGATTATATTAAAAGTAGATTAAAGAATGGATCACATTCACAGGATAAAGTAGATTGTAAAGAGAAATTATTTGCGGAATGACACAATAATAGTCGTATCCATCCCAACTGAATGCAGTCATAATTAATGCTAGGGTATTGTCAAATCCTCAGATCTGGAAGGCGTGTGTGATCGGAAGGTGCCATGGACCAATACCGGGCCGCATTAGAAAATCAATGGTCGATGTTCCTTTGCATGGGGAGAAATATGCATATATCACAATTGTATCCGGGTGCAGTAAGAGGTCATCTTCATTCTCACATGTTTTATTGGTGAAGTTAGAGTGGATTATTTGGAAATCAGGCAGCGATGGGGGAGGAGGCACCGACCCCCCCACTCACGTATCCTCGGCCAACATCGAGGAGCCTAGCCCAGAGTAAAAACGGAGCACTCCCCCAGCTGCTTCCTGCACCCATTGGGGATGTCGGCTGGGGAACTGCACCTTTGAATGTATGTGGGGATGTTCCCTTGCCCCCCTGCATATTCAAAGGGTCTAGAGCAGCTACAAGGTAGGACTCAAGTTCCTGCGTGAATCTGCAGGAACCAGAAAGCGCTGTTTGCTTCCCGGTTCCTGTTTGTGTGCCGTGGACACGCCACTTCTTCCAATTTGCTGCCGGTCAATGGAGAGGAGTGAGTCAGGATCGGGGCAGAAGGTAAAACAAATGTATTCTGTATGCGTGAATATGTGAATGAATTAATGGATGAGTGAGTGAGTGTATGATGCAGGGGTGGGTGCTGGGTGCGTATATAAATGAGCGAGTGTATGAGTATGCAAGTGACTGCTGTGTGAATAAGCGAGTGAATGTTGCCGTGTGGATGTGTGTGGTGGTGTATGTTTGTGCCAGGCCGAGCTGCTGATTTGCGGGTGGTCAGGTGAGTGGTACACTGGCAAAATCAAAGATGCCCAGTAAAAAAAGATGTTGTGACAGCACCATTTTTTACTGGGCATCTATAATAAAGCAAGCACGATAATTGCTATTCCGTGGCTAGACTGCCATTTTGCTGCATCCATTCTAGCCATTTATTACTGCGGCAAAATGTATTTTACTGGGCATCTTTGATAAAGCAGGCATGATAAGTGTTAATACCTGGATAGACTGTCATTTTGATGCAGCCAATCCAGCCATATTTTACTGTGGCATGTCATTTGTTTACTGGGCATCTTTCAATAAAGCAGGCATAAGTGTTATTACCTGTCTAGACTGGCATTTTGAGGAAGTCAGTCTATATTTTTTATATTTCTTTGGAATGGGTTTTTTACTGGGCCTCTCTAATAAAGAAAGCATGATACGTGTTATTACATGGCTAGACTAGCATTTTGGTGTAGTCAGCCTATTTTTGGCGTGGAATGTTTTGTTGGGAATTGACGATAAATTTAGCATGAGATGTGTTATTACCTGGTTATACTGCCATTTTGGTGCAGCCAATCTAGCGATTTCTTTGGCATTGCATTTCAACTGAGCATCTATGATAAAGCAAGTATGATGTGTTATTATGTGGCTATACTGGTATTTTGGTGCAGCCAGTCTACTCTTTTCTTACTTTGACATGACATTTTTTACTGGGCATCTATGATAAAGCAAGCATGATGTTTTATTATGTGGATATACTGGCATTTCGGTTCAGTCAGTCTGGGCATTTATTACATTTATTATTGCTCCTGTACACTGTTGGTGATTTGCATCTACTGGATATTTTCATGACTTAACCAAGAAAATCAATTGGAAACTGTGTCTTTTTACCCAATTGTTTTACTTAAAGTGTGCTATCAAATGCACAATATTAACCCATTATTCAGAAAAAGAGATTCCGGTTAAAACCTCCACCCCCCCCGAACTCTCCTTAGTTGGTGTAGAGAAGCCCTCAACGCTCACACCAGAGAAAATACCACCCACTAGGTAAAAAGGCCCAGCACACCTCCGGCAAGGAGAATATCAGGCCGATTCATGGAATCAACGTGCGCCGAAAAAACGGCGCACGCGTGCGAAAACGTGCGATTCGCAGTGAAATAGCGAAAATCTCAGTGCAAGTGCGATTATCGCAGTGCAAGTGCGATTATCGCACAGAAAACATCGCACATCTATTCATGGAAGTCCGTGCACGCGCAAAATGTGGGATGTGCGCTGAAAAAGTGCGCGCCGCACGCTGGCCCACGCTGGACCACAGGTCATCGAACGCCGTGCGATAAGGCCACAGCGAATTCGCACATAGCGCGGCGCACATAACAAAAGTAGGCGTAACACGGGGCGTTACACGCAGAATGGGGAACAACTCGTGAAAATGTGGGCGTCACAGGGGAAGTACAGGAGGCAAGTGCGCAGAACGCCCACACGCTCGCCTACAACACGTATTCATGGAATCGAATAGGGAAAAACAGCGCACGGCCAAAGACGCGCACAGGCCCATACATGTCCGCCACACGAAAGCAGGCGGTAGCGTCCCTGCGTAGGAAAAAAATGTGCGCCAAAGTTCTACACGCGCGAGAAGTACCACACGCGATCGGGCCCGGGGGAGCATGTGCGTGTATTTCAGGGGTGCGTGAGAAGTTCCACACGTGATCGGGCCTGGGGGAGCGTGTGCGTGTATTTTAGGGGTGTGCGAGAAGTCTCACACACGATTGGCCTGGGTGCGTGTATTTCAGGGGCTCGCGGGTGTTTTCACACGCGATTGTCCTGGGCGCGTGTATTTCAGGGGAGGGCGAGAAGTCTCACACGCGATTGGCCTGGGTGCGTGTATTTCAGGGGCTCGCGGGTGTTTTCACACGCGATTGTCCTGGGTGTGTGTATTGCAGGGGTGCGCAAGAAGTTCCACACGCGATCGGGCCTGGGGGAGCGTGTGCGTGTATTTCAGGGGTGCGCGAGAAGTCTCACACGCGATTGGCCTGGGTGCGTGTATTTCAGGGGCTCGCGGGTGTTTTCACACACGATTGTCCTGGGTGCGTGTATTTCAGGGGTGCGCGAGAAGTCTCACACGCGATTGGCCTGGGTGCGTGTATTTCAGGGGCTCGCGGGTGTTTTCACACGCGATTGTCCTGGGCGCGTGTATTTCAGGGGTGTGCGAGAAGTTCCACACGCGATCGGTCCTGGGGGAGCGTGTGCGTGTATTTCAGGGGTGCGCGAGAAGTCTCACACGCGATTGGCCTGGGTGCGTGTATTTCAGGGGCTCGCGGGTGTTTTCACACGCGATTGTCCTGGGCGCGTGTATATCAGGGGTGCATGAGAAGTTTCACACGCGATTGGCCTGGGTGCGTGTATTTCAGGGGTGCGTGAGAAGTTCCCCACGCGATTGGCCTGTGTACGCGATTCCATTGGACCAAAGGCCCTGACAGCGCAGGCACGTCTGTGACGTGACACGCGCGGGCGTGTCCCTGTACCCGGGGGAATGTTACAAGACCAAAAACTGCACGTCCGAGTGTCAGCCCGCGTAATTGGAGGATCGTGCCTCAGTGCGTATACGCGGAAGTGACGTTGGACGTGTGGTGCGGTTTAAAAGGTGCGTGTAGTACGTCATTTCCTTGTACGTGCTTCCCGTGGAGAGCGAGTGGGTGAAATCCGTACTTCTTGTCGGTTCACGCGCGATTTACTTCACAGCGTTTCTAGTTCGTACTCCCTGTTACCTCTGTCAGTATTTTTCTGATTTTCTCTTTGACCTGTTTCCTCAAACAGCGTTGACTTCTCCTTTTGTCCTGTCTCCTCAGACAGTGTACAATTCTTCTTTTGGCGGGGATGTTGCCAACGCGCACACGCACGTATTTTTCACGCTCTTTTCCCAGGCAGACGGTGAGTCGCGCACGTATTTACCAACTGTGCTAGCCCCGTGTGTAGCGTACCCCTTCAGAGGTCATTGTAGGCTGCGTGTGACACGCATACGTTCATTTTTGTGTTTCTGGGTGCCACAGCGTAGTGCAGGTTCCTTTTCCCACGCACGTGGTCTACGAGGGGTCGCGTGCACGTCATTTTCTGTTTTAGGGGTGCCTGTGCGTTGCGTGACCCGTCATCTTTCCCCAGGGGTTACATACAGCCTTGCTAGAGCATGGTACGAATTCCATCTAGTACCCTACCCCTTTGACCCCCAATTGCCCAGGACAATTGTCCACTGCAACTCCCATACGCACAACTCCATCAGTGCCATGGCTGGGAGGCGAGCAAGTGGTAAGGGTGGCAAAGGTGGCCGAGCCTCAAGAGGTGGGCGTGGTGGGCGCGGTAGGGGACGTGGCCAGGATTTGCAGACTCCCCCAAGCCCCCCACTTGTGGAGGACCTGTCAGGGACACACATCCCCCCCACCCCCATGGTTGAGGGAAACGTGGCTGACACCATCCCTGCTCAGCCCTTGTTGGACCGGCCCGTTGTGGCACCTGACCTAGCACAGGGTGACTCCCAGGCTGACTTCCAGGTCGCCAAGTCTAGGCCACGGGTGGTGGCGCAAGTCAGTGTCACCAGGCCACGTGGTACAGGGGCAGCCATGTCATCTGCTGCCCCCAGTAGGCGGGGTGGGGAGGCTGCAAGGGCAGCTGCAGCTCCGTCCACCCCAGCTCTGACTCCCCCAGCAAGGACAGTGTTGGTCCCGGTACATCAGACTGAGGTTCCCCCTGCCATCATCACACTTCAGCTAATGCCTGCAGAAAGTCATGTGGTCAGTGTGCCATCGCATACTACTACTACACAGTCCACCGGTGCTCCTGCCTCTAGTGTCCAGAGCGGCGTAGGGCACTCCGGATCCCCACCACCCACAAAAAGAAAGAGGAAGAGTGCTCGTCCAGTACAGGTTGATGACCCCGACATGGCTACACGGTCCGGCACGCCAAGGAAGCCTAGCTTCAATGATGCCGAACTGGATGCACTTGTGCAGTATGTGTCCGAACATGACGCCGAAATGTTGTTCACTTCAGGGTGTAGGATTACACCTGCTCGACGTCAGGCACACTGGCAGTCCATCGCGGACAGCATAAGTGCCCTTGGGTTTATGAGGCGCACAGCTGTTGAGTGCTACAAGCGCTGGAACGACCTTAAGCGTAGGGCAAAGAAAAAGCTGGCCTCAAGTCATGCTGCAACTCTGGTGACTGGAGGTGGGTCTCCACAAGAGGACATAGAACTCACTCTACATGAGCATGTTGCTGGGACCTACGTCACAGAGGAGCAGATCCAAGGTGTGGGAGAACTGCCAGATTACGAGGCATTGTCCGGTGAGTGCACATGCATGTGTGTGTGATCCATGTGTATGTAGTTTGTGGGAGGGGTTCTGGTTGAGTGCCAGGTCAGGGTGTGTGTGCCTGAGTGTTTTGTCCCACCCATGTGCTTCATCCAATGCATACTGCGCCCCAGGATTTGGGTATTACAGTATCCCTTCTGGCCACAGTAGGCGTTTTGCACTACATTGTGCCAGTTGCCCTTGAAGTGGCATCTTGCTACCACATTGTTCCGTATTTAGCTGTGTTCATTCAGGCTGATTGTAGGAATTCACCTGGTTCTACTGCGCATCACTCTGCCCTATTGTCACATATATGACACGCCCATGGTACATGCCATCTGTGTGATGGCATGTGTCATGTATGTGTATTGGACATGCCACTCACAGGCCAATGTGTGATGGCACTGCTAGCCAGCATGCAGCTGATGTGTTGCTCTCCCATCTTGGTGTCATCAGTGTCTGACATTTTCCTCCCCTTCCAACTCATGGACAGTGCATGCATGGGAGGGTTATAGTCATGTGGGACATGTGTAAATCAAGTACTGGTACTGTAGCTTGTGTGGCCTAATAGCGTGCCATGGTGCTAATGTCTGTTTCCATTTTTTGTCTTTCTTGTTTTTGCAGAGGATGACGCACCTGATGCTGTTGAGGGAGAGGAGATGGTGCAGGCCCAGGAGGGATCTGAAGCACGACCAGGCACCAGTGGGGGACGTGGTTTGGTGGTGGGGGAGAACCCTCTCCTGCTGCAGGCCATACTGTCCCGGGGTGTCCCTGGCTGCACCTCCCCAGAACTCTTTTCAGGTGTTGATTCGGATGAGGCCTATGTGGATTTGCAGGTATGTGTTCATGGAAGGGATACTGTTCTGTCCGACCCACCTGCAGTAGGGGTAGAGCCCACTATGGGGATGTCAGTGTTGGTAGGTGCGCCTGTGGTGGTTACGGATGCAGGGCCACACTCCGCAACATCTGATCCTGTTCCTGGGCCAGCAGTTCAGAGGGGAAATGCAGTCCTGCAGCCTCAGGCAGTGCCGACACAGCAAGGCGCAGTTCGCCTTACCCCAGACAGGTGTGGTGCCCACTGTCCGCCACCAGGCAATACCGCATGGGAGCAATCCATTTACGGTATGGCCAACCAACAGGCAGCATCATCCGAAATGATTGCTCAAGCCATGGAGAGGGTGGCCACTTCCATTGTCCCCCCAGAAAGGCAGATGGAGCTACTACAGCAGGCAACAGACTCCATTTGCCAATCAGTCAGGGAGGACATGTTGGCGTCCAACAGGGACAGACAGGCGGCCCTGTACAATCTGAGGGAATCAATTTCTATAGATGCCCAGGGACAGAGGGAAGCCCTGAGGGGAGAGGTCTGGCACCTCAGGCAGACTCTTGTGGACCTTGAGGCTTCCACTGTCACCAGGACGGAACAGCTGCTGGAGCGCGTCACCCGTACGCTCTCAGCAGAGATGCAGGCAACTTGGGCGGAGGTCCGGGCAACACGTCGGGTGTTGCATGGGGATCTCCGCACCATATCCCTCCAGAACGAGGCCTTCCAGGCCCGCATGCTTGCTGCCATGGAGGACCAAACTAGGGCATTGCGTGGGCTGCCTCCCATGGCACCACCACCTCCTGTGGCAGCAGCAGCAAAGGTTGAGGAGAGCGAATCCAGCAGTGAATCTCCCACTATTTAGTAGCCGTGCAGGCCATGAGCCCATGGAGGTGTTGTTTTTCTCGCAACATTCACGCAGGTGGCTGTTGGTGGGCACCCTGTCCTCGGACCTCCTGGGTGGCCTCCCGCACCCCCCTTGGCCCACACATGGCCATTTTTGATTTTTGATTTTTGATTTTTTGTTGCAGTGTGTTGCCTTGTGTGGCTCCCGTGGGCATCCACTGTATTCCGGCTGGGCACATGCAGGCTTGTCCTGAGTTTGGGTTAGATGCTTGGGTCAGTGAGACACACACCCCTCCTGCTTCCCGTTTCCATGGGCTTGCAAAGGGTGTGCCCAAGTGACAGTGAATTACACAGTGACGTTGGACTCCCATGAGCTGTGTGGGCAGTCTGTAGTCAATACTGTGTATACATTCCTAGTGCATATTGTTGTTGTATTGTGCACTGCATGGTGTATTGATGTGTGCTTGTGCATCCATGTCTCCCTCCTGATTTGCAGGTTCATTCCTCATGTCTTCACAAGGCCGTCCACTTTGGAGATGGAGCTCATGTTGTGAGCAGTGGACTTCCAGATGTGCGTGGCAACAACACTGTACAGTTGGAGGTGGTGGATGTGCTGGCATTCTCATGTTGTAAGACTACGTATCCTTTACCTTAGTACTGTCATGTTTATGCTATGTCGATTGTATTGTGGTAAGTATTTGGTCATGTGTGTTGTTGTTTTTACATTCATGTGGGCATATTGTGTGTGGCCAGTTTCCATTAGGGACACTGTACTTTGTGACACGTGTCATGTTTGGGGGATGACTTTGTTTGCTCTCACATGGCATGTCATGCCATGGTGTGTTGGGTGGCGGTGCTGGGGAGGGGTTGGGTGACAAGGCACTGTTGTCATGTTGTGTCTTGCAAGGGGGTAATGATTTTAGCAGCATAGAAGTGTGTCTTTTGAACACAGCATTGGTGCTGTTTGTGGAGGTTGGGAAGCACACAATGGAACACTTCCAGATGTACAATCTCAGGCTGGTATGGTTGTGACAGTTGACTGTCCATTGACACATCATAATTGTCAGTAACAATCATCATTGATTGTCAGCTGGTATGTGCCAGGGCTGTGTGCACTCCACAGGGGTGTGAATTTATGTGAAGTAATTAGCCACGACCTGCATACGGGCTGCCTCACCCGTGCCCTTTCCCCTCCCATGCGCAGTGGGCATGCATGTGGTTGGGGATGTGGGGGCACCACCATGTCCACGGCCAGGCCCCGGCGTGTTGCAACGTTGTGCAGGACACATGCTGCCACTATGATCCTGCACACTACTGGAGGAGCGTATAACAGCTGCCCGCCAGAACGGTCAAGGGAGCGGAAGCGTGACTTGAGCACTCCGAATGTGCGCTCCACGATGCCCCGGGTTGCAATGTGGGCTGTGTTGTATCTTACCTGGGGTGGCGTGGTGGGGTTCCGAATTGGCGTCATCATGTGGGTGCTGAGAGGGTAGGCACTGTCCCCTGGGGAGGTGGTGATGGGTATCATCAGTGGGGTTGTGACATTACTCAGTATCTGACATGCATGCATGCGCAGTGGCATTTATACTCACCGAGCAGCCATGTATCGCCATGCCGCCCAGCTTCTATGTCCCGGTTTAGGGTAGACATTCTGTAGATGAAACTGTCGTGGGTGGAGCCTGGATAGTTGGCGTATACTGAGGTGATGATTCCCTTGGCATCACATACTACCTGGGTGTTGATGGAATGCCAGTGCTTGCGGTTTCTATAGATGTGCTCAGTTGCCCTGGGGGGACGTAGAGCCACATGGGTGCAATCAATGGCACCTAGCACTTTGGGGAATTGTGCCACCCTGTAGAAGTCCTGGGCAACAGCCTGCCTTTCTGCATGTGTTCTGGGCAGGTATATGTGCCTGCGGACTGATGGGCGTGCAGTGATGATGGCCAAGACCTGGTGTAGGCAGCGTGACTGCGTGGCCTGTGACACCCCCCCCACTATGGCACTTGTCTGCTGAAATGATCCAGTGGCCAGGAAGTGCAATACATTGAGGACCTTCTCAGGTGGCTGAGTGCTTGGGAGCACAGGGCGGTTGATGTGAGATCATCCTCCCACTCACTGACCAGGTCGAGTATTATGTGAGGCGGAAACCTGTACCTCCCATACACATGGTCATCAGGCATCCCAAAAAGGCTGGTTCTAGGTGTAAAAATTCTGGCCCGGACTATCCTCCTCCTCCTCCTGCGGTATCCCATGGCCACTGCTGCTAGGAACGGTATGTTCATCCTGGCGTCTGAGCTTGTTTGTTGTTTGCGTGCACTTTTATGCTGTGCGGGTGGACGTATGCCTACTTCCTGCTGGCGTATGTGTTTCCGGATTGGCCACGTTCGTTTCCATGAATACGTGTTGTAGGCGAGCGTGTAAAACTTCCTGTGCAGCCTGGAATACCCGCACCCAGCCCAATCGCGTGTGGAACTTCTCGCGCACCCCTGAAATACACGCACCCAGGCCATTTGCGTGTAATACTTCTCGCGCACCCCTGAAATACACGCACACGCTCCCCGAGGCCCGATCGCGTGTGAAACCACCCGCGAGCCCCTGAAATACACGCGCCCAGGCCAATCGCGTGTGGAACTTCTCGCGCAAACCTGAAATACACGCACACGCTCCCCCAGGCCCGATCGCGTGAGAAACCACCCGCAAGCCCCTGAAATACACGCGCCCAGGCCAATCACGTGTGGAACTTCTCGCGCACCCCTGAAATACACGCACACGCTGCCCCAGGCCCGATCGCGTGAGAAACCACCCGCAAGCCCCTGAAATACACGCGCCCAGGCCAATCACGTGTGGAACTTCTCGCGCACCCCTGAAATACACGCACCCAGGCCATTCGCGTGTAATACTTCTCGCGCACCCCTGAAATACACGCACACGCTCCCCCAGGCCCGATCGCGTGTGAAACCACCCGCGAGCCCCTTGAAATACACGCGCCCAGGCCAATCGCGTGTGGAACTTCTCGCGCACCCCTGAAATACACGCACACGCTCCCCCAGGCCCGATCGCATGTGAAACCACCCGCAAGCCCCTGAAATACACGCGCCCAGGCCAATCGCGTGTGGAACTTCTCGCGCACCCCTGAAATACACGCACCCAGGCCATTTGCGTGTAATACTTCTCGCGCACCCCTGAAATACACGCACACGCTCCCCCAGGCCCGATCGCGTGTGAAACCACCCGCGAGCCCCTGAAATACACGCGCCCAGGCCAATCGCGTGTGGAACTTCTCGCGCACCCCTGAAATACACGCACACGCTCCCCCAGGCCCGATCGCGTGAGAAACCACCCGCAAGCCCCTGAAATACACGCGCCCAGGCCAATCACGTGTGGAACTTCTCACGCACCCCTGAAATACACGCACACGCTGCCCCAGGCCCGATCACGTGAGAAACCACCCGCAAGCCCCTGAAATACACGCGCCCAGGCCAATCACGTGTGGAACTTCTCGCGCACCCCTGAAATACACGCACACGCTCCCCCAGGCCCGATCGCGTGTGAAACCACCCACGAGCCCCTGAAATACACGCGCCCAGGCCAATCGCGTGTGGAACTTCTCGCGCACCCCTGAAATACACGCACACGCTCCCCCAGGCCCGATCGCGTGTGAAACCACCCGCAAGCCCCTGAAATACACGCGCCCAGGCCAATCGCGTGTGGAACTTCTCGCGTACCCCTGAAATACACGCACCCAGGCCATTCGCATGTAATACTTCTCACGCACCCCTGAAATACACGCACACGCTCCCCCAGGCCCGATCGCGTGTGAAACCACCCGCGAGCCCCTGCAATACACGCGCCCAGGCCAATCACGTGTGGAACTTCTCGCGCACCCCTGAAATACACGCACACGCTCCCCCAGGCCCAATCGCGTGTGAAATCACCCGCGAGCCCCTGCAATACACGCGCACAGGCCAATCACGTGTGGAACTTCTCGTGCACCCCTGAAATACACGCACACGCTCCCCCAGGCCCGATCGCGTGTGAAACCACCCGCAAGCCCCTGAAATACACGCGCCCAGGCCAATCGCGTGTGGAACTTCTCGCGTACCCCTGAAATACACGCACCCAGGCCATTCGCATGTAATACTTCTCACGCACCCCTGAAATACACGCACACGCTCCCCCAGGCCCGATCGCGTGTGAAACCACCCGCGAGCCCCTGCAATACACGCGCCCAGGCCAATCACGTGTGGAACTTCTCGCGCACCCCTGAAATACACGCACACGCTCCCCCAGGCCCAATCGCGTGTGAAACCACCCGCGAGCCCCTGCAATACACGCGCACAGGCCAATCACGTGTGGAACTTCTCGCGCACCCCTGAAATACACGCACACGCTCCCCCAGGCCCGATCGCGTGTGAAACCACCCGCGAGCCCCTGAAATACACGCGCCCAGGCCAATCGAGTGTGGGACTTCTCGTGCACCCCTGGAATACATGCACACGCTCCCCCAGGCCGGATCGCATGTGAAACCACCCGCAAGCCCCTGAAATACACGCACCCAGGCCATTCGCGTGTAATACTTCTCGCGCACCCCTGAAATACACACACACGCTCCCCCAGGCCCGATCGCGTGTGAAACCACCCGCGAGCCCCTGAAATACACGCGCCCAGGCCAATCGCGTGTGGAACTTCTCGCGCACCCCTGAAATACACGCACGCGCTCCCCCAGGCCCGATCGCGTGTGAAACCACCCGCAAGCCCCTGAAATACACGCGCCCAGGCCAATCCCATGTGGAACTTCTCGCGCGCCCCTGAAGTACACGCAGCCAGGCCATTCGCGTGTAATACTTCTCACGCACCCCTGAAATACACGCACACGCTCCCCCAGGCCCGATCGCGTGTGAAACCACCCGCGAGCCCCTGCAATAAACGCGCCCAGGCCAATCGCGTGTGGAACTTCTCGCGCACCCCTGAAATACACGCACACGCTCCCCCAGGCCCGATCGCGTGTGAAACCACCCGCGAGCCCCTGCAATACACGCGCACAGGCCAATCGCGTGTGGAACTTCTCGCGCACCCCTGAAATACACGCACACGCTCCCCTAGGCCCGATCGCGTGTGAAACCACCCGCGAGCCCCTGAAATACACGCACCCAGGCCAATCGCGTGTGGGACTTCTCGCGCACCCCTTGAATACACGCACACGCTCCCCCAGGCCCGATCGCGTGTGAAACCACCCGCGAGCCCCTGACATACACGCGCCCAGGCCAATCGCGTGTGGAACTTCTCGCGCACCCCTGAAATACACGCACCCAGGCCATTCGCGTGTAATACTTCTCGCGCTCCCCTGAAATACACGCACACGCTCCCCCAGGCCAGGTCGCGTGTGAAACTTCTCACGCACGTGTGTTCCCGACACCCGTAATACGCGTTCCCCGCTTTGCATTTGCTGTTTGCCAGTCCGGTAAACTGGTACAGGGTTGGCGCAGCCCTTTGCGATGGTTTTGCGATCTTGATGGCTTTTCCTTGCGCGAGGGCGTTCTTGGGGGCGTAACTGGCGCTGCTGCAGGGTCGCTGCGCCACTCTGCGCCACGTCTGCTTTTGGAGGTGGGAATCCATGAATACGCTGTGCGCAGAAATTGATTTTATCGCACGCGGCTGGCGCAGACATTCGCACGGGCACGCTGTGCGCCAGCCGCGTGCGACACTTTTGAGAGGAATTACATGAATCGGCCTGTATGTCTTTATTCTCCCGCAATAGGAAATAACTCTGCTACCATGGAGCACTCTAATGAAACCAATTTGGATGGCACCTTACAAGGGCGAAGAGCGTCACAATTGACGTACATCACATATGGTACAAATCCAAATAGCTGGTAGGCATGACCCTATACATAGTTGGCCTGCTCCATATCAGATGCCAGGTCATTGGTCACAGCTCCTCCTGTCCACCTTCTTCCACGTGGGGCTCTTCTCACTGCGTCATCAGGTGTCAGGCTCGATAATTCGTAATTAAATGTGCAGCTCATAAGATTCCCTATCAGAGGCCTGATGTGCATCTGGTACTGCAGACTTGGGCTCAGAGGCTACATTCAAGGTCATCTTATCTTAGCAAACCCCAACTCAATCGCAGACGTGTCAGGGCCATTCCAGGCCTTCCCACCCTGGGCGCTAAATTTGTTATTTTCCCTCCCTGGCACCTCGCAGCACAAATCACATGGGCCCTCAATATTCTGTTTGTGATCTTTGAAAGAAATGGGTGCTCAAACAGCTTTATGGTCTGGAGTCTTGGGCTGGCTGGTGCTCTGGAATGTTGGCGTCTTGGGATGGGGGCAGCTGGTCACTATAACTTAGGTTTTGGGCCAGGGCCACGCACCCTCCTTCCTGTGGGATAACTGCTCCCTGGGAGTTCTCGGCCCCTTCATGGCCTTGCAGGGCAAATTCTTTCTGGGTTACACGTGTTAACGATATGAGACAATGAGAGGTTTATGGATCTGTGTGAGCCTGGCCTGTCCCAAACCCACCCCAATCTGTGTTCTGTGCCCAGGCCTACTGTTATGGCTGCAGCACAGTTCCAGGCCTCGATTAAAAGATGGCTCCTGTTTGCAAAGATGACGTTTTGTGTCTAGTGCATTCTACATCTATTCTCGCTACATCCCATTCCCAAATAAGGCTCTTACTGACATCCCTCGGCCCCCTATGCACTCCCCAGGTATCTACACTCGGGCCTTACCCACATTTGAAACCTTTGGGGGCCTGGGATGATCGCCCCCGGTTCCCAACATTGGTTTGGGCTCCAACGCTACACTTGGTCGCTCTGGCACTTTTTGGGGAAATATTTAGGCCCCTTTAGCTAAAAAAATCACTAGCCACCACCACAGTCAGGCCTGCATCTTTTGAAGAAGTTCCTTAATGTGTCAGACTGAGCCCTGGTTGATGTGTGGCAGCATGGATTGCCTAGAATCTGCATCTCTACCACCAGAGGCCTGTGAGTGTGACAACATGATGAGTCCCTCGCAGGAGTACAAGAATGAGTAGTGGCTAGACTGACTACTCAGCCCTCACACCTATACCGAACAACAGTGAACCCAATCGTAAAGGTTAAACAGGCACATATAACAGATATATCTCTTTCACCGTTTGTGGTTATGTGGGACCAAGCCTGATATACTCTTAAGAGGGGTATGAATGTGAGACAGTAGCAACCCAAACATCAATAGAACCACAGTCCAAAATAAAGGAATGTCCAATCAAGATTCTTCAATAATATATATACTTTAATTAAATACAGCAATATGCAATACAAACTATACTAGAAAACACTAACAAAAACCAACCCCCATAAAGCAAGACAGAGCAATGCAGAATGAAATGTTGTCATCACTCTTGATACTTAGCAGGGAGGAAAAAGCCACCAAATCATCAACAGAGTTCAAATGGATATGGTTCATGGTGCAAAAAGTTGCAAAAAGGAGTTAACCAGTCTTTGATGGGGGTTGAACCAGGCTTCAAGCTGTTGCGCTTGAGGGTCAAAATGGGTTCAAAGTTGTTGAGTCGTGTTAATCCTTGGCAGAGTCAGCGTCGAGCCGCGTCCGAGTGGGTGTTTTGTGCAGTCTAAAGGTGGTATGTAGAGATACAAATCAATGATGCCCCACAAACAGTTTGATGATTGAGTGGGGATTCGAGATAAGTATCGCTGCTTAAGGTCGACAAGTGACATGGCGATCCAGCAGTTTGAGTAGGGCTGCAATGTAAAGTCCCGGTGGCTCGATGTTTGGTTTGATTGGATGGCAGTTCAAAGTCATCTGCACAGTGCCCTGGTGCTCTAGACAGCCAGGTGAAGAGGCACTGGAGGGGCAATTAGGCATCAAGCCACTTGAATGGGTACAGACAACTGTGGTTCGAGTGAGTGTCAAAGGCAGCACTGCAGGTCCTGCTATTTCAAATGCAGTGAACAGAGTTTGAATGCGATTCAATCGGTTTAAGGAGATGAAAAATAGGATTCTGACTGCTTGGGCTCTGTGGATGCTGTGAGTCCCAATCCAGGGGCTGAAGGACAAGATGAGTCTTTGTTCTCATTCTCCGAACCCGGGGAAGGCTGGCTTACATCTGCAGGAGTCCTTCACCTCCAGTGAGTTCCTGAGTTCCAGTGTAGCTGCCAGAGAGGCATGTCTTGCTCCAGCAGCGGTTCACTCCCAATGTGCCCTGGAAGTG
Organism: Ambystoma mexicanum; assembly: GCF_040938575.1. Classification (NCBI taxonomy): domain Eukaryota; kingdom Metazoa; phylum Chordata; class Amphibia; order Caudata; family Ambystomatidae; genus Ambystoma; species Ambystoma mexicanum. The sequence goes on along the minus strand of NC_090934.1, from coordinate 949,553,346 downwards.
GGTACGGAGTAGAGCTTGCCTCAGCCTTGGAGGACGCCTTCGTCGACTCGGTAGCTGAGGGCTTTCGAAAGATCAAGTCTCCCAAAGTGGTTCAACTGAATTCTTCTTGCAGGTCCAAAATTCATTCAAGAAAGAGGGGGAGTCCCCTTCCTTACAAAGGCAACTAGCCACAGGGGGTTGGTTACAATCAAGCCAGCTTTAAGTGGTCCAATCATTGATAAGGTAACACGTGATTTGTGCATCATACCCAAAGTGCTTTGCTGTGCAGGAAGTGTAGGAGACAGGAAGGAAAGAGAAGCCCACAGAAAACTAAGATGGAGGAATCCGTCATCTCTTTAGTTCTGCTCTGCCTTCCTGACTACATATACCATGTACTTCAAAGCCTCTTTGGTGTGCAAACCCCTATTGTGAGGCAGGCCTTTTGTTATGGAATGGCCTTTGCGAAGCCAGGCTCCCAGGTGATCTGCTGTTGAAAGTCAGTGGCCCTGGAAGGGAGGAGTTACCCAACCTCCACATTGTCACAGTAGACAGACCCCTTGTCCTGTTAACTGGAATGCAGACAAGCAAGTGCCTGGATTGACTCTCATAGCTAGTATGTGCTCACAGGGTTCACATTGTTATGTTACAAATCAGATGTGGTTTTTAATAATTATCAGCCACCATACTAAAAACCTCGATATGGCTAATATTTCAAGAATATCATGCCACCAGGTTGATAGTTTATTGCAATAATTTAGTTTTGGAATAGAGGTGCCAATTTAAAGGCAGGTTCTGCAATTCAGTGACTTTGCTGCTACAGCAGCTTTGAAACAGGGCACCTTTGACCTCTGAACCTGCTCTCTGTCACTAGAGAGCAGGGCCTGTGGATCAGATTACTGATGGAGCAGGGCACAGGTGTACATTAAGCTTGTGGCATGGAGTTTGATGAAAAGGAGGTTTGGTTAGCAGTCCATCCTTTCTCAGATGGCTTACGCACATCATTTTTTAGTTAACAGAAATCAAGTGATAAAAAACGAGTGACAGGCCTCATGATGACTGGAGAGTATATGTCCACAGTGCAGTGATATGAAGCTGAAGGCTTTCCCTTGCTAATTCCAGAGAATAATTGATTCTTTGTTGTGGCTTTGAGTGTAGTTTTGATAATTGTTTTATTTTGACTCCTATAGTGTTAATTTTCATCTACTCAATTTTTACAATTACCTCTGATTGTTTTGGTATTATGAATTTCTCTTGATATTTTCAGTCTTTTTTTAGCAGAATGTGCCTGCAGCAATAGTTCCAATGTTTCTTTGCTTTAATATATGTTGTGTAGTTTTTTCTATATCTTTGTGTGTGAAATGTGGACTCACGTGTTGCAGTCTGCAGTATCTGCAGAGCGGGCTATCAGTGCTTACTTTCTTGGTCTTTTTCCATGGATACAGCAGTAGCTGGGAGCCCCTCCTCCTTGCTGGGTGCTATGCTACATAAACATCAGCAACTGCGAAGCAGGCCGCAAAGTGTGGACTCAAATGTTGCAGTCTGCAGTATCTGCAGAGCGAGCTATATGTGCTTACTTTCTTGGTCTTTTTTCCGTGGATACAGCAGTAGCTGGGAACCCCTCTCCCTTGCTCGGTGCTACACTACATAAACATCAGCCACCGCGAAGCGGGCCGCGAAGTCTGGACTCAAGTATTGCAGTCTGCATTATCTGTAGAATGGGCTATCTGTGCTTACTTTCTTGGTCTTTTTTCTGTTGATACAGCAGTAGCTGGGAGCCCCTGCCCCTTGCTGGGTGCTACGCTACATAAACATCAGCCACCGCGAAGCAGGCCGCGAAGTGTGGACTCAAATGTTGCAGTCTGCAGTATCTGCAGAGCGGCCTATCTGTGCTTACTTTCTTGGTCTTTTTTCCGTGGATAGAGCAGTAGCTGGGAGCCTCTGCCCCTTGCTTAGTGCTACTCTACATAAACATCAGCCACTGCGAAGCAAGCCGCGAAGTCTGGACTCAAGTATTGCAGTCTGCATTATCTGTAGAGTGGGCCATCTGTGCTTACTTTCTTGGTCTTTTTTCCGTGGATAGAGCAGTAGCTGGGAGCCTATGCCCCTTGCTTAGTGCTACTCTACATAAACATCAGCCACTGTGAAGCAAGCCGCGAAGTCTGGACTCAAGTATTGCAGTCTGCATTATCTGTAGAGTGGGCCATCTGTGCTTACTTTCTTGGTCTTTTTTCCGTGGATAGAGCAGTAGCTGGGAGCCTATGCCCCTTGCTTAGTGATATGCTACATAAACATCAGCTGCCGCAAAGCGGGCCGCAAAGTGTGGACTCAAGTGTTGCAGTCTGCAGTCTGCAATCTAGAGGGCGAGTGGGTAAATACTTTGACCGTTTTCTATCTATAAATGTTATGATCGAGGACATAAGAATATAACATACTGCAAAACTTATTTGCTACCGAAGGCTGTCACGAGTCAGTTGCCCGGAGACTGCAGATGTTGGTCCCTTTGATCTGGGAACTCCCGGCCCTCTTACATCTCTTATACAAGTAAGAATACAAGGTTCCGAGGAACTTATTTGCTACCGAGGGCCAGCAAGTCCGTTACCCGCAGACTGCGGGGTTGGTCCCTTTGATCTGCAAACTCCCGGCCCTCTCTCATCTATTATACTTCCAAGTGTTGTGGGAGTGTCTGCGCTGAGGGGGGGTGGATCCACTGGTCTTTATTTATTGTCTTTATTTATTTTACTGTTATCCTACGCACTGCACTGCCCCCTCCCCTCTTTTCACCCCCGCACTTCTCCCCTTGCCCCCACTCCTGCACTTGCGCGATCTCAATGTCACCTGGCCTAGTAAGATTGCTGTCTCTGTCTTCCCTCTGTTCCCCCTCCCTTGACCCATCGCGCCTTGAAACACTTGTGTATAGGCGCATTTATAAAAGCCATATCATATATCATATCATCTCTTTGCCACTCGACATTGCACTCAGAGTTTTGGAGACTGAGTGAAGGGCGCATGACATTAGGTCCTACTGCCCCGAATCCAACACATAACAGAACGTGAACATGTTATTGCCAGCATTGAAACATAATCGAGATTTTGGAACGGCGACTGCGGGCCGGGTGCATGGGAGCCATTTGATTAACTTGGGGCTCTGCTGCTGGTGAGCTGACCAATTGACTAACAACTTTTAGAATTGTGTCACACCTCATCTGTGCCACACTCTACCTCTATTACGTGATGTTAGCCAGACCTGTGACTTTTCAACTCTATTCCTCACCCTGTGGATGCATATATGGAGTGTGAAACCTATGGTGAATACGAACCAACCTTTCCCGTACATAAAAGATGAGGAAATGTTAAACGCAGTCAATTTACCCTTACCTCCGTCTCCGAAAGTGCCACAGAAAATTAGCTTAAAAAGTAGTAAGGTGCAGAATAAGTCACAAAGTATTTCAAAAGGTGAAATCCTAAAAGGTTTTTTCCTAAAGATTTAATCTCTAAACCAATAGAACAATAAAGTACTCCATCAAATGTAGTGGAAATATCAAGCAAAACACAGCACTACGAACACTTGATTACCTCCCCCTTTTCAAAACAAGACCACACATTTCCTCGTGTGAAAACACAAATGTGTTCAATTTAACTACACATGATGTTTCTTCCGATTACAATAAGTCAAAGAACCGGGACTTAGATTGCTCATTCTTTTCTGCTTCACCACCTACTTTGAAATACCTTTGTTGACCTTCTCTACAGCTGGGACCAACCTACGTTGGAAGGTCCCCTCTGATGAAACTTGATGGTAAAGTGATATGAAGGTCTGAAAACAGATGTCAACAATAATACTTTGCTCTTGAATGTGCTACTGGGGAAATTGGATAGTTTAACATCTTTGCACGGTACTATTCCTAAAGGAGATTCTTGTGGTACTTCCTTAGAATCTCCATCTTGTCCAATACCCTTGCCAACAATTAATTTAGTCATGCAGTCTAGTACCCCAAGACCAGGAAGTGAGCTTAAGGAAAATGCATGTATATCATTGGGGGTGGCAGAAAGGGAGTGTGAGGATGATGTCATTTTTGTAAAAGAATTAGCCCCATTGGTACCTCAGTTGTCTGCCCAGATTATAACAAAAACAACAAACAAAAGTGGGAAGAGGGGGCTCCCAACAATAATTACCTATAGTGCAACTAAACGGGTAAAACAAGAAGTGATTGGCGACCACTACATCAGGCCCTCCTACATTCTTAGCACCAGGGTGAGCCACCACATGTCGAGTGTGCTTTGGCCATACCAAATTCAGCAGCGATCTACGAAGTCCCACGAGAAGTCCCTCAAGATTTTGGTTGCAGGCTTGCCAAATTGAATAAAGAGGTATGAAAACTATTTATATTACATGTAGACCACATCACCCTTACCCTGAAAATTCACATTGGGAGAGTACCTAAGATTGTCATCATGTAGTCGCATGAGAGGAATGGAGTACCTTATGTGCAACATAGCAAGATCACTCATATCTACCCAATTAGTCTAATACTCAGGCAATAGATCCAAAATTCTGGGGTTCACAAAAACAAAGTCAATACAACTACTTTGTGTGCCATTGGAGCAGGTGGCGTTACTCTCGGAGTACGAGTCACACAATGGATGTAGGTCAAACTCTGCCACTAACTCCAGCCATGCTCGGTCCTTTTTCCCTGAACAAGAGTTATGCACAAACCAATCAAAACCATTTAAATACAAACTGCAATCAGCATTAAAATCCCACGTGAGGATTAGTTCCCCTGCAGAATTCAGTATAGACCATAATCGTAAAGTAACACCCCCCAGGGATCATAAAGATTGGCTACCTGCGAGCCCCCTGATCCAAATGGAAATCTGTGTAAAAAGGCGGCAAGGACGTTTGTGTGTTCTCGATTGCCTACCAATGGAGCCAGAGAATGCTCACTTTTTGCACCAATACATAAACCTACTTTAGGGCAGCCAGCCAGAGGTGGTACGGACAGGCTGAAAATTAGTGAGTAGCCACCCATACTGAATGGAGTAATTAACCAGGTTTCCTAGAGGAGGAAAAGGTGTACATTCATTAACTTGTCCATACCCCGAATGATGTCCATGTGAATTTCACGAAAGAACATCAAAAATGCAAATTTCTGTTTGCGGTATATGTCAATTATGCTGATTGAGAGCGATAATCCAGTTGCCTATCAATCTTGGTTGTGCCATTTGACTGCTATACTTATTGGCAAGGTCGTGGCAGTTTTTATTTGAGTAAGCCGTGCCCTTGGCCTGTAAATTGTGATCAGTTGATTGATAAAGGTCTTGCGATCTTAAAGAGTGATTGCCAGACTGGAAGACTAGCACTTCAAATCCCATGTTTACATGTTTACAGGTTCGCTCTACAACAACAGGAGAAACAAAGGTAGCAAGAACCCAATGAACTAAGCTGTTTAATGCGGGTAATTCAAGTCTTTCAATGTCCTCCGATGTAATAATAGACAGATCTAGTATTAGGTGCAAAAGTTCCAGTATCAAGTGCGATTTAAAAATGGACTAGTAATAGTAGGATTCATTTCTACAATCGTTACATATTTAGATCCGACACACCAGTCCGCCTCTGGTTTATGTGCTTGATTTTATAATGCAGTATCACGTATGGCTTCAACACAACTTGCCCATGTCCCCCTGTTAGGTCTGTCCTCATACACACTCATGGTTGATGAAACAGGTAAGGCAAGGTTTGCATGTCGGGCAGTGTTGGCGATAGAGGCATGAGTTTTTCTGGGAGACAGAGTTGAAACCATAACTTTGTCCCCCACACTCAGGATGCTGGAAGTCTTTGCGAATGAACCATCATAAGCGGCTGGTGAAAGGGGTGCACTGGCACCCGAAACTATTTGAGGGATATCAAACCGAACCCTACCCACTGAAGAGTTAGATGGATTTATATCCGTTACTCCCACTGCAAGGTTAGGCAGCGGGCTTACAACAGGTTGCGGAGGGTTAGGCAATGTATTTGAGGGGACTGGACAAGTCGATTCCACCCATCTGTCTGAGGGACCCTGCAACTTCACTTGTCACTAGTGTTCACCTCCCCAAGATCATTGATGACAATATAGTACCACCGAAGTTGTTGACATTACTTCCAGATCCCCAGCCTTCTTGGCTACTTTATGTGTTGAAGGTTTTCCAGTCTGTTCACTTGTTGTACCTGCAAGAATGAGAATAGAGTTGTCCTTTTTTTCACTGCTTCTTCTGTGTTTTAGCCAGAGAATTCAAGAGAGATTGTTCAATTAGCAAAGCCTCCAGAGCAGACTCCTCTGATCGTGCCGTAATTTTGGCCTGATCTTGAAGAATGAAAATAACTTCACTAACTTGAGTATCCACTTTTGTGGACCAAACCTGTTCATGTGACAGAGGTGGACCTGTTTTGTCTGCTATGGACATCGCGCAGGCAATGATAGTCAGCCAGCTCGACCGATGATGTCTGAAGCGTTGGATTACGGCTGGAGAGGAATTAATAATAATGTGCACTACCATTGCAGTAATACAATTCATTTCCGACTGATCCTCTGCCAGTTTAGTACACACCAGAAATAAAGCGTCAAGTTTAGATGTAATGGAGTTAGATGTTATCTGGGTATTCTCAGAGTTCCTACCCTTAAACGGGGTGATGTCTGAGCTGGTAAAATCGACTTCACTTTCGCTTGCATCAAAGGAAAATTTGGAGAAACTAACTTCTCCAAATCTGGAGATGCTGATAAGTTGGTGCCGATAACATTATCATAGTCTATACTGGGTGGATACATGTTATTACGCTGTAGGCCTAAACATAGGTTCAGAAGCGATCCTTTACTGTCAATAGTCAGGGAACAATGCAGAGTACTTTTAGCCCAAATGCTGTTCTTTCCATTACCTGGGCGAGTCTTACCCAGTGTTTCCCCCAGTCTATTGTCCCCCCTCACAAAGGCAGAGCCATTAGTATCAAGCTAGCTGGTGATTTTCCATTGCGTGACTGCAAAAGCCTTAGTTGCATCCTTTTTACCCTTTTGTGGGTGGGGAAGAATGTCCGAACCTTGGGAGCCAAGCGGAGGACTCCAGGCTCTTTTTCCTGAGCGGGAGACGGTACTACAGAGGCCAGATCTGTGTTGTATATTAGTTTTCATTATAGAAGGGGAGTGGATATTTGCAATAATGGCTTAATATCCTGATGGGATTCGGCCATGTCTCCTAAAAGCAGAGCCGGAATTTTGGGAAAATATCTTGAAAATCAAATTCAATAACCTTCATCAGTCAGGTTTAATCCCTCCCACATTGTGTTCTGCTAATATAATTCCCATCTACAAAAAAGGCAGGGCTGATGACCCGGCAAGTTTTAGACCCATAGCCATGATGGATGCATCATCCAAGATATTTACTCTATTGGTTTTGGATGAGTTGCAGAACCATATTAACAACAACAATATGTTGTCCCGGTTCCAGGTGGGGTTTCGGAAAGATATGGGGTGTCCCCTCAATGCAACAATCATGGCCCACTTGCAAGAGCAGGCAAAGCACTCAAAAACAGGGCCAGTCTATATAGCGGCCCTGGATCTGACGGCCGCTTTTGATACTGTTATAAGAATTGTATTGTCGGAGAAATTGATACAGCATGGTTTCCCTTTACATCTGGTTGCTATGATTGCGCTGCTGCATAAAAATACAAATTACAGAATAAGGCTCAGCAAAGTAGGGGTCCTTACGGATCCTGTCCCCACCGAGGTTGGCCTCAAACAGGGTTGCAATCTTGCCGCAGTGCTTTTTTAATTTGTACTTATCTGATTTGGACTGTGATTGGAATCAAGCTATCATATACCCAGTTAAACTAGGTAGTTTGGTCCTAAATTGGATTGGCTTTGCAGTCGATTTGTTATTTTTTGACAGAACTCCTTTTGGCCTTCAGACGAAATTGAATCTTTTCGTTCTTTTGGCCCACAATCATAATCTACAAGTTAACTCCTCGAAATCCTTCATCATCTCCTTGCAGATGGTAAAAGAAAAACATCAAGATTTACTTGGTCCCTTGATGACTCACCTATGGCATACATATCGTCAATCCGTTATTTGGGTTATACTCTTTCTGACAGGTACTCAGTAGTCATGTGGAAGGAGCTACTTAACAACAAATTAAAACCATTGACTTCTCAAATGAAGATTATTCTACATAAATATTGTACATGTTCCCTACTTCCTATTATTCAATTCTATCTTTTAAAGGTGGAACCGATTATCTTGTATGCCTTAGACATCTGTACAATGGATATGGATATGTTTTTGGATTTTATGCAGGGTAAGTTGTGGAAGAATATATTGGGTCTAGCACTATCCATCCCTAATGATTTGATATGTCATGAACTTGGTTTGCTACCCTTGTCTGCTAAATGGCAGTGGCGAATGTTAAATAATTATGTAAAAATGTTGATTCCGCCCAAGCATTCGATGTCTGAAGAATTACATCAAATTATTAGGGAGGGGCGTCCTCCCTCTATCCTAAAATTCACAAATAAAATGAACTTAATTTTGGCAGCAATAATGGTAACGAAAGAGGAACCAGGAGCTAGACTTCTGTGCTGTAAACGCAAATTTTTTAAGAGAATATTTAAGAGTAAATATGGTCCCGCTTGGACTGATTGTTGGAAATGAACCGGCTTTGTTTTTAGAGGACAAAGAATACATGCTTAGTTTCAGCAAAATATCTATCAAATGCTCAAGAGACCTAATGGTACTAACCATCAGTACAGCTCAAAGAATTCATGTAAAAATTAAAAGGGACTTGGCAATAGAAGAAGAAAAATTCCTTGCAAATGAAGATTTACAGAATGCTCGGGAAAAACTGAAAGAGATTAACACAAGCTTCGACCAATTTATGGCCTCAACATTAGAAAAAAAGCATAAAAAATTAGCCAAAGACATCCAGAACTTCAAAATTGAAAATGTATATCCCTACCTAGCACCAGATTACAAGGATAAAAAAGATCGGGAAAAAGCAGCCAGTTCAGCTGGTCCCAGCAGAGGAAGAAGGAAGAGGGTTACATTTTCAGATACCTCCAGTTCAGGATCCTCCGATGGGATAACTCAGATCCCAGGGAGACAGCAACATGAAGGACAATTTGGACCACCACCCCCTCAGGTTCCTTTTTTAGGACGAGGGGGCCCCAGAGGGCGATACTGGGGTCCACCACCACCAATGTCAATGCCTTTTTATCGCCACAATTACCAACAATGGGGTCATCCGATGCGGAGACGACGCAACCAATGGAGACACTAGACAGTATCCCAATTTTTAATATATCTGGTATAGAACTTACCAGGGCCGAGACCGCCGTACTTGCCAAAGGTCTCTTTTTCGTTCCATCCAACAAAACAAACTGGTTCATCCTTGATCAAGAATTGTCAACTTTTTTCAGAACAATTAGACGCAAATTTTATTTCAAGGATAAAGAACCAGTAGATCAAGAGGAAGACTCAGGACTTCGGTTACCCTCTAATTTCAATCCCAGAGAAAATGAAATATCATCTTCCATTGTCACCTTTGAGAAATGCATTAAGAACGAAATGTCCAAACTTCAAGCACTACAGAAACAAAAAAGATCTAATCTATCACCAGAGGAGCATATAGCGCTAAAAAACCTCTCCGCCAATAAACAGATTGTTATAAAAACAGCGGATAAAGGAGGAGGTATAGTTATTCAAAACTTGGAACAGTACAAAAACATGGTTAAAGACCTTCTGGGCGTCACCACAAACTACAGGAAATTGAAAAAAGATCCTGCTTTGGAAATAAAAAATAAAATCCAGGAAACCGTCAGCTTTGCTGCAGAACATGGTTGGATTACCGATAAAGAAGAAATGTTTCTCACTACATCAGAAGGCAGAACACCTGCCTTCTATGCTTTACCTAAAATTCATAAGAACCAACATTAACCACCAGGAAGACCAATTGTATCAGGTTGTGGCTCAATACTCGAACCTATTAGCAAGTTTGTGGATTATTTTCTTAAACCCTTGAGTCAGGAAACACCCACCTACCTGCAGGATACAATGGCTACTATCTCTATTTTTGAGAACCATCCCTTCTCTCAAACAGAGGAACTACTGGTGACAATGAACATCACCAGTCTTTATACAAGTATACCACAAGACTCTGCCATAGAATGTATAAGACACCATCTCACGCACAATATGAAACAGACTCGAGTACCAACAAACTTTATAGTAGAGCTACTTGAACTTGCTCTACGGAATAACTTCTTCTCGTTTGATGCAACATTTTACCTCCAGATAAGTGGAACCGCTATGGGCGCTGCTTTCGCACCCAGTCTGGCAATCATTTTTATGTCAGAATATGAACAACAGTTCATTCTTAATACTAACAACCCGTTCCGTGATAAAATTACACAATGGTTCCGATATATTGACGATATCATTTTCATTTGGCAGGAGAATGAAACATCCTTGGACAACTTTTTGAAATGGGCCAATGACCAAATGAATGAAATTCAATTTACACTAGAGAAAAGTAACCAAAGCATCAATTTTTTGGATTTAACCATCACAGCCAAAGAGGACAAATTAATCTGCTCTATGTTCAGAAAGGAGACTGATCGGAACACCCTCCTCCATTACAGGAGCTTTCATCCTGGTCACCTCAGAAACAATTTACCATTTGGACAATTTTTGAGAGTGAGACGCAATTGTACAGAACTAGAACAATACAAGATAAATGCCTTGATATTACAGACAAAGTTGAGGAACAGAGGATACCCCAAGAAATTGATTAATAACACGAGGAAAAGAGTCCAATATATACCACGTGAAACTCTTCTTTCACCAAAAACACATGATTTGAGTATGGAACAACAGATGACCTGCGTTACCACTTTTTGCCCTGATACCACCCACATAAAGGCTACCATCAAAAAGTTCTGGCCACTAATACAAATTAGCCTTCCAGATGAACCATTACCTCGGATGGCACTTAAACGGGGTAAAAACCTAAAAGACATACTCACACATTCTATACTCACTAAAAAATCATAAAGGTCTGAATTGTGGAGTCTAAGAGAGATCATAGGCCACCATCCTTGCGGAAATTGCAATGTGTGTAAGCTAACAAGAAAAATCACATCTTTTAAAATTGGGAAACAAGACTGGAAAATAAAACACTTTTCCAATTGTAAAACTGCTAACGTGATTTACGTTATTGAATGCCCATGCCAAATGCGATACGTGGGTCAAACTAAACAACCAGTGAGTAAACGAATAGGGGAACACATGTCCCGCATCCGTTGCAGAACGCAAACAGCACCCCTGGTCTCTCACTACATTGAACACCAACATGGTGTAGATGACATGAGGTGGTGGGTAGTTGATGTTATTGTCAACAACACCAACACCACCAATGCCCTTAATCATAAAGAGGCATGGTGGATTTTTAAATTACAAACCACCACCAGGGGCCTCAATGAAATGGCACCCATGACATTTAGCTGAGCATTAGACTACTTCATTTTGACTCTCTCTTGGAGCCCTCCAACGTGTGGACACTTATTTATCAGTTACAACAGCTCTTCTGAATTACATAAGGACTGATCCACCGTCACTCTGCACGTTTGACTTCCAGGTATCTACGATGCAGTAACATGGCGTCCTTTTTTCACCAAGGCATTATTACTAGTGACTATTACTGCACCCAGCATTTACATAGCTTTCGAATATCTATGGGACCGACACCAGTGCACCTCTGTGCCCCAATGTGCATGACTAATCTTCGTGTCATACACGTTTCCAATAATTAACTTGTCAGTTCGGAATGCCTCCCGCCACGTCACGGTGCGACTACAGTGACGCTTTGTAGTTTTCATGGTCACTACGGCATCCACTACATTTCCTTCGGTTACATTGCGATCATTATCTTAACGCATGCGCATAGTTTAACACGCCTCTCCGTGACGCATGCGCGCTACAATCGGGCTGTTCCATGCGCATGCGCGGTGACCGTTTCTTGTGTATACAGGTCAGTTTCGAACATCACTGAATCTGGCTCCAACGAGGCATTTGTTGCCGGCACACCGCTGAATCAGAAAATCATTCTGTTATTCTCGCAGCACTATTCAAGCTGTCGAATTTCGTCTATCCACAGGTAATTGAATTTCCCGATCGCTTCGTTTTCAGACAGCTTACCAATTTGGGCTTTTTGATATACTTTGGCCACTGGTACATGTACTTTCTTCTTGTTCGTACAGAGAAATGCCATTCCTCTATCACGCTCGGGGCACATTACGATTGTTCGCCACTTCCAGCATATGAATTTATTAACGCTTTGCTGAAGATTTACAAGAGCGCCCCTTGCACAGAGCCTGTTTTATGAACTACATCTTCATAATCAGGTAATTTTATTTGAGTTTTTTGCCTTTTGCTTCTAAGGCCCAGCTTTTCAAAAAAGATCGCTGATTTAAGCGCCTGTATTTTTGCTTTGGTTTTTCTTAGCATTAGTATTTACCATATATATATGGTTTTATCTTCTTTCTACATTAGGCATTGCACTTGAAGACAATACAAGCCAAATTTACACTGGCTACACAGCCACCATCCACCTTCATGGTAATGGAACCTTAATCCTTACCTTCAACTCTGTCCCACGCAGGTTAGTTTTTGGTTGGAACACATTTTGGTTTTGGTGGGGCACTGTACTTTCCGCACTCCCATTTTTTAATACAATTGCTTTTTAAAATATACTGTTTTTATGATATACTAAGATCAGTTTTGCTGTACAACACGATATTGATATTTTTTACATATCATTCTTCCCCATAGGGAGACTGGGTCATTACCCTTGAAAAAGGCACCTGCCGCCGAAACGTCCTGGGACCACATACCACCTGGATTTCAATAGTCTGTCCCCCTCCATCTTTTGATTAACATCTAGACGTAGGGCCATAGACTTGGTTACCTCGCGCAGAATATTTAGCATACCTTGAAAATAGCAGGTATAATGTATTTGTATCTGTAAAAAAACCCACTCTGGTTCATCACCTACGGTTTTACGTTTTATCTGTGTTTCTTTAACGACAACTTATGAAACAATTGTTCAGATCTCATGTCATGTTATTGCAAATTGGTATGGTAACTAATTGAATTATGTTTCCAATCTATTTGTGCTTTGTTTCTATTTAAATATGTTTGCAAAATAAGTGGGCATGTGTTGTTCATATAAAACTATTAAATGTTATGGTTGATTAAATTCATTCCATTCTTTGTCTTTGACATTTAGTTGAACTAAGCAGTCTAAAAGTCAATTTCATCACTTCATGTGTATTTATTTCTCGTGTAATTATGAGTTTACAAACTTGTTGATACTTAGTATGTCAAATGAAGTTTACTTCTGCAGCAAATAAGGAATGCAGGAATCGTCTGATGTAAATTAATGTGGTAGGACGCCCTTCCTCGTGTTCCCATATATTACAGCTCTATAAAGTTCTACCACTTTTTGAGCAGTCCCTTCAGTTACGTAAACGCAAATTCCAACTCTATCAATGGTGTTCATTGTCAGATAGAATTGGTAATAGCAAGGCTTTTTATAAATATGCCAAATTTAGGAGGAAATGGGGAGACAGAGCAATGTTTATCTTGAAATTCCCATGTGAGAGAGCAAGGAAAACCTATAGGTGTTGTAAATTGAACCCACTCTCGACCAATGAAAGAGTTCAATATTGGGATAATAAGGTTGTCAATGCTGAAACTGGAATATGTCGATTCTGTAACATCCTAAACGAACTGGAAATGTTGAAACACTTGGTGATATATTGTGAGCATTTGAAAACCTTAGGATATGTACATTTGACAATTCTTTTTTTTTCCAAGTCTGTTCTGTCTAGAGAAACATTATGGAGAAGATCCATGTGGGGAAATAGCGTAAAGCTAGTCCTTAAATTGACGTAGGTTACATGTTTTATTGATGAAAATCTTTCAGAAAAGCGAAATGTTTGCTATGATATAAATTGATTTGTTGGGTGTGGCCTTTTATGAAGTATCAAGCGTGTTTTGCATAGCCAATGTTTTCGTTGGGCGAGAAGTTCCATGGGACACTAATCTATAATGTAATCTCTCAACCTTAGCTCATGTGTATTCAGAAAATGTTGGATGTTTTAGGATTTGCGTGTATTAGAATGGCATATGAGTATTGTTTTAACGAAAGTTCGTTTTTTAGGATGTTGTGATGGTGGTTTATGTAGTCAAATTTGCATTCTTTATTTTTATTTATTTATTTATTTATTTGGGGAATTATCTAACGGTCTTAAAGAAATATTAGTTGTTATTGGTGAAATGTTCTTAAAGGAAACTATTTTATGTCTTTTGTAATTTGTAGTCTTTTTTGTAAAGGTTTGTTTTAAACTAGACACAAATAAAAATAAAATGACCGAACATGTCTTCTCACATGCAGTCACTGCTCTTGACACAAATGCAACAGGCACTTCTCACCATTGACATTGGCTTAATATTGCTCCTATGCCTTTCTGACTGGCAGTAGTCGTCAAAATACTGTTTTCCCCCACCCAAACCCATATAAAGTTGGAGCTCTCGCTATGCCTTCTCTAATTTCCATAAATGCCTTCTGGATATGGTCTGACCATTTAAAGTTAGCACCTTTTTCAAAACTTCCCTCAGAATTGCTGTCTTTTCCAAAAGTTTGGAACAAACTTTGTGTAGAACTCTGATAGGCCTAAGAATGACCTCAATTGTTCCTTATTTTCTGGTTCATTTACTTCTTTGATTGAGTTCATCATTTCCAGTTTAGGTGTTAAACCTCCCCCTGTTTCACATATTTGCACTTCTCCTTTTTCACCGTCAAACCTCCCCTCTGCAATGTTTCTAACACCTTTTGCAACAACTTATAATGTTTACTCTCATCCCATGCACACTAAAATATCATCTCGGAAATAGTACATTCCGCTCTTGCTATTAAACTAATTCTCCATAAAATAGCACTGGCCAAAGACAGCAGTAATGGCATCCTTTTATATTGGTATGCCCCCAGAGGTATTATAAATGACGTGATGTGCTATAACTCTTTTGGTGATAAGCAGAAGACAGGTCAATGGTGGAGAACCACCTCATCTATCCACTTGCCGACAACATGTTCTTGACTTTAGGAAGAGGGTACCTGTATGCCCATATTGTTCATTCGACATTACTCAGACCCACACACAAACACGTATCTTGGCATTGGACTTCTGTGTAATCGCAATAGGTGACAAGCATTAACTTGCTGCAGTGGACTCTATTATTCCTACTCACATGATTTAGTTAATTCCCGTTCCATTTCATCGATCACACTCAATGTTACCTGTCTTACTTCATGCACTGTTGGTATGGCAACACATTTCAATTTTATTTTGTGGGTAAAAACTCTGTAAATCCCTATTATGTTCTTAAATACTTCAGGAAACCTCTGTACTATTTCTTCTGCAAAATCTCTTTCAGAAGAAATTACTTGGATTTGGTTCACCTGCCACCTCAGTAAATGATCTCCCTTTTCAGCAACAGAGACCTGCCCTCTGATCACTCTACCACCCATGCTTATTTTGCACCATACATAACTCAATATATGTATTGGTACCCTGCCATATGCCGAGGGGTCTATGTTATTTGACTGAAAACACTTGTTCTCTCTTTGTAAGCATGACGTACATACTTTTACCCCCATTAACGACCCAGACCCCTGCACAGAAAACAGTAGTGGGGATTGAAGCGCTGCACAATGTTTGACATTGGAAGGGTTATGTGCCGCAAACAGCCAAAACTGAAGGGGTACGATAAGATATTGCAAATAACCAACCTCTTCCCTCTGCCTAAACCTCTCAAACTCTGAACTAAACCCAACCATACCCCTACAGCACAACAAACCGCATGCTCTTCAGTACACTGCACTGCAACAATGAAACAAAAAACACAAAGACTCTCACAACAGCACATGATGGCTACTGAAAATTCACACCTGGGCTCAGCAAATGGTGTATACCGAATTGAAGCTGGCAACAGCACATCACAGCTCCTTTGCTCTTTTGTCCTGCTCAGTCATACTAACTTATCCCCCACACCTTACCCTCTTGCTTTACAGATCCACCAGAGCGCAAAGGGACCACGCAGGTGGTGATAGTGAAAGTGAGAGACCCCCAAATAATGCTGGTAAATCACCCAACAGAGTCAATTAAGTACATCCCAGGAGGGAATGAGACCAAGACCAAGTGAAAGTGATATTAAAGGCTTTTATCTAAAATGAGGGCAAGCAGAATCTACTCTGCTCACGCCGAGTGCGCTCTGCAGAAAACATGTTACAGTTTGATTATATTCACAAACAGCGTCATCATAGTGGGAAGGCCTAGGGGGCACATGAAAGGTTGGGATTGGTCACTAAGGGTAGGCACCTATGGGTGCTATAGGGTTGGATGCGACTGATTGGTCTGAGGGCACGTGATGAGGTGACGTGGTGTCCGGGGTCAAATGGTCAGCTAGGCTCATCAGCTTGGTATTCCATGTCGATTCTTTATGTATCCTTTGACATCCTAGCTGTGTAACTTTTGCCCTTGTGGCCTCACACACTCTCATTCATTCAGAACTCTAATCTTTTTGTCCGGTGGGAAAGCCTGTACCTTAACACTTGTGAAAACAGAGTTCAAAGGCAGGTTATTTATTGCTAGTCATGAGGTGATCGACTCCCACCAAATGTAGTGCTCCCCTTGTTCAACACTTCTGGATATACTGACTAGGGAGTAGATCTCATGGGGTCATTGTATGGTCGGTGGCGTCCACTTGATAACAACAAAGGGAATTTAGAATAGATGGCTAAAATGACCAGGTTACAAAAGGCACATATCATGATAGGCATGGATTTCATTGTGGGGGTTCAGTGATCGAATGTTCAAACATCACTAACTCTCTGTTGACACCCAGATGACTTGGAGGGAATCAAGACCCCTTCGTTGTCTAGTTCCATATCGTTTAATAACTCAAGGTCTTTCTGAACACAATTTAAAATGCAGCTCTTAACACGTGGCTGGCTGTTTTATACTTAAATCACACGGTGTTTAGAACATGCTTTATCTTCGCTTAACTAGGCCTTCTCATTATGACGAAAGGGAAACAAAAGGTCCATCAAGGAGTAATTCAGAACCAAAACATATCATTGACTCTTTGACTCAAAATTCACTTATTCATCAATTGTGCAGGTCGCAGTTAGGGGTCTAGGAGGACTGGGAGCATGGTTAACTAGGAGTGATTAACTTCTGCATTATACTTATAAGACACTATACTTATATTTACATTCAGCCGTATCAAAAGTGAGGTAGCATGGTGCTTGTGCGTTCAGATTTACATTTGATTAGACATTGGCCCTCATTACGACCCTGGCGGAAAGTGACTGACCGGACCGCCACAGCGTAAATAGCGTTTCCGCCATTGCACGAAGGAGCAAAGTGCGGCCCATTCCGACCCATCGGGCACGAGCACCACGGCATGGCGGAGGTGCAAAGTCCGCGATGGCGGAAATGACCCCAAAACGGCCCACACCGCCGCCGTACGGCGCCCTAGGTGCAATACCGCCACCCATCACAGCGGACACCGCAGTGTGCGCCTACCGGAAAGTACGGTGACCGTAAATATACGGAAACGGAAGTAAAAACATGGGCCCGGAACGGGAAACATCCCGCCGTACACCTATAAAACCACAAAAACCACACAACCACTAAAAACACTACCCCGAGACACACCCCAACCCGTCATCCACCCTAGCGAAACCAAGAAAAATGGGAAAAGTAGCGAAGAAAGCGTGCGACCGCAAGCGGCAGGTCCACTTCTCCCGTGAGGAACTCACCGTGCTAACAGAGACCCTCCAGGAGAATGCTGCCGTCGTCTTCTCCACGCAAATGACCAGGACGGCACTTGCGAACAAGAAGGCCATATGGGCTCTGGTGGCACAGCGGGTAAGTGCGGTGGGGACCGCACCCCGCAACCCACAGCAATGCAGAAAGCGATGGGACGACCTGCGGATACGCGTCCGCAGCATACTCTCTGCCAACCGCAACATTGCCACAGCCACCGGGGGAGGTCCTGAATCACCCATCAAGTTGACCCCCTGGGAAGAAATCTGTGCCTCCACCATCGGAATGGAGAGCATAGAGGGAGTCGGAGGGATGGAGAAAGGAGTGCAGACATCCGAAGATTCAGGTAGGTGGGCCAGATAAAACAATGCTAAATCCACAATGTCCAATCATGTGAAGTACCATGTGTCCACATAGTGCAACAGAAACACATGTCCAGGAGAACGTCCACACACATCGCCCTGATAGCGCACTTTAAAACTCACAATAAATACATAAATAATTAAAAACCCCTAAAACACCCACTACACGTGCAGCAGGCACACCCTAACTGCAGGCTGCCAAACAACTGCACCCTCACTCCACACACAAATGAAAGCACCTCCAAGGCCCCGACCCAAATCACCCTCAGGTACCACCCCAATGCATGTGATACAATGCCATTCCAATACCCACAGACCCATTAATAACCCTCGCCCTCCTTTACTCCACCACAGGGTCCGATCCAAAAGACGAGCATCAGGACACCCCTACCAGCACACCTGCAAAGAGGGCCAAGACCAACGGCCAAAGACCCTCCACCTCAGCTGCACGCATCAAGACACGGCAGCAGCACAAATCAGGTGGCAGCACAGAGGAGGGAACATCAACAGGCACCCCAGCAGCCAGCATGCCCACAACACCACCACCACAGGTCCCCCCAACGGATGCCACAGAAGGCACTGCCTCTGGTGGCAGCAGCACCATAGGTGACACCCCATTGATGGCAGCATGCTCCGACACAGAAGACGGGGATGTCGAAGTCAGATCCATCCATGACCTGTCCCATTCCCCCTGTCTGTCCCATCCCGTACAACATGAGGATACCACGCAGGGGCACCCACAAGACGACGACTGGCCATCCCCCACAAGCCCTGTGGCAAGGCAACATGAGGTCAACAGCCCCTCTGTGACACCCCCGCAAATGGCCATGGCCCAGCAGAGGCAACAGTCCCTCGACCAGTTAATCGTGCAACAGCAGCAACTGGCCACGCTCCTCAAGGACCATGCCGATGAATGTGGGCGCACTAAGGCAGACATAGAAACATCAACTGAGACACTCAGGGCAGAAATGGAGAGAAGTACAGAGACACTAAGGGCACAAATGGAGAGTAGCACCGAGAGCCTGAGAGTCCAAATGGAGAGAAGCACCGAGAGCCTGAGGGGGGAACTGCATGCGACGTCCAAAGACGTATGTGCCGAACTTGCCGCAGTGCGCCGTGTGCTCACTGAGCTCTCACAAACCCTTAGGGACATGCATGGACGTGAGCAGGCAGAGACATCATCCGTTGCAAGTTCCGTCCAGGGAAGCCCCCAACGTAGATCTGGGAGGAACCTGCGCTCCACAGGCAGGGGTGCCCCTGATGCCCGCAGAGGGGGCTTGCAATAGCGACAGCCCACTGACAATGAGCATCTTTGGACACTGGTGTTCGGGGGGGAGGTAGGAGGATGGAGGGGGTGTGTTGGGCTCACTTGGGTGGCGGGTCGATAGGGTGTTCAACATGATATCACATATGCCATAAACAGTGCACGATCAACCAATGAGATGTGTGGACAATGATCTTTGTGTACTAGGCCATCATAGGCGTACAGTCCATATTGTGCATGTACCAGACACACACAGTGCCACGAGTCCCGTGTCCATGTATCAGCCACCAGGCGTGAGTGCTAGAAGCATGCATCAATGAGATGCTGACGAATGTCACGGCCCTCCGGTGCCTCGCAGACTCCTTGAGGTGCTGCCACATCCCCACCCTCATCATGACCATCATCAGGTGCTTGCAGTTCTGCGTCAGGGGGCATGGGCACATTTCTACGTACGCACATGTTGTGGAGCATGACACATGCCATGACCATCTTTGCAACCTTCTCATGGCGGTACAGGAGTGCCCCGCCAGACCTGCTGAGGCAGCGGAAACGAGTCTTCAGTAGGCCGAATGCCTGTTCAATGACTACACGGGTATGTGAGTGGGCATGGTTGTAGTCCTCCTCATGCTGGTCCCGTGGGTTCCGGACTGGTGTGAGGAGCCATCTCTTCAGTGGATACCCAGCATCACCTGTATGTGGACGATAAACGTATGATGTGGAATGCCATTGCTACGTACGCACCCCCCCCCCTTCCTGCCAGGTCATTGCCGCATCACATACCCCACATCATCATGCATGAAATGAGACTCACCGAGTAGCCAGGATCTGTTCCCTGCGTGTCGCTCCATGTAGCGTGGTATAGTAGAGTTCCTCAAGACCATAGAATCATGGGTTGATCCAGGGAATCTGGCACAACAATGTGTAATGATCCTGTTGGAGTCACACACCATTTGTACATTCAGGGAATGAAATTGTTTTCGGTTGCGGTACTGGGCCTCCATGGCATGTGGGACGACCAATTCCACATGGGTGCAGTCGATGGCATCAATGCAACCCGGTATGCCGGCAAGTGCATGGAATCCCACTTTTGTGTTGGTAATTCCCTGCTCCGAGCGTGGTAGAGAGATGTAGTCGTCTGCGTGCTGCAGGAGGGCATCGAGCACTTGCAATAGTGTCAGTGAGAACAGTGGCTGAGAAATGCCATGCAACTGTCCGACTGTGTGCTGGTAGGTGCCTGTGGCCAGGAAGTGGAGTACAGACACCACCTTCAGTAGGGGTGGGATGGCGGTTGGGCTATCTATCATGCTGACAAGGTCAGCGTGTGTCATGTCCACAATGGCGGCTATGGTGTCCCGGTCCAAACGGTAGAGGGTGTGGATCTGCTCATCAGTGAGGTTGAACGGATGTGCTCGGAGGCGTGGGATTGCGGGCTGCCTGCGTGGTGGTAGTGGCTGTGCTGGCGGCCCTTGCTGGCCCTGCCTTGGCCTCCTCCTCCTCCTGCGTCTCCTCCGTGCGGCCGGTTGTAGTTGGTGTTCGTCTTCTTCTTGGAGTTGGAGTACTTGCAGTGCTATCAGGTCCCCCAGGGCCAACATCGCGAGTCCTGCCGGTAGCATTCCGGAGTGGGTGTGGTTGTGGGAGGAGACTGGGTGTGCAATTTATGTGTTTTCAGGCTGTATGGCCTCCACCTGTGGTGATTCATTCCACCTGTGCAAGCTGCTCTCCCCTTTGGGCGAGCACGTCCCGCACACAACGCTGCAATTCGAGGAATGGCATCTTGCTATTGCAATCATGTATTTGTACCCGATGGCCGTGTAACATTTGTTGATATGTACATTCGGCTATGGTCCCATTGTTTCACATACAATCTTTGCAGTCGCGAACAGACTTGTGATGGGTCAGTGGAACGTAGTACTCGAGTAACGGTGGGCCCTCATGCATCACTGTACCGAGTTGCAACGACGGGCGGGGCGTCCCATTAGTGGGTGAAGGCAGTTGCCATTTTCACACACAGCCGCACTAGATGGATTAATTTGTGATTTCAAACGGCCACAGATGCCTTTTCGACGTGATGTTGCAAATGAGGAATTCGAAGGGCGGCGCTTTCGGTTTTCAGCTAGCGGCGAGGAGATGCCCACAGGTCTGACTGCAAATATAACGTTCTATTGTTCAATGTCCTTGAGACAGGGGCCATGGCGAGGATGCAATGATTGATATGAATAGTTTGGGATGCGCAATAGCGACGTGGGCGATGAGGCCGGACGTTCCCAAATACATGTTACTTCACAACACTGGAATTACGGGCTGGGGCACTGTGGATTTTGCAGGCTGCATAACGCACAGACTCAATGGAAATTTCTAATGTTATGTGAGTAAATATTCAGGCGTTTTTATACCGGGATGAGGGAATGATGAATGGATGCATGGGCAGGTGATTTGATACAGGGTTTGCCATGTACAGGGCTTCTTGGAATCTATCCGCCTCCCCTGCGCTATGTGATGCAGGGCTGCCATAGTGGGACCATCGTCTATCTGGCCTTGTTGAGCCCTCCCTGTCTCGACGCGCCTTCAGACACTTGTGTCCATGCACGTTAACATTCCCATCTGATGGAATCTGTTTTGACAGACGCATGCACAGGTACACTCGTTTGTGATGGTGTTTACACCTCGATATAGATGGTTATGAGTCGCAAGTGGTTTTGGGGTGGTGATGATCCTTTGGAGTGGGCTAGCATGCATATGGCTGTGGATTTAGTGTGATCATTGAAGTGAGTTGTTCGAATGTAGTTCTGATGGCCATTCTGTTCTTTTTCTTTTCTTTTGGTTGACAGGTATCTCCTCCCCTTTTGCCACTGCCATCTGTATGCCACTCCTGCAGATGGCTTTTACTCCCGACACCTGCTGCTTCGTGTTAATCAGTGGAGCAGCATTACGATCTTATGGGACGATCGCCAATGGGCCACATGCCCTTACGCAGTACTAGTGGCTCGGAGCAACATTTCGGCCTTTCAGCTGGACTAGTGCCTCCCCATTGGGACGGCCCTGCGGTTCTGTGCGCTTCCATGTTGCCTTTTCGTACGTGAATGTGGCTCTGTGTACCATGATGGAACAGGGCGTCACACAAGTAGTAGCTGGTCATTCCTTGCGGATGCAGCCCACAATGGTGATATGTGTTTTGGAGTTCATGGACTAATGGCTGTATGGGCTTGGTGATTTTGTTGTGCATTAAATTTCTATTCTGATATGGGCCGTGTAGCGTTCTTCGAGTGATGTGGCATATTCCTATTTGGGGAGCGATGTATTGTGAGGAGATCTGCATTGGGTTCCAGCTTCGGAGTTTAGTTGCGTGGTACTGTGCTGGGCGCGTTTGCCTACGGAGCCCAGTGAGGTCAGGGATGGGGGCTGCCAATATGACTGTTTGAATGTTGTCATGCTCAGGGGCGGGGGATTGGGTTTTGTGTAACAGATGCCGGTCAGCCAGGTGGACTGGTGGAATGATGTGATTTTCGGAATATTGCTGGTCACAGGTGCCTGTGTTTGCGTGCGTTTCTGGGGGGGGGACTGTGGTCATGTCCATTGGAATGGCTTCTGTATTCGTGCCATCTGTGCCCTGCAGCTCCCATTGGCCCCTCTTGTGATTCTTTTGTTCGTTGGCATGCATGGGTGACTTGTACATTTCACTGGTTGCATTGTGACTTCATTGCACCTACGGGGAGTTGTACTTTGTGGGCAGGGAGCGGTGTACAGGCACTCAGTGGGGCCGTTTACGGTTGATTCGCGATGCCGTACTTCTCACCATGGCGGAATGGTACTTTCCGCCATGCTTGATGGCGTTAGGTACATGTCCGCTAGGGTCGGAATTCGCGTACCCTTGCGCCATGGTGGTATTTACGGTTTGGCATGGCGCGCGCGCGCGTACTTGGTGCAGTTAGCGTTGGCGTTCACTACGGTGTCGCTAATGGCTTCGTACTTTGCGGTGACGGGTCATAGTCGCACCGAGCGCTATTCGATGGCGGTATTGCATTTCCGCCATCGTTTTCCGATTTCCGCCAGGGTCGTAATGAGGCCCATTGTAATGTTGCAACTATTGTTATGAGCATTTCAGAATTATATATTGGCATACATCATGCTTTCAACATAGCAGGTTAGCATAGGAACTTCCAGTTAATCACGTATATGTATATACATTGTTTACTCATAGGACCCCTTAGTCTATTGTCAGGTTTGTACAGTTTTGCATAAGAAGAGAAGCGCACTTACTTTTATCCATGTTAATGGAAAAATTGGCTCACCGGCTTAAGAGTCTTTTTCAATTGTTGGTTTTGCCCTGGAGGGCACTGGGAGTATGTTTTTATGGCCTGGGTCTGTGGGGCGTGGGGCAGTTTTATAGAGACGGATAGCTCTTGCCTTGGCCCCTGCTCTGGGTTGCATCTCTGGGTTGCATCTGAGTCGGTGAAGTGAGTCGGAAGGCAGATGATACAGTGTGGATTTTGTTGCGTTCTCGCAGCCAGCCTTCTCATGGGAACCAAGCAGTTGTGGAGGTGGCACAGGGGAGGAGGTGGGGGGGGGCTTGCTCGCTGTGCGCACCTATTGGGTAGGGCTGCAGGCTGGAGTGAAATCTTCATGGCCATTTTACTATTGAAAAATGGAGTCAGTGGCATACAAAATGGAGTCTTATTCACCTCTGGTTTTGTTATAAGGGGTGTACACAAGGAGGTCACAGCTCCTGGGGATATTCTCGTACGAAAGGGTTCACAGTTCCTAAAGGTATTCCCGCATGAGTGCTCTGGGGCCGGGCCCTGGACCCAAAGCAGCCGTGGCTGGGCCTACCAGTGTAGGAATCAGGGAGGGGGGTCCAAAGTGCCCCCTCCTTCCACTCAATAGTGCGCAGTATAAAAACCTTTAACATAACATAACACTGCCTGAGACACCATTGGACATGGCGATCCTGAGCCCAGCAGTACTCAGATCCATGCATCATTTACTGTAACATCAGTCAAAGGTGGTGTATAAGGTCCTTCTTTGTCACTTTCCAGTGCCCCAAGTGTCTGGATTTGTACCACCACTGTAGAAAAATCCCTTCCTTTTTCTAAGGAAATTGGAATGACTCAGGCATTTGATGGTCCAGCTTCCTTCCTTCCCAATTCCTATGCTCGACGTACTAGTACAAAATGTCCCCTCGTGTTGCATATGAGACACACTCCTTTTCGGGCTGGACACTCCTGATCAGGCACCATGTACTCTACCATTCAGTGCAGGAGACAGGCACCTTTAAAGCTTGTGTTAATTAGTGGTCCACCCGACAGCCTAGAATTTTGATCCTCTTTTGAGTAGCCACTGTCATCACACCGTCTCATTCAGCTTGCGCTACCATTTTCCTCTTCTTCTCCCTGGTCTTGTTATTTGTTTCCTTCATTTCTACATATTGAGCAAACTGTTTGCTCAACTCTATACCTCTCACTATTTCCAGCACTTCCCCTGGTGTGGGGTTCTTAGCCTGCCATAACTTGTCTTGTGTATCAGGGACTGCCCTGTACAAAACCAACTGGTCCCTTATATATTCATCTTCTGTGCCGGTGAAATGACAAGTTGCTATCCTTATTCTTAAGTCTGCTATGTATGCATCTACGCTTTCCATGGGCATCTGTTTAAGCAAAAAGAACTTGGACCTTTTTAATACAATATTCACTCAGTCACCATCCTGTTCTTCCATTTTACGCATGACTTGGCTAAATAAAGTTCCCCTTGGCTGGCCATCGCCTTTACCCTGTGTTGACAGAGCGATACCTGAGATATGTTTGAGAATCCGAACCGCTACCTTTCCCAGACAGTTCAGTAACATGGCAGGCTTCATTTTATCTGAGAATTTGTCACCCCCTATTACTAATAAATAGAACCTCAACAGGTCTTTCCACTCCTCCCACTCTGTTTCCCTGGGGACTTCCAAGAACTTGGCCAGCGGTACTATTCCACAAATTCCCATTTTCTTCTCTCTGGAGTACCACCAGAAATTCTTCACGTCACCAAGGGTGATGAGATGCAACAATCTTCTATAACCGGCTGCAGCCTAAACTTTGCACATGGGCACTTCTCAGAGAATTGGCTGCCTCGACCCATAGCTCCTGCACATTTTACACAGGGGCGGTGTTCCGGGAATTGGCTGTTGAAATCCATACCTTTCACCTTGAGGGTTCTTGTGGAATTGGCTGCTCGTCTTGCCACTCGATGCGTCTATGTTGCCAGGCAACCTGGCTAACTTGGCCCTTGATGTCTGTCTATTCTCTCTTGTTAGCTCTGTCCGCTTGAAGTAAATTACAGACATCCTGGCCCTCAGTAGCAGTGATTCTCCCTGTTTCACCCGAAGCACCTGCTTACAGTCTGTGTGCTTACATCATCGCAATCTGTCGGGGCTCCCCTTGTCTCTGCGTTCTTCTGTTCATTGCCACCGACCAGAGGAGAGGGTGCCAGCATTGGAAATGTATATTTTGTTTAAATACAAGTAAAGAACCTGCAGAGAGGAAGCTCTGCACCAACAATCCACCTCATCCTCCAACTGTCAAACCCCACCTCCACAAACCCCACGTGATCTGGAACGTGACATACGCCATGCTCCCCACATCAGCTGGAACATGACCTATCATGCTCCATATTGCAACGCGTTCCTTTATAGCCTCTAGTCTGGTGTTGTGTTGTCTTGTTCTGGAATCAGGTTGATTTTCAGGTCTCTGAAGACTGAAATAGAAGGCAGTCTTGCTTGATTACCTCAACGTGAGAGGTCAGGGGTTCTCTCTTGCCTTCAGAACTTGTCCAAAGGATGCATGCGTGGTGGTGGACAACTCACGTGACTGCTTGTGCCTCAGATGGAGACTTGTTATTTTGCACTGATGGAGCCAGCCGTGGAGGGTGCTGTGCTATCTAGTCCTGGTTTCACCCCAGCCTTGCTGCCTTATGTGACCCCTGGTACTCGGGGTCCGTCTGATCTGAGCGCTATACTCCCCACATCTGCAGCATTTGCGAAAAAGTCCAGAAATCTTAATCCAGATTATGAAGTTGCAATGGTAAAGCTCCAACAAAAGGTGCGGCATATGTATGCATCTGCAAGCACAGTTAGATGTTGTGCAGGCATGCATTTTGGGCACAGCCATCCTCAAGCAACAAATTACCAGAAAAGGGCTGGGGCAGCCCTGTTTAGTTCCGTCCTACAGTAGTTCCTTGTAGCAGTTTTGCGGGTTGCATTGACTGGCGATAACGTGTGTTGCAAACCTAGAGAGTATTGCCTGCAGCTGCCATGTGTTGCATTGTGGTTGTGTTCTCTTATGTTGTATGGATGTTTATAAGGAATGTGCTTACACCAGCCACTTCAAAGACCTTGCTCAACTGTGAGATCTCTGTTTTGTTGTTCTCTGGACATAAAAGGATAGCATTGATTTACTACCACTGGAGTATTAATTTACATTACTGCCAAGTATCCATTTACATGCCCAGCCATATGATTGGGGCAACTGACAGATAATCAAACGAGAATCAAATAGGTCTATGTGTTCTTTGTTCGGGTCAGCGCCTGCAGTGATGCTCAGTCTATTACTATGAATAGTTCAAGCTTGATGTGTAGCTATTAGCTCGGGGAAACACAGCAAAATGAAGGCTAGGCGACTATTGCTGCATGGGTGCCAGGATTGAGTTGGCCTTGCCAGGGTGCTTATTTCATATTGGCATGACTAAGAGGAAAGTGCCCTCTGGGCTGCCCTAAGCTGGATTCCCAGTTTCTTCTCTGAAAGTATGAGGCCACTGTCACAGATGGTGGTGGGGTGCGGTGCTGTGCTAGTCTGGGGTTTTCGACATGGATAACTGAATATTTTCCTTGTGGTTATTTTGGATCAGAGAGAGGTGTTTAGCAAGGTACTCGCTTGGTTGGGGTATTCTATGCTACCTTTCTGGGCTTGTTGCAAAATCTGAAATGACCAGTTTACTGGGGAGTTGCCTTCTAGGTCATATTTGGATTTTTAAATGTCTTTTTTCAAATATTGTGGTACATGATTCATCAGTCTATCATGAGTGATGCTTGTGTTTTTGCCTTAGGGTGTTCTACTACCCTTGTGACATGTGGGTGTTGTCCTGCCCATTGCTTATTCGTGTTGGATTTGGCACAACTGGAGTCTTGCCATAGATGCTGTTGTTCTGGCCAATACCGAGGGCCTTGTTCCCTGGCTACATTTTGCGTCTTAATTTGTTTTCCTTCGGTCAAATTTATTGGGGCCACAGAACTGGCCATTGTTCTTCCTGCATTCATTGAGAGTTTTCATCGACCGCGCAATTCGGTATGGTTTCGGTGAGTTTCCATTATTCGGTCAGTGGGTGGGCTACTGTTGTATAAAGCTTTGTCTACTGTCGTGCTGGCTTCCCCTGAAGTTATTTTATTTGTCTAGCAACCACAATGTCCAAGGCAAATCCTACACAGTCATATGGCAGGCTGGGTGGTTCTCTAGTTCAGCTCTTTCTGTATTGTTTTTCTCACCAGCACCTTACAATGGAAGCTTGGTTAATGGCTCCTTGACGTGTTAGTTGCATAAACAGCTGCTAGCATTAAAGGCCCACTCTTTGGACGTGTTCTCCAAGATATATCATGTTGTGCGTGTGTAACTCTAGTTCTACAAGTCGAATGTTGGGTGTGCTGCGCAACTACTACAATGACACACATGCAGATCTTGTTCTAGGGTGCCCCTAATCGGGAACCCCAACCTATTAAGGACTATATATTTTTCTAATTCATGACACTACCAGCTTCGCATTTTGAATTAACAGCACACAAGAATGATCACTTGTTAAAATAGGCAAATCTGATTGCCATCACAATCAGAAATAATTGGCAAGGCCTAAAGGGACATCCACACAGTGACCAATGCCTTGAAAAAGATTTCAAGTCGAAACACGTGTTTGCTGTATTTTTTTAAGAGACTGCTTCATTAAAGCAAGAATTTTGAAACTGATTACTGGATAACTTTACTTACAATCATTTGTTGGGGCGAGCGCGACTAACTAGCACTTACCTGTTATGGACTGCTTTGTAGAGCCTCATTCTGCTCGGACAACCACATTGAAGAAGGATGGAATGGTAATGCCTTGACACCTTACAGGCAATCTTCATTACACTGAGTTCTCCTCCTCCACTTCACAGTTCTACAGTGTCTCTCTCTGTAGCCCTATCCAGTATGGTCTGTCTTTGACCTTGCAAACAGGATCTTCCTGGTAAAAGGTCATAAATGGCCTCCATGAAGGGGCGGGTTTAAAAGGTTAGTTGCATTTAAAAGGCATTTTTTTCCAGTCATGTACTCTTTCTCGTTTTGTATTGGCTGATGAGTAGGACTAAGTGTAATGAAGATTTCTAGCTTTAATTATAATGGAAGATGAACTGGTTATAGCGTCTTCTCCCCAAAATATTCTGGCCAATCCTCAAAGGATTAAACTATAGCAGCACATTTTTCAAGATGAATCAGGGGTACTCAAAGGAAATTTACTGGCTTGCGGCTTTCTGCAGGCTCCAATGGGTAGGACGCTGTTGGAGCACTGCAAGGGCAACCTAATTCTCTAGCAACTATTCCACTCCAAGCCTCCCGTTTAGGTTCTTTTTGCTTGGCTAGCCAGTATCTCATGCACACTTGGAGAAATATTCACTCCAAATCAGGAGGCAAAAAGTCAAGTTGTAAGCTACTAAACAGTCATAAAAAATGACACTCACCACCTGAATGCAATACATAAATACTGCAGTAGCACTTGGAGCGTATCTAGTGCTAGACGGGATTACCATGCTAACTGATTTCAGGCCCAAATGACCAGACATACTCAAAGAATATGGCAAAGTACTACTTTATTATCAATTCAATAATGTAGGGAAATCTGGCATGCATAAAAGGTTGCAGCTCACACACTCTCGCATACATTTCAATTACACAAAGGCTTTATACCTCAATATAAGTCAGCTATGACGTCATCCTACATGGCAAATAGTAAAAAACTATCGGGCGGAGGGATTTGTTAAGGGAACATATGTACATATACCTGTTTAGGTGTTAGGAACATTATTGGCTGCCCCTTATTTGGTAGGCACCTACCTCAATCTACATATAATACAGATAATAGTACAATAACAGCAGCAGATTGGCTTCTGCAACAGTGTATGGTCCACCATCATATAAGTGTCATGACCACTGTGAGGGGGCACAGGTTGTGCCACAAGCAGGCTCCCACCAGAACCCTGAGGTCCTTAAAACCACTGCAAAAGGGCTCCTGGAGCCAGTCCTGGCGCCTTTGGCACCAGGCTCATATGTAGGAAGGAAGGGTTGTTCAAACTAGGTCCCATTTATGTACATGGGCCTTTAAATCCAACATGGAAGCTCCCACACAGTCTAATTCTAATAGCAAAGCCATGCAGTCTAGTGTCTTGGTTGTGGCAGGCCTGGAACTACTTTCTCTGGTACTACTTTACCTGGGCTATAAACCACACCCTGACTGCAGAACATGCTTTGTGTTATTCTGCAACCAGCAGCGTGACGCTCACTGTGTCCAGCTCCTGATCTTCAGCATCTTCCTGTAATCCTGCAAGAACAAGAACAAGATTATTCTGTCTTACCTGAGAAAACACCATCCAGCACTCAGCATCTCAACTAGGCTGAAATCTGTGGAAACCGAGAGAAGAAGAAACATCACTCACCTGTGAGTACTAGCTTAAGGACTTCCGGCGAACCGCTACCACAGCTGCTGTTCGAACATTGCGACCTGCAATAACGAGAAAGGGAAAAACAATATTAGAGCGCGCGCTTCCAAAACATCAAATTCCATCAGTCTTACCTGAATTCTATCGCGCTACTCCACGCTTCCATCCGGAGCACCATAGCAACATCTGCAAAGGAAAAGAGACATATTCAGGTTCGCTTTCAATATTAAACAACCGCACAGCGCTGTACTTACCTTAACGGATTACGGGGGCCTGTTTGTCATCGCGCTCTCATCCACTCGTAGCACCACAGCGGCCTGTGAGGAGAAGAACAAGAAAACACAGGTTAGCTTTAAAAGGCAATAAAGGTGCTTTCTTTTACCTAGAAACGTGCCTCTCCATCCGGCACCCCAGCATCAAGACCTTCGCACCTGAAAAGAAGGAGATAAAGACATTAACAAATTTTCACCGTAAACAGAACAAAGACTTACAATTAACAAACCTACCTGCCTACCAGCAGATTCGGGGTCACAGCAGGCCTGGGCCCAAGGAAGGCATACTGCACCATTGAAGCAACTCGGGCAGCTCGCCAACAAACTTCAAGCGCCCCTGTACACGAAACGCAGGACGGATAGCTCACCCTACAAATAACTAAGATTCATTATTCAGCTCTGGGCAACTACGCATCCAGGGTTCCAGATCTCAGAGCCTTGCAGGCGCCCCCGGGGATATCAGGTGAGCGTAACAATAAGCCATCCTAATTGATTTGCATTCTCTTCCAACCTTGAACATTCTGCTCGCTAGCAGCACGTAAGCAAAACGAAACCCAGGTGCAGAGAACAATGTCAGACAACTTCCCACTTGGACAATTAGCCTACCATCTCTCATCAGTTAGGCCCTAAGCCAAGGCCTCTTCTTTGTAGTTGACCTTGCTGACTGTTCTCTTCTCAGGAACTTTTAAGGGAGTGAAGGTACATTGCTATCTTCGTCTGAAGCATTATGAATAGGCTTTGTTTTCTGGTCTTGCACCACATGTGAGGAAACCACGATTTGTCCATTTTATCCTCCTATTTAGTGCTATTTGATTCAATTATACTGGGTGCTATTACTCTTCTTGGCCTCTGGAGACTTGCAGGCCGATTCATGGAATAATTAGCGCGGCGCAAGTGGGCAAAAACGTGCGAATCGCAGTGGAATAGCGAAAATCGCAGTGAACGTGCGAAAATCGCACGAAAAGCAGCGCACGTCGATTCATGGAAGGCCGTGCGCGAGAAAACCAGCGGATGTGCGATAAAAAGGGCGCGGCGCACGTTAGCGCACAGGCCATCTAACAGCGTGCGCCAGGTCACAGCGAAAATCGCACAGGCCACAGCGAAAATCGCACATAGCGCGGCGCACGCAATAAAAGTAGGCGGAACACGGGCGTAACACTCGGAATGGGGAACAACTTGCCAAAACGTGGGCGTCACGGGGGAAGTACAGGGCACAAGTGCGCGGAACGCCCACACGCTTGCCTACAACACGTATTCATGGAATAGAATAGGGGAAAAAAGCGCACGCTCAAACCAGCGCACAGGCACAAACACGACCGCCACAAGAAAGGAGGCGGTAGCGTCTCTGCGGCTGTAAGAAATGTGCGCCAAAAGGTGCGCCAACAAATAGCACCTATATACTGCCATGATGAATGTCCCATACTGTGGCCCTCCAGGAAAAATGACGTGCAAAGGGGTACCCACAAACACGGACACCCGCTGACAAAAAATACGTGTGCATGTATACCGGGGTGCGCGGGAAGTGTCACACGCGATTTGCAGGGTACGTGCATCACAGGGGTTCGCGTGAAGTTATTCACGCGATCGGGCCTGGGGGAGCGGGCTACGTGTATTACAGGGGTTCGCGTGAAGTTCCACACGCGATCGGGCCTGGGGGAGCGGGCTTCGTGTATTACAGGGGTTCGCGTGAAGTTCCTCACGCGATCGGGCCTGGGGGAGCGGGCTACGTGTATAACAGGGGTTCGCGTGAAGTTCCTCACGCGATCGGGCCTGGGGGAGCGGGCTACGTGTATTACAGGGGTTCGCGTGAAGTTCCTCACGCGATCGGGCCTGGGGGAGCGGGCTTCGTATATTTCAGGGGTTCGCGTGAAGTTTCACACGCGATCGGGCCTGGGCGCGTGAATTTGAGGGGTGCGCGGGAAGTTCCTCACGCGATCGGGCCTGGGGGAGCGGGCTACGTGTATTACAGGGGTTCGCGTGAAGTTCCTCACGCGATCGGGCCTGGGGGAGCGGGCTACGTGTATTACAGGGGTTCGCGTGAAGTTCCTCACGCGATGGGTCCTGGGGGAGCGGGCTTCGTGTATTACAGGGGTTCGCGTGAAGTTCCACACGCGATCGGGCCTGGGGGAGCGTGCTACGTATATTTCAGGGGTTCGCGTGAAGTTTCACACGCGAATAGCCTGGGCGCGTGAATTTGAGGGGTGCGCGGGAAGTTCCTCACGCGATCGGGCCTGGGGGAGCGGGCTACGTGTATAACAGGGGTTCGCGTGAAGTTCCTCACGCGATCGGGCCTGGGGGAGCGGGCTACGTGTATTACAGGGGTTCGCGTGAAGTTCCTCACGCGATCGGGCCTGGGGGAGCGGGCTTCGTGTATTACAGGGGTTCGCGTGAAGTTCCACACGCGATCGGGCCTGGGGGAGCGTGCTACGTATATTTCAGGGGTTCGCGTGAAGTTTCACACGCGAATAGCCTGGGCGCGTGAATTTGAGGGGTGCGCGGGAAGTTCCTCACGCGATCGGGCCTGGGGGAGCGGGCTACGTGTATAACAGGGGTTCGCGTGAAGTTCCTCACGCGATCGGGCCTGGGGGAGCGGGCTACGTGTATTACAGGGGTTCGCGTGAAGTTCCTCACGCGATCGGGCCTGGGGGAGCGGGCTTCGTGTATTACAGGGGTTCGCGTGAAGTTCGACACGCGATCGGGCCTGGGGGAGCGTGCTACGTATATTTCAGGGGTTCGCGTGAAGTTTCACACGCGAATAGCCTGGGCGCGTGAATTTGAGGGGTGCGCGGGAAGTTCCTCACGCGATCGGGCCTGGGGGAGCGGGCTACGTGTATTACAGGGGTTCGCGTGAAGTTCCTCACGCGATCGGGCCTGGGGGAGCGGGCTACGTGTATTACAGGGGTTCGCGTGAAGTTCCTCACGCGATGGGTCCTGGGGGAGCGGGCTTCGTGTATTACAGGGGTTCGCGTGAAGTTCCACACGCGATCGGGCCTGGGGGAGCGTGCTACGTATATTTCAGGGGTTCGCGTGAAGTTTCACACGCGAATAGCCTGGGCGCGTGAATTTGAGGGGTGCGCGGGAAGTTCCTCACGCGATCGGGCCTGGGGGAGCGGGCTACGTGTATAACAGGGGTTCGCGTGAAGTTCCTCACGCGATCGGGCCTGGGGGAGCGGGCTACGTGTATTACAGGGGTTCGCGTGAAGTTCCTCACGCGATCGGGCCTGGGGGAGCGGGCTTCGTGTATTACAGGGGTTCGCGTGAAGTTCCACACGCGATCGGGCCTGGGGGAGCGTGCTACGTATATTTCATGGGTTCGCGTGAAGTTTCACACGCGAATAGCCTGGGCGCGTGAATTTGAGGGGTGCGCGGGAAGTTCCTCACGCGATCGGGCCTGGGGGAGCGGGCTACGTGTATTACAGGGGTTCGCGGGAAGTTCCACACGCGAATAGCCTGGGCGCGTGTATTTCAGGGGTGCGCGGGAAGTTCCACACGCGAATAGCCTGGGCGCGTGAATTTGAGGGGTGCGCGGGAAGTTCCACACGCGAATAGCCTGGGCGCATGTATTTCAGGGGTTCGCGGGAAGTTCCACACGCGAATAGCCTGGGCGCGTGTATTTCAGGGGTTCGCGGGAAGTTCCACACGCGAATAGCCTGGGCGCGTGTATTTCAGGGGTGCGCGGGAAGTTCCACACGCGAATAGCCTGGCCGCGTGTATTTCAGGGGTGCGCGGGAAGTTCCACACGCGAATAGCCTGGGCGCGTGTATTTCAGGGGTGCGCGGGAAGTTCCACACGCGAATAGCCTGGGCGCGTGAATTTCAGGGTTGCGCGGGAAGTTCCACATGCGAATAGCCTGGGCGCGTGTATTTCAGGGGTGCGCGGGAAGTTCCACATGTGATTTGACAGTGTGGCTCCTCCCAGGTGTACCCTGTACACCCTCCACGGCCCCTGCAGGCAGCCCACACCACAGGGGACTACCCTGCATCCCTGGTCATGTCCCGCAGGCAGCCCACCCAACATGGGCATGCCCCCCAGCAAAGGCACATGTCTCCTTGAACTAATGAACACCAACACATGTCCCCTTGCACCCCCACCCCCCAGCACTGTGGGGCACCTGCCAGCAGGCCCCCACCCATGTCCAACTCATGTCTCCCACCACCCCCAAACCCCAGCCACCAGGGTCACCCTCCACCAGGGCCCCACTCATGTCTCCCACCACCCCCACCCCCCAGCACTGTGGGGCACCTGCCAGCAGGCCCCCACCCATGTCCAACTCATGTCTCCCACCACCCCCAAACCCCAGCCACCAGGGTCACCCTCCACCAGGGCCCCACTCATGTCTCCCACCACCCCCACCCCCCAGCACTGTGGGGCACCTGCCAGCAGGCCCCCACCCATGTCCAACTCATGTCACCCACCACCCCCAAACCCCAGCCACCAGGGTCACCCTCCACCAGGGCCCCACTCATGTCTCCCACCACCCCCACCCCCCAGCACTGTGGGGCACCTGCCAGCAGGCCCCCACCCATGTCCAACTCATGTCTCCCACCACCCCCAAACCCCAGCCACCAGGGTCACCCTCCACCAGGGCCC
The DNA here is from genome assembly GCF_040938575.1 of Ambystoma mexicanum. Taxonomy (NCBI): domain Eukaryota; kingdom Metazoa; phylum Chordata; class Amphibia; order Caudata; family Ambystomatidae; genus Ambystoma; species Ambystoma mexicanum. Next base: position 949,518,259 of record NC_090934.1, on the reverse strand, counting down.
CACTCATGTCTCCCACCACCCCCACCCCCCAGCACTGTGGGGCACCTGCCAGCAGGCCCCCACCCATGTCCAACTCATGTCTCCCACCACCCCCAAACCCCAGCCACCAGGGTCACCCTCCACCAGGGCCCCACTCATGTCTCCCACCACCCCCACCCCCCAGCACTGTGGGGCACCTGCCAGCAGGCCCCCACCCATGTCCAACTCATGTCTCCCACCACCCCCAAACCCCAGCCACCAGGGTCACCCTCCACCAGGGCCCCACTCATGTCTCCCACCACCCCCACCCCCCAGCACTGTGGGGCACCTGCCAGCAGGCCCCCACCCATGTCCAACTCATGTCTCCCACCACCCCCAAACCCCAGCCACCAGGGTCACCCTCCACCAGGGCCCCACTCATGTCTCCCACCACCCCCACCCCCCAGCACTGTGGGGCACCTGCCAGCAGGCCCCCACCCATGTCCAACTCATGTCTCTCACCACCCCCACCCCCCAGCACTGTGGGGCACCTGCCAGCAGGCCCCCACCCATGTCCAATCCATGCCCCCCTGCACCTGGGTCCCAACATTCCCCAATCATGTCCGTAATGCCCATCCTCCCCTGCCAAAAGGCCCAACCAACTATCACACCCACCCACATATCAAAGGCAATTACATGTTACACCCCCAATGTAAATAATGCAATTTAACACATGTCTGTCACACACAATGGCTGCAAGTGAATGACAAAACACCCTACATGACATGCCTGAAAGCAATGAGATGATACGACACATTGAAGATTAAAAAAATAATATGTATTGAACAGCAAATAAGAAAAAACACAAAGCAAATCAAACAAAACAAGATGAATGTCCATGAAAAAATTATGAAAAAATAAAATAAGCCAATCAAGAAGATAATCCTGGGTCCATGAGCCCTACCAAATTAAACCTAACTGACTACTAACTAAAAAGGGAACTATATACAAAAAAGTGGTGCATTGTCCAATCGCAACCCAAAAAAAAATCAAAAAAACAAAGGAAACCTAACCCTAACTATACAACTATATACAAAGGCAGCGGGCTATTCGGACGGCTCACTGGTTGTTGTCATGGGCCAGGGCATCCTCGAACTCCTGCTCAATGGCTTGGAGGCGGGCATGTTCCCTGGCCCCGAGGTCCCGCAGGGATAACGCAGTGTCAAGCTCAAACTCCCTGCGAAGACCCTCGAGGCACTCAGCCCGCCTCAGCGCCCTCCGCATGGAGTCCTCCGCCCTGACCATCGTGAGCCGTTCCTCCTCTGCCCGCTGCCGCTCCGCACCTATCCGCTGGCACAACCTCTCCCACACGGAAGCCACTCCCATTCCAGGGTTCTCCTGCCCTCCGGCCGATGCCTGCACCCCTGATGTTGATGGCCCCGAGCCATGATGCCTCCCACGTTGAGCCTGCTGCTGCCTCCGACGCAACTGCCTGTGCCAGCACGACGGCATCCAGGCTGATGGAAACCACCAACGCCGTCGTGCACGTGCCCTGCCCGATGATGCCGTCACATCCTCCATCTGCTGGGGTCCAGTTGCTCTGGTGTCCACCCCTGCTGGATCTCTGACTCCCGACTGTGGCAGGGATGGGATCCCCACCGAGCTGGCTGCATTGGTCGGGGCAGGTCCACAGGGGGCCCTGGTGGCATCTGGGCTGGAAGACGGCAAGGAGAACGACTGGTGGATAGCCTGCACAGAGGAGGAGAGGGCCGCCACATTGGCCAACACATGCAGGAAACCCCCGAACATGGCCGATCCCAATTGGGCCACGTCGGCACGGTGCACTTCGTGATGACGTGCGTGCTCCTCCCGGGAAGCACGCACGGCATCACGAATCGCAGCCGTGCGCAACGCGACCCCAATCAGGACCTTCTCCGCACGGCCAGGGGTTCCCACGTCCGCAGGTGGAGGGGAGTCAGGTGACATGGACATCCCCTCTACCTGCGGACAGGCCTGGGACGGGGCATCCCTGCTGGTGCATGGTGGTGCACTCACAGGGTCAGGGACAGCGACATGCACAGGCCCCTCCACGGTGACCTGTGCTGCCTCCTGCCCCTGGCCCTGGACTGCACCACTTGCACCAGCAGGGATGCCCCCACCAGGCCCCATGTGTGCCCCAGTGGCGGCCTCCTCCTCCTCTGTGCAAACCACCAACCTGGATGGCTCCTCACCGTCTCCCACCGTAGCAGGCCCCTGTGGGGGCTCACCCACCCCTTCCGCTGCAGCCGTGGGGGCATCCCCGCCGCCTTGCTCCACAGCGCCGTCTCCGCCCTCTTCTTCACTAGCCGCTGCGTAGAGGGAGACAAAGAACACAAGCATCAGGGCACTGTACAATGGTCCCCTAGACAGGAAGCAATAGCAGATGAGCACCACTGTCAAAGTACACTTCCATCATGTCCCTCCACAACACATGGGCCAGTCCAGGCAAAACACACACAGTAACAGGCATGGTGCATGCCATGGACATTTCCATGCATGTCCAATGGACTCTTGAAACATTCAATGATATGTAACTCACATGCATCATGGCTCATGCCCATCACATGCACACACATCACCTCAGTCACATCCATCTGGCCCCAAACACACCAAACACAGCAGATACAAGGGTAATTTTGCTGCTTTACTGAATCTCTGCATTGTCACACACATGTGTCATGCATCCATGGCATGCACAAGTCACAGACACGCAGGTCAGGCACACAGACATGGCTACCATATATGTACCTGGCATCAGCACCCATCCCTCACCCCCACCCATGTTCAGGTACAGAGACTGGCATGCTCTCATGTTCATAATCTGATTAGGGCTCCCCATGCGGCATTTCAACACATGCAACAACCATGTGCATCACACATCACTGGTCGCACATGCATTACCATGATGTCCCTGCACACATACATGCATACATGGGCTATGGCACACATACAGGCAAGTATCATAGAACCAGCACACCGCAACATGCCCTGTCTCACACAGTAATGCATGGACACTTACCGCTCAACTCCAGACGGGCCTCCCTCTCAAGGATCTGGGCGTGGAGCGCTGGGCGTACGCGTTCCAGGACCCTCATCTGGATGGTACTCATGCGGCCCCGGCCCCCCTCCACGAGGCGCCGGGCCTTCACAAGGGTCCTGGACCTCAAGTCCTCCCAGCGCTTCTTGATCTTCAGGACGTCGCGGGTTGCCACCCCCTCCGCGTTGATGGCAACCACACAGTCGGCCCAGATCCTCTGCCGTCCTTCCTTGCTGGCGCGGGACGATCCAAAGAGGGCATCATACTGCCCCAGGACATGCTCCACCAGGACACCAACTTCGGTGACAGTGAAGCTGGTGCCCCTCTGCCCCTCTGGCCTGGGGTTGCCACTGGTGCCAGATGTGGAAGTGCCCGACATGGCAACCCCAGAGGCAGGTGTGGGTGGGCAACTGGGTCCTGGGGCTGGGCTGTGGAGCGATGTAATACCAGTCGGGAGTCTTCAGTTCCAGCAGGGGTGGACACAGCAACTGGACCCCTGCAGATGGCTGATGTGCAGGCACCAAATGGCAGGGCACGGTGGCAGCAGGCAGGCAGGCAGGCAGCAGCAGATGGCACGTGGGAGGCTGCTCGGGGCACTGGGGGGCAGTAACTCGGCCTTCTGGGCAGGAGCGTGGGCTTCCGTGTGTTTTCGCGTGGCCAGCTTGATACGGAGTGATTTGGCACGTGAAAATCCTGCACGTCAGCGTGAAATCCGAGGAAAGGCCCTTAGCGCGTAAGCGCGTCAGCACGCATACGCGATTCTATTGGACAAGAGTCCCTCAGCGCGTAAGCGCGTCTGTGACGTGACCCGCACGGGTGTTCCCCACTCAGGACGTGATGACGGGGCACACGTGGAGATACTGCATGTCAGAGTGTCATCGCGTGTAATTGGACAAAAGTGCGCGTACACGCGATTGGCCTATGTACGTGTATTTAATGGGTGCGCGGCCACTTACACACGCAAGTACGTCAGCGAACCTGTATCCCGTGGTGCGTGTGAATTTCCACGCGCTATTGGACTGGGAACAGGATTCCAGGGCTGCGCGGGTCACACGCTGTATCCCGTGGTGCGTGTGAATTTCCACACGCTATTGGACTGGCAACAGGATTCCAGGGCTGCGCGGGTCACACGCTGTATCCCGTGGTGCGTGTGAATTTCCACACGCTATTGGACTGGCAACAGGATTCCAGGGCTGCGCGGGTCACACGCTCGCCTAGAACACGCGCTAAGCATAAATTGCGGACTTTAACAATAACAAGCTCAGACGCCAGGATGAACATACCGTTCCTAGCAGCAGTGGCAGTGGGCAACCAAAGGAGGAGGAGGAGGATATTCAGGGCCAGAATATTCACACCCAGAACCAGCCTTTTCGGGATGCCTGATGACCAGGTGTATGGGAGGTACAGGTTTCCACCACACATCATACTGGACCTGGTGACTGAGTGGGAGGATGACCTCACATCACCCACCCTGTGCTCCCAAGCACTCAGCCCCCTGGAGAAGGTCCTCAATGTACTGCACTTCTTAGCCACTGGATCTTTTCAGCGGACAAGTGCCATAGTGGGTGGGGTGTCACAGGCCACCCAGTCACGCTGCCTACACCAGGTCTTGAACATCATGACTGCACGCCCATCAGTCCGCAGGCACATATACCTGCCCAGAACACCTGCAGAAAGGCATGCTGCCGCCCTGGATTTTTACGCAGTGGCACGATTCCCCAAAGTGCTAGGTGCCATCGACTGCACCCATGTGGCTCTACGTCCCCCCAGGGCATCTGAGCACATCTATAGGAACCGCAAGCACTGGCATTCCATCAACGTGCAGGTAGCATGTAATGCCAAGGGAATCATCACCTCAGTATATGCCAACTATCCCGGCTCCACCCACGACAGCTTCATTTACCGAATGTCCACCCTAAGCCGGGACCTAGAAGCTGGGCGGCATGGCGATACATGGCTGCTTGGTGAGTATGTATGCCACTGCACATGCATGCATGTTGGATACTGAGCAAGGTCACAACCTCACCAATGATACCAATCCCCACCTCCACAGGGGACAGTGCCTACCCTCTCAGCCCCCACATGATGACGCCAATTCGGAACCCCACCACGCCACCCCAGGTAAGATTTAACACAGCCCACATTACAACCAGGGGCATAGTGGAGCGCACATTCGGAGTGCTGAAGTCACGCTTTCGCTCCCTTGACCGTTCTGGCGGGCAGCTGTTATACGCTCCCCCAGTAGTGTGCAGGATCATAGTGGCAGCATGTGTCCTGCACAACGTTGCAACACGCCGGGGCCTGGCCGTGGACATGGTGGTGGCCCCACATCCCCAACCACATGCACAGCCGCTGCGCATGGGAGGGGAAAGGGCACGGGGGGAGGCAGCCCGTACACAGCTAGTGGCTAATTACTTCACATAGAAATCACACCCCTGTGGAGTGCACACTGCCCTGGCACATTCCATCTGACAATCAATGATGACTCAACCTGACACTGATCCTGAATGTGTGGAGAATGAACCGGGAATTCCATGTCAGCCTGAGATTGTTCACCTGGAAGTGTCACAATGTGTGCATCCCTACCCACACAGACACCACCAATGCAGTTTTGTGAAGTTACACATTGAAGCAGCTAAAATGAATACCCACTTGCAAAATGCAACAAGAGGACAGTGCCATGTCAGCCAACCCAACCCCAGCACTGCCACACGACACACCGTGCCATGTCATGCTAATTGCAGGTAAACAAAGTAATCCCCACAACATGACATCACTCTCACTATGTACAGTGGCACTATTAGAAACCTGCAACACCTGAAATGCTCACAGCAATGCCGGACCAACAACATACTTGAGCACGTAGTACCATTAACATGACATCAAAAATGTAACATATTAGTAGTCTCACCACCTGGAAATGCCTGCACTCCCACCACTACCAACTGTGCAGTGTTGGCGCCATGTAGAGTTGTAGGTGCACTGCTGCCAACATGGTCCCCATCGCCAGACTAGAGGTCCTTGTGTGGACTTGAGGAAGGGACCTGCAAATTGGGAGGTAGACACAGAAGAAGAGTTACACATCAATGCAACATGCAGTGTACAACACAACAGCAATATGCACTAGGAATGTATACACAGTATTGACTACAGACTGGCCACACAGGTCATGGGAGTCCAACGTCACTGTGTAATTCACTGTCACTTGGGCACACCCTTTGCAAGCCCATGGAAACGGGAAGCAGGAGGGGTGTGTGTGACTCAAACCCAAGCATCTGAACCAAATACATTACAAGCCTGCATGTGCCCAGCCACAATGCAGCGTATGCCCACAGGAACCACGGAAGCCAACAGATCGGAGCCAACAGATCGGAGCCAACAGATCGGAGCCAACAGATCGGAGCCAACAGATCGGAGCCAACAGATCGGAGCCAACAGATCGGAGCCAACAGATCCTCCCAAAAAAATTGGGAATAAAAGAAATCAAAATAAAAATAAAAATAAGAAAAAATCAAAAATGGCCATTGATGGGCCCGGGGGGGTTGGGGAGGCCACCCAGGAGGTCCGAGGACAGGATGCACACCAGAACCCACCTGCGTGGATCCTGGGAAAATAAAACACCTCCATGGGCTCATGGCCCACACGGCTACCCTATTGTGGGAGTGTCACTGCTGTCGCTATTATCACCCTGTGCAGCTGCATCCGGAGGTGGTTGCACTATGGGAGGCAGCCCACGCAAGGCCCTAGTCTGCTCCTCCATGGCTGCAAGCATGCGGGTGTGGTAGGTCTGGTTCTGGAGGATGAGTGTGCGGAGGTCCCCATGCAACAACTCACGGGATGCCCGGACCTCCGCCCTCGTTGCCTGCATCTCAGCTGAGAGCGTACGGGTGAGACGCTCCAGCTGCTGTTCTGTCCTTTGGTGTGTTGAAGCCTCAAGCTCAACAAGAGTCGTCCTGAGGTGTAGGAGCTCCTGCCTCAGGGCTTCCCTGTGGCCCTGGGACTCAATGGAGATGGCCTCCTGCAGAGTCGCCAGTGCCGCCCGCCTGTCCCTGTTGGACCCCAACATGTCCTCCCTGTGTGACTGGCAGATGGAGTCAGTTGCCTGCTCTAGTCGCTCCATCAGCCTTTCTGGGGGGACAATGGAAGTGGCCACCCTATCCATGGCCTGAGCCATCATCTCGGATGATGCAGCCTGTTGGGTAGCCATACCGTAAATGGATTGCTCCCATGCGGTATTGCCAGGTGGCGTACGGCCACCACGTCGGCGGGCACCACACCTGTCTGGGGCAAGGCGAACTGCGCCTTGCTGTGCCGGCACTGCCTGAGGCTGCAGGACTGCATTCCCCCTCTGATCTGCTGGCCCAGGAACAGGATCAGATGTCGCGGAGTGTGACCCTGCATCCGTAACCACCAAAGGCGTAGCTGCCAACACTGACATCCCCATGGAGGGTACTGACCCTGGTGCAGGTGGGTGAGACAGAACAGAATCCCTCCCTGGAACACTCACCAGCGACGGCACGTAGGTCTCATCCGAATCAACACCTGAGTACAGCTCGGGGGAGGTGCAGCCAGAGACACCCCTTGAGAGCACGACCTGCAGCACTTGTGGGTTCTCCCCCACCACCACACCACGTCCCTCACTGGTGGTTGGTCGGCCCTGGGACACCTCCTGGGTCTGCACCATCTCCACAACCCCAGCAGTATCAGGTGCGTCTTCCCCTGCAAAGACATGAAAACAAAGTAATGGAAACAGGCATTAGCACCATGGCACACATTGAGGGCTGAGAAGCAAGAGAACCAGTACTTGATTGACATGTCCCACATGACTAAAACCCTCCCATGCATGCACCCTCACTGCGTATGAAGTGCAGGCAAACGGCACACACTGATGACACCAAGATGGAAGATGAACAAATTTTCTGCATGCTGCCTGGCAGTGGCATCACACATTGGCCTGTGATTGGCAGGTGAAACACACATGCCATCACACAGATGGCATGTACCATTGCTATTGAGTGAAGATGGAGAGGAGGGCAGCACCTATTCATTCAGTCCAGTTCCCGCATGTAATAGCTTTTCTGATTCTAACAGGTCAGATTTTTCACCTGGAGCTGCCAGTCTGTAATGGTCAAATTGCACAGGGACATGTGTGTACAAATGATATCCAGGTAACAAAGTCACTCCCCTTTACCATACCCATGTCAGACATGTGACTAGTGGACAGCGACATGCCTAGTGAAAGTGGTGGAATGCAAACAAACTGACTGAATGAACAGTGAAAAATAAGCAAATCTGTTGTGTCAAGGTGACACTTCAAGGGCAACTGGCGTGCAGTTGTGCTAGATGTCTACTGTTGGCAGAAGGGATACTGCTATGGCCAAATGCAGCTGCGCAGGAAGTATTGCATGAAGCACATGGCTGACCCATACGACTGAGGCGCACACACTCTCTCCTGGCACCCAAACAGAAGCCCTCACACACACACCATGCACATGTATGACACACACATGCATGTGCACTCACCGGACAATGCCTCGTAATCAGCCAGATCTCCCACGCCTTGGATCTGTTCCTCCGTGACGTAGGTCCCAGCGACTGACTCATGTGGAGTGAGTTCCATGTCTACTACTGGAGACCCACCTCCAGTCACTAGAGTTGCGGCATGACTTGAGGCCAGCTTACTCTTTGCCCTGCGCTTTAGGTCATTCCAGCGCTTATAGCAATCATTGGCTGTGCGCCTCACGATTCCAAGGGCACTTACGATGTCCGCAACGGTCTGCCAGTGTGCCTGGCGTTGTGCAGGTGTGGTCTTGGATCCTGCAACAATGACCATCTCGTTGTCATGTCCGGACACATACTCGACAAGTGCATTCAGTTCGTCATCCGTGAAGCTGGGCTTCCTGGACGGGCCGGACTGTGTAGCCGTGTCTGGGGCATCAGCCTGTGCCGGACGAGCACTCTTCCTCTTCCGCTTGGAAGGTGGTGGTGATCCTGAGTGTCCTGCGCCGCTCTGGACACTAGGGGCAGGAGCCCTGGTGGACTCTGTATCAGGAGTGTGGGATTGCACACTCAGCATGGGAGTTGGTGCAGGCATTGGCTCGAGTGTGATGGTGTCAGGGGGAATCTCAGCAGCATGGACTAGGACCGACACTGTCCTGGCTGGGTGTGTGAGGGCTGGGGTGGATGGAGCCGCAGCTGCCCCTGCAGCCACTCCGCCCTGCCTCCTTGGTGCAGTAGATGACCTTGCTGCCCCAGATCCATGTGGCATGATGGCATCAACGTGCACCAGCGCACGTGTCGTAGCCCTGCTGACCTGGAAGTCAGCCATGGAGTCAGCCAGGTCTGGTGCCACAATGGGCTGGTCCAACAAGGGCAGAGCATGGATGGTGTCAGCCACTTCAGCCTCAACGGGAGGGGGGGGAGGGGGGGGAGGAATGATGGGTGCCCTTGACTGGTCCTCCACACATGGGGGGACAGGCTCACCCTGCAAGTTACGACCACGTCCCCTACCGGATCCACCACGGCCACCACTTGTGGCTCTTCCGCCTTTGCCACCCTTACGGAATCCTCGCCTCCCAGCCATGGCACTGATATTAATGTGCGTATGGGAGTGGCTGTAGACAATTGTCCTGGGCAATTGGGGGTCAAAGGGGTTGGGTACCAGATGGTAATTGTACCCTAGTGCTCTAGCACGGCTGATTGTAACCCCTGGGGAAAGATGACGGGTCACGCAACGCACAGGAGGCCCAAAAAAGGGAGATGACGTGCACGCAACCCCTCCTAGACCACGTGTGCAGAAAGAAAAACCTGCACTACGCTGTGGCACCCAGTAACACAAGAATGAACGTATGCGTGTCACACGCAGCCTAGAATGACCTCTGAAGGGGTAGGCAACACACGGGGCAAGCACAGAAGTTGGATACGTGCGTGACTCACCGTCTGCCAGGTAAAAGAGCGTGAAGAATGAGCGCGTTTGGCTGGCTAAACCCCCGCCAAAAGAAGATGTGTACGCTGTCTGAGAAGACAGGACAACAGTAGAAGGGGACACTGTTTGAGGGAACAGGCCCAGGTAAACCAGTAAAAGAGAAAAAAGAGAAAAAGCTGTCAGAGGTAACAGGGAATACGAACTGGAAACGCCGTGAAGTAAATCGCGTGTGAAACGACAAGAAGTACAGATTTCACCCACTCGCTCTCCACGAAAAGCACGTACAAGGAAATGGTGTTCTACATGTACCTTATATACAGGCCCACACGTACAGCGTCACTTACGCGGCGTGTACGTTCACCAATCACACGCTTTGTCACTCCTGCGTGTAGATCCATTTTCACCAATCACACGCTTTGTCACTTCTACGTGTACATCCATTTTCACCAATCACACGCTTTGACACTGGGACGTGTCACGCAACAATTTCCTGCACGTGCAGGTGACTATAGGCGCGCATATGCTGTTGACGGGTTTACGCGCTAAGGGCCTTTGCTGACGTGTGGGATTTCACTACCTATCAGGCTGTCCACGCGTTCACACACGAGAGACCACGCTCCTGGCCAGGAGGTGAAATTACTGCCCCCCAGAGCCCTGAGCACGCTCCCACCTGCCATCTACTGCTGCCTGACTGCCTGCTGGCCACGTGCCCCACAGTGCTGGTGGGTGGGGGTGTTGGGAGACATGGGTGGGGGCCTGGTGGAGGGTGCCCCTGCACTGGTGGGGGTGGTGGGAGACATGGGTGGGGGCTTGGTGGAGAGTGCCCCTGGTGGCGGGGGGTGGTGGGAGACATGGGTGGGGGCCTGGTGGAGGCTGCCCCTGGTGGCGGGAGGGTGGGGGTGGTGGGAGACATGAGTGGGGGCCTGGTGGAGGCTGCCCCTGCACTGCTGGGGGGGTGGGGGTGCAGGGGGACATGAGCAGGTGTGCAGGGTAGTCCCCTGTTTTGTAGACTGCCTGCAGGGGCCGTGGAGGGTGTACAGGGAACACCTGTGAGGACCCACCCAGCCTAATCGCGTGTGATGATTCCCACGCACCCCTGTAATACACGTACCCTGGCTAATCGCGTGTATAACTTCCCGCGTACCCCTGTAATACACGTACCCTGGCCAATCGCGTGTTAAACTTCCCGCGTACCCCTGTAATACACGTACCCTGGCCAATCGCGTGTTAAACTTCCCGCGTACCCCTGTAATACACGTACCCTGGCCAATCGCGTGTTAAACTTCCCGCGTACCCCTGTAATACACGTACCCTGGCTAATTGCGTGTTGAACTTCCCGCGTACCCCTGTAATACACTTACCCTGGCTAATCGCGTGTTAAACTTCCCGCGTACCCCTGTAATACACGTACCCTGGCTAATCGCGTGTTAAACTTCCCGCGTACCCCTGTAATACACGTACCCTGGCCAATCGCGTGTTGAACTTCCCGCGTACCCCTGTAATACACGTACCCTGGCCAATCGCGTGTTAAACTTCCCGCGTACCCCTGTAATACACGTACCCTGGCTAATTGCGTGTTGAACTTCCCGCGTACCCCTGTAATACACTTACCCTGGCTAATCGCGTGTTAAACTTCCCGCGTACCCCTGTAATACACGTACCCTGGCTAATCGCGTGTTAAACTTCCCGCGTACCCCTGTAATACACGTACCCTGGCCAATCGCGTGTTGAACTTCCCGCGTACCCCTGTAATACACGTACCCTGGCCAATCGCGTTTTAAACTTCCCGCGTACCCCTGTAATACACGTACCCTGGCTAATCGCCTGTTAAACTTCCCGCGTACCCCTGTAATACACGTACCCTGGCCAATCGCGTGTTGAACTTCCCGCGTACCCATGTAATACACGTACCCTGGCTAATCGCGTGTATGACTTCACGCGTACCCCTGTAATACACTTACCCTGGCTAATCGCGTGTTGAACTTCCCGCGTACCCCTGTAATACACGTACCCTGGCCAATCGCGTGTTAAACTTCCCGCGTACCCCTGTAATACACGTACCCTGGCTAATCGCGTGTATGACTTCACGTGTACCCCTGATATGCACGTTACCCGCTTTGCGTTCCTTGTTTGGCTGCCCTGTAAACTGGTCCAGAGTTAGCGCAGCCCTTTGCGATGATTTAGCGATTTTGCTGGCTTTTCCTTGCGAGAGGGCGTTCTTGGGGGCGTTACTGGCGCTGCTGCAGGGTCGCTGCGATACTCTGCGCCACGGCTGGTTTGGGAGCATGTAATCCATGAATACGCTGTGCGCGGAAATCGGTTTTATCGCACGTGCCTGGCGCAGTCAATCGCACGCGGACACTCTGCGCCAGCCGATTGCGACACTTTTCTGCGAAATTCTATGAATTACCCTGTTGATTGCTCCGTCTTGCATATGCTTTCGGCATCTTTAATTGTCCCACACTTGGCACTCGCAAATGTTTGCTTCTTTGTCTAATTAACTAGAAATATGTCCTCTTCCACTCCTTTTGTACCTTGCAAATGCTTTTTGCTGCGGCATCCTTGATTCTTGGCCAAACAAATATTGTTTGTTCTTGCATGAATCTGTATTTCAGCGCCTATCAGCTCTGCAGCCTTGGTCTCTCGCTCCTTGGGGTTTTTAGCTTACTATTATATGAAACTGATGTCCATCTTCTCAACATGGCTGCTTTACCCGTGTTATATACAATATATACAATTCATGTTTAATTTTGAAAAGGTCCTTTTTCAAAATTAAACATGAATTGTATTGATTAATGTCACCCATAGGCTACTAACATCACCTTAGCTTTCGTGCCCATTTATTTTGATACACCATTATAGTAAAGGATACTATTGTCATATAACCAGTTATTGTTCTGTGATAAATTGTGTTTTATGTTGTTGTGATTTGCAAATGTGACCAACGGGTCAAAAAACTATTTATAATGTGTTATGGAATAAAACTTGATATATTTTTGTAATTCCGACCACTTCCTCTTTTTATATATGTTGAAAAAGATGATTGTTTAAACTCTCTCAGGGCTTGGCAAAGTCTCCAACTTTTAGTGCTATTTTGAAAAGGGAGCTCGCCATGGAACCCCTCTTTATATATCCTTCATTATGCCTCCATTGTAGCACCCATGCAGAAGATGCTATTGGATTCTGCACCTGATAAACTTACATGGTCTCCTAAGTCTACCACAGCCTTCACCAAAATTAAGACTGCCCTCTCTGTTGAACCTGCCCTTGCCCTCCCAGATTACGCCAACATCGTTACCCTGTTCTGTGAAGAGAAAGAGGGGTATGCCTTAGGCGTACTCACACAGAAGCATGGGGACCTACAACTCACTGTAGCCTATTTCAGTTCACAGTTAGACCCTCAAGCCTCTGCTTTCCCTAAATGTCTAAGGGCAGTGGCTGCCACTGCACTCTTTTTCTCCAAAGCTGACAACATTGCACTGGCACACCACATAAACGTAGTGGTGCTATACTCTGCATTAGTATTACTAGAAAAACACAACACCCATCAGCTGCATGCCTCACCAAGTATGAGAAGCTACTCCTCTCCAGCACCAACATCACTCTCATCAGATGTGCTCCTCTAAATCCTGCCTCCCTTTAACCCACTCCTCATGATAGTCACCTGCACGATTGACTTGCTGCAGTTGACATAGTTTCTTTTTTCACAACCCAACCTCAAATATGCCCCCCTCCCCAATGCTGACCTTGAAGTTTGTTGATGGCTTGTGTCTTAGAGATGAAAGAATAAGGAAATATCGAGGCCGAGTACCACAAAGGAAATACACCAATCACGGGCTAAAATAATTCACAGATCTTTTATTACTGTACAGTTTACAAAGAAACAGATACAGATAGATATCTGGCTCCCAACCCCCCGCAATGTGTACCAGCCCGACAGAGAGAGGTGAGAGTGTGCTGGACATTGAAACATTCATGCTTTTATACAATTCCATGTAATATTGTCCAGCCTCACTACATGTTAATAATTTGTGGTCTAGAGTTGGTGCCTAGTTCACATACAGATTATATAATATTATGCAAAGGATTACATAGGTTTGTATTTCCATGAAGGCACAATGGTGATGTATGTTCTCAGATCCCGCGGTAAGCCTTGTTCTACATTTCTACACAATGCAGTTCGGCCTGAGTATACACTCGAGGTTTGTTCTTCATTGTCCCAACGTTTATACAAGGATGAGGCTTATATGCTCAGACAGTACTTAGATTACAGATCATATGGAACGCAAGGTCTCTTTACCTAGTTTAAACAGTCAGCTCTTGGACAGCCTAAACATTAACACAACTCAAAGGTCGGGAGGCTTGGTTGTAAGCTGAAAACATAGTCCAACATTTTAGAACGAAGAACACACGAGTAGAAATCAAAATGGTGGACGAATCTTAAAATGGCGGCGAAGTTAACCCAAAATCGTAACTTTGCAATGCGGTTTTCTGTGTAAGGCGATTGGGCTTAGGCCAATATAAATATAAGGAGGCACTATATAATTACGTTTTAACAGAGATGCCACAAGAAATGTACAGGCAGGATTTTCAGTCTGTACTACCTTGAGCCCATAGAAGCATTCCAGCTCCCATCAGTAAGATCAGCACAAGTTGCTGAACTAATTGCCCTTACCAGGGCCAACACCCTTTCTCTATCCGTCTCTTTTCTACACTCACACTTACATGCTGTGCATACCACACACGTGGAGTTGCTATAATTGAGGAAAAATGTTTTCCTTTATTTCTGTTCTTGCAACCCATTCACTATTTAGAGCTTTTATGACTTATTGTATGACTGAGCCTTGCAGTCCTTATCTGTGTCTCATCTTTCACGCTATAGAGACCATATAAACGAAAAAGATGAGCCAATAACTAGTTAAGTGGTTTTTGTTGTTGTGCATATGACATATGTAGTATCTGTGGTCTCCCTTTGTCGTCACCTGTACCCTATTTTTCTGCACAAATCTATCCACTCTTGCTTGCTCCTGTGTAACACTCAAGGGTTTCTCTTGTTTGTACCTCACGCTGCAACCGGGGGTAAATACCAATTATCCTCAGGTTGTCTGCACGCCCCACTTTGGTCTGCAAGATCTGCAGGCCCACTACCCTTCTGTGTCACCCACACTATACCATTGAGGGCTGATGGGCTCAGGGGCATCTAAGAGGGAACCTCCCACTCCACCTGTAGGAACTGATGCCTTCTATATGTTTTTGACTTATGGGTCTTTTTCCTGTAAATTTCGGACACAATGGAATTTCTATACGAGGTTCCAAAAGGATTTTTCAGTGGCACCTATCTGGGTAATTTCCGATAGACTGGTTGTGTTTAGAGGGGCATTGGAGAATAGGAAATCGAAGGTGTCGCAAGCCCAGTGATCTGCTTTCTTTGCATGATATAGAGAAACTAAAATTCCCCTCA
Source organism: Ambystoma mexicanum (assembly GCF_040938575.1). Lineage (NCBI taxonomy): Eukaryota > Metazoa > Chordata > Amphibia > Caudata > Ambystomatidae > Ambystoma > Ambystoma mexicanum. Next base: position 949,502,839 of record NC_090934.1, on the reverse strand, counting down.
GAAAAAGCCAGACTAGATCCCTGAGGAACTCACAGGCTAAATTAGAAAGGGAATTTGACCAGTATGAATATGCTTCCATGCCGGCTGGCTTAACAACAAATGCACCAAAAAGACAGGTCTCTATCCCTGCCCATTGATGCCTGTAATATATGTACTACCAAAGATTCATAAAAACCTGACTGAAACACTGGGACAACCAATAATAGTGGTAAATAATAGCCTACTGGAACCACTTGCACAATATGTAGACCGAATAATACAACCACTTACTCATCAATGTACCACATACATAAAATACACCAATGATGTCTTGAGAAGATTGGAGAAAGTTACATTTAATCCAGACACTGATTTTTTGTTTACTATGGATGTCACAAAACAAAGGGGGGTCTGGGAATCTCTCTACCAGCACAAACACAGCCTAATGACCTGTTCTTGGGTGAATTACCCCTGGGAGAGACTCTACCAAGTCTTTAGCTCACTGTCCCTTTCACAGAGAAGAAATTTCCCTGCATATCAGCCTTTGTCCTGCCCAGGGGCAGTCCAGTGCCGAAATGCTAGGCAATTCTCCTCTGAACAAGAGTACCATCAGTAACCCCATACACGTGTTTCAGCCTTGTTGGGCATCATCAGTGAGGTGAAACTGTTGCCTCTCTAAGAACAGTGAGCAAGGGGTCCACGTCTGGATCGCCCTGTTAACTTAGGGTGAAACCCAAAGTTAATTTATTCAAAACAAAGGGGGGTCTGGGAATCTCTCTACCAGCACGAACACAGCCTAATGACCTGTTCTTGGGTGAATAACCCCTGGGAGAGACTCTACCAAGTCTTTCGCTCACTGTCCCTTTCACAGAGAAGAAATTTCCCTGCATATCAGCCTTTGTCCTGCCCAGGGGCAGTCCAGCGCCGAAATGCTAGGCAATTCTCCTCTGAACAAGAGTACCATCAGTAACCCCATACACGTGTTTCAGCCTTGTTGGGCATCATCAGTGAGGTGAAACTGTTGCCTCTCTAAGAACAGTGAGCAAGGGGTCCACATCTGGATCGCCCTGTTAACTTAGGGTGAAACCCAAAGTTAATTTATTCAAAACAAAAGGGGGGTCTGGGAATCTCTCTACCAGCACGAACACAGCCTAATGACCTGTTCTTGGGTGAATAACCCCTGGGAGAGACTCTACCAAGTCTTTAGCTCACTGTCCCTTTCACAGAGAAGAAATGTCCCTGCATATCAGCCTTTGTCCTGCCCAGGGGCAGTCCAGCGCCGAAATGCTAGGCAATTCTCCTCTGAACAAGAGTACCATCAGTAACCCCATACACGTGTTTCAGCCTTGTTGGGCATCATCAGTGAGGTGAAACTGTTGCCTCTCTAAGAACAGTGAGCAAGGGGTCCACGTCTGGATCGCCCTGTTAACTTAGGGTGAAACCCAAAGTTAATTTATTCAAAACAAAGGGGGGTCTGGGAATCTCTCTACCAGCACGAACACAGCCTAATGACCTGTTCTTGGGTGAATAACCCCTGGGAGAGACTCTACCAAGTCTTTCGCTCACTGTCCCTTTCACAGAGAAGAAATTTCCCTGCATATCAGCCTTTGTCCTGCCCAGGGGCAGTCCAGCGCCGAAATGCTAGGCAATTCTCCTCTGAACAAGAGTACCATCAGTAACCCCATACACGTGTTTCAGCCTTGTTGGGCATCATCAGTGAGGTGAAACTGTTGCCTCTCTAAGAACAGTGAGCAAGGGGTCCACGTCTGGATCGCCCTGTTAACTTAGGGTGAAACCCAAAGTTAATTTATTCAAAACAAAGGGGGGGTCTGGGAATCTCTCTACCAGCATGAACACAGCCTAATGACCTGTTCTTGGGTGAATAACCCCTGGGAGAGACTCTACCAAGTCTTTAGCTCACTGTCCCTTTCACAGAGAAGAAATGTCCCTGCATATCAGCCTTTGTCCTGCCCAGGGGCAGTCCAGCGCCGAAATGCTAGGCAATTCTCCTCTGAACAAGAGTACCATCAGTAACCCCATACACGTGTTTCAGCCTTGTTGGGCATCATCAGTGAGGTGAAACTGTTGCCTCTCTAAGAACAGTGAGCAAGGGGTCCACATCTGGATCGCCCTGTTAACTTAGGGTGAAACCCAAAGTTAATTTATTCAAAACAAAGGGGGGTCTGGGAATCTCTCTACCAGCATGAACACAGCCTAATGACCTGTTCTTGGGTGAATAACCCCTGGGAGAGACTCTACCAAGTCTTTAGCTCACTGTCCCTTTCACAGAGAAGAAATGTCCCTGCATATCAGCCTTTGTCCTGCCCAGGGGCAGTCCAGCGCCGAAATGCTAGGCAATTCTCCTCTGAACAAGAGTACCATCAGTAACCCCATACACGTGTTTCAGCCTTGTTGGGCATCATCAGTGAGGTGAAACTGTTGCCTCTCTAAGAACAGTGAGCAAGGGGTCCACATCTGGATCGCCCTGTTAACTTAGGGTGAAACCCAAAGTTAATTTATTCAAAACAAAGGGGGGTCTGGGAATCTCTCTACCAGCACGAACACAGCCTAATGACATGTTCTTGGGTGAATAACCCCTGGGAGAGACTCTACCAAGTCTTTAGCTCACTGTCCCTTTCACAGAGAAGAAATTTCCCTGCATATCAGCCTTTGTCCTGCCCAGGGGCAGTCCAGCGCCGAAATGCTAGGCAATTCTCCTCTGAACAAGAGTACCATCAGTTACCCCATACACGTGTTTCAGCCTTGTTGGGCATCATCAGTGAGGCACTGAAAATGAACTCAATTAATTCTTTCGTTACATGAACAATTTGGCTCCTCAAATCAAATTCACACATAAATACAGCAAGACCATCATCAAGTTTTTAGATGTCCAAATATATTGGAAGTCCTTGAAATTGGAAACGACTATCTTTACAAAAGACACAGACAGGAATAGTCTACTTTTGGCAAATAGTTTTTACCCGAGAAAAACATTATCCAGTATCCCATTGAGTCAATTTCTAAGATACAGACAAATTATTTCTGAAGAAGAAGAATACATGAAGAAATCCACAGAGCTTAAAGACAAATTCCTCAAAAGGGGATACAGTGAAGAGATAATATCCCAACATTCAACAACATTAGGAAACACTTTGAGAACTGAAGCATTAAAATCAAAAGAAAAAAGAACGGACACTGACAAAGTGGGAAAATCAAACAAATTATGAAGTAAAATTGGAGAGTCTTATCCCTAGACCCCACACTTGCTAATTTGTTTCCGACACCTCCACTATTCACCTGCAGTAAGAGTAGAACATTGAAATATCATTTGATCAAATCTGATTTTGTTCAGAAAGACAAAACTAAGAAACAATATAGAGGTACTTTACCATGTAATAACTGTAATTGTTGCAATAATGTACTGAAAGGGAACCATCTGAACCATCTGCCATCCGTACAATGGACAAAAGATCTCATTGATGCACACCTCCACGTGTGATACAATAAACATAATATACGGTATTAAGTGCCCATGTGGCATCTATTACGTTGGACTAACTACGAGGAAAGCCAAAATACGATGGGGAGAGCACAAATCTACTATACGCAACCTTTCAGCCAAATCCCCAGTAGCTCAACACTTTATTTCACAAAGACACACTATTGCCCAGATTTAATTTGTAATTTTGGAGGTAGTTAAATTACCTCCGAGGGGAGGTGATCTTGTAAAATTGCTACAGCAAAGAGAAATCCACTGGATGGAAAAACTGGTCACTATGCATCCCCGCGGGATGAACATTGATTGGGATCTTAATTGCTTTTTATGACTGGCAGCATATAGGGTGATACATTGTGTACTATGAAAAATTAGAATTTGTTAGTCATTTGAATGTGACTGGAGATATTAGTGATTGACTATGTGTAAACCTTTGATTGTACTGTTAACATCTTGAGAGAAAGAGGTGATGACCTACCATTGACTGTCACCATTTTCTGTACTGAAAAGATCGAGTTAACCCATTTATCGGCAAATGTTAACAACATGATGAAAAAAAATTCTGTCTTGCATGCATATTAGATATTTAATTTGTTCTGGAATATATTGCTACAAAGAAACGAACCACATAGTTGAATGTATTAGCCCTTGGACTGAATAACAGTCCCCTTCTCTTTACTTGATGTATGGATTTGGAGTAACAATATGTCTTAATAACAATTTCTATATTGTGTTATCTGATAGCCTCCAAAGATTTGAGGCAATTTATCTGTCCACTTGAGATTTTCAGTAACTGTGCCTTTATATGAGTCCTTTCAAGGACCTCATTAGAGATTAATCATGCCGGTTACTGCATCACACGTACATTCCAACATGGCGTCCACATTTTGGTTAGTGGAAAATGAAGATGCACTCTATAAGTTAGAGCGGTCCCGTTGCTTAGCAACCGGTATTCGACTCTAGGAACACAGAAGCTGTGATCAGAGAGAAACACCCGTTCAGTATGGCATTTGAGGTGATTAGAATTTACAACTCATTCGCTCAGAGGCACCCGATCGGTTCCCCCGTAGCACATTTCTCTAATAAATTACACCATTCCTCTCCAGCTCCTTCCCAGAATGAATTTCTATGTCCGAAGGGTGTTGACTAGCGTGTCAACCATTACACGTCCGCGGCCACTGTAGTCAAGACTACGGATTCTCCTAACGATCACTCAGAAGGTAGGGAGACTTCTCAATTTATATATATCTGTATGCTCACTCCTATCAAATGTAGATCCTAAATTGATTGGGGTATTATATACGTTTTCTTAGGAAACACCCGTATGTTGCTACAAGCAAGCTTACGCCGATACTCGATCTATTGGGTTTTGACCTACGTTACAATTGAGGTAGGCACTGGGCATTTGCCTTATTTTCCTCCCCCCTACCATTATCTTTCAGAGTAAAGACGTACAGGGGAACCCAGCGCTATATAAAGCGCTGGTTCCCTCTGTACGCCGCCACCATGACACAGTGAAGATTCAAGTCTGATTTTTGTATATATGTTTTCCAGTGAACAACACAGACCAAACCCATTGAGACCTTGCTTCAGGGATTGTATGATCCACCATAAGGTTAGTCACTTAGTGTAATTGAGTTAATTCAGGACAATATCGAAGTGGTTTGTCAAGAGAGACACAAATGAGTAATTTAGTTTCTATATTATTTTCATTTCAGAACTCAGCAAAACACAAGCCCAATATATTAACCTGAAGAAGGGCATTGCATATGCGTAGTTAGAGATATGACATAATATCAACAACCAGCCATACCAAAAGACTGAGCGATTCCTATCAAGATATTGGGACTTTACCCTAAAAAGGCATTGATAAGTCTGTACATATGGAATTAAAATGTTGACAGGATTTTATACTTTATTCCTAATTTGAATGTTATTTTTGTGAAATGGTTTTTGCAAGAGATTTTCTATTTTAAGAGTTATATGTGAAAAGTAAAATAGTTTGGAGAAACAATTGGTGATACACAGTTGTGTACGACATTATAATATACATTGGAGAATCACAACGTAATCTTTTGTATTTTCTTGATGGAATGCATGTGAATTATGTAGATATACAACTCGAATATGTTTTGCAAAACAAATTGGTTTTACCCATTGCTGTGCCCTGGTTTGTCCCTCGTTTTCTTACGGTGAACCCCCCATCCTAGCATTTATCTCAGTAAAGGTAGCCCTTTACTAACTAGGAGCACCTAAAACTTAATCGAACCTTTTGCCAATATTTAGAAAACTCTGACCACAACTTGAGTGTGCCTCCACATCCACTTCCTTACCCTTTATCCCTGCCTACCCAATGTCATTGAGAAATAATGCTCCGAGGAGGCACCCACAGCGCCCCCAGTGAACTTCCTTGATGACCTGCTGCCACCCTATTCTCCTCCAATGCCAGTGGTGCCGGCTCCCCTACCACACCCAGCGCCCCTCCGACCCTACCTCACCCAGTGCCACCTCTGCCATCAACTCAGGCAGCTCCCTCCCTCTCCCCCACCCCAACCTCCTCCACCTCAGCTGATGCATCTCCACCCACCCCTTCCTGTGTGAGACTTTCCATGGCAGCTGCCCCGCCCATGCACTAGTCACCTCACTTTACCAGGGGAGTTGCCAAACAGTTGCCAAACAGCCCCACTGGCTTCTTCAACGCCAAATGCAGCCTCCACTTATCAGAGACGGAACAGCCTAGAACCCCAGTGGTCACCTGCCTTCATATGTAGATATTGCACCTCAGCAGATCCCGGGTCACCATTTGCCAATGCTGCCATGCATCTCCTTACTAAACAAGACATTCAACTTTCACACTCTTCTATGGATGAGCACCCTTCGCTTCACACCATGGATGTTTGGCTGCTGCCGAACTGGACACTGCACTGTGCTATTGTAGCTGCATGAAGAAGAACAAAAAGTTTTGAGAGCGTTGGGCCACCCGCAGAAGGAAGGTGTAGCAGTGACACTCTGTGATGGTCACTTGCCGAGGGCAGGGGTGATGGCTACTGAACTCCCTCAGTTATACCTGGGATCAGGTTTTGGCATGTCGTCCTCTAGAAGCGCTGGATGCAGTGTCACCGAGAGCGTGGCATCTGGGACCTCGGTGGGCAGCTGCAGTCGGGTGTCTTTATCCTGGAACCCTTAGCAACAGCATCTTTGCTGGATTTCTGGTGCTGGTGGACTGAAGGATCTCTTTGCTGTGGACTTTCTGTTGTTGGTCTTCCTCAGGTGGTGGCGCTGTCTTTACACAGCAGCGTGCATGGACCCAGTTGTCGCGGCCTCTGCAACGGACTGCAGTGTGAGTTGTCAGCAGGACCTGGCAGGAATACCTTTGCAGAAGGACCTTCAGGACCACCCAGTCTCCTAGCAGGAGGCTGTGGCACAGTGCTTCAGGTGGACAAGGAAGTTCTTCATGTATTTGCTGGAAGTGAGAACTGACCACCATTAGTTTGTTGCAATATGACACAAGATCATCATTCAGTTGAAAATTACATAGTTGTGGAGCTAGTGGAGGAGCATTGGCATACTCATTGGGGGATGTGCCACATCTGCTTGGGTATAAGTGTGCCTGGGCAGGAGGGCAGTATTAGTGCCATTTGGCCCAGAGCCACAGAGGGTGTGTGGGTGATACTGGGGCCGGCGGGATCAATAGCGGACAGGGAAGGTGGATCAGTAAGGGAAGAGTGTGACAAGTCAATGTCCCTTCTAGTGAGGTGAGGCCTTGATGTCAGTGAAAATAATTTCAAAATGAAGCCATCAATATATTTTTTACAGATAGTCAGGCATGCTCCTGTAGGATGACGGAGCAGCCGGGTCTGTGGTGGGAGCAGGGGAGTGAGTGCAGATTGAGGTGAGAAGTTACTGAGATGGGTGTGAGTCCTGGGTGGTGAGTAAGGCCAGGTGGGAGACATTGGGCAAGTGAAATTGTTGCACCCTCACGTGTGTGGTATGCAAAGCGTGTAGCTATATAGGGATATTAGTGTGAGTGTAGCAAAAGAGGGCGGCAAATAAAATAGATTGAGGCCAAAGTTGGCATATACCACAGTCGGAATACAATCCAGCACAACGCGCTTTAAAACACAGTGGCCACATTTGAAAACACTAGGTGCACCAGTCGAGAGAATCTAGCAAAGGGGCAATGTTACTCCCCATTAAGGCGAGCCTACAGGCAAAACTCAAGAGGCATCTGGAGTAAACTGAGGCAGCATGTGGTAATAGCATACCACTTAAACACCTTGGAGAGAGAGGCAATGACAAGCAGCAGACAGTATTTAAAACCACAACTTCACGAGCGACCAAAAAAAAAACCAGTGCAAATTGTGCGCAACAATTCTACAACGGTGGCATCCTCATAAGGCGATGGACAAAAGCAACATAGTGTTTTAGCAAGCTTGGGGGCCATGTGACAAAAATAGCCACCTTACAAAATAAAATCGCATGTAAAAGAATTAGCCTAATTGATCCCCCTGGTTCCAACGAAACCGGTAAGGCTAGCAGAGATGAATCTACGCGATTTAATTTTACCAAGGTCTCCATCACTGAAGTGGAAAAAAATTATTATGTCCCTCAAACTCTCGAACTGTCAGGGTGATCTATGCCCTGCGCAGCTTATTAAGGATGCTGCCCGCGACCTATCTCCATTCATCACTAAACTTATCAATGCGTCCTTCTCCACTGGCATTATTCCTATTAACCTTAAACAATCATGGGTACTCCCCCTCTTAAAAAAACCTACCCTTGACCCATCCTTACCCACCAACTATAGACTTATTACTATTGTGCCTTTCCTTCTAAAAATTCTGGATAAGGTAGCATATACTCAAATTCAAAAACACTTGGAACAACAACAACTACTAGGTGCTAGACAGTTAGGCTCCCGCCCCCAGCACGGTACTGAAACTGCCCTTATCGATTTGAAGACCAAAATTGACGAGCTCAAAGACAGTGGGAAATCAGCACTACTCCTCCTTCTAGATCTCTCAGCTGCATTCGATCTAGTCGACCACGCTATCCTCTGTAACCATCTGAACACAGCAGCACACTTCTCTAATGAAGCCGTCACCTGGATCAGATCCTTTTTAAATGGCCGAACTATGAGGGTCTTCTTGCCATTAGCTGCCCCAGACCCCATACCCATTACCTGGGGTGTGCCCCAGGGTTCATGCGTTTCACCCACACTTATTACAATATTTTTACCAAGCCCCTCTTCAATGATGTGGACCATCTCGATATCACCTACACTAACTACGCAGATGATACCCAGATCCTCCTCCCGCTTTCAGGGGATTATGAAAAGGATTTGGCCTTGGTGAACAGAGTGTATATTATCATTCAGGCATGAATGGCCACACATGGTCTATGCCTGAATGATGATAAAACTGAACTCATCATCCTGGGCACACCGCCCAACCTAAACAAATTAGGTCCCAAATATGCATCATTCACTATCGATGGCAACATCATAAATGTAGAGTACGAGGTGAAAACACTTGGCGTCTACCTTGACTCCAATCTCTCATTCACTAAACAGATCAACTCTTTAGCATCCTCCACAACCTGCATGTGCAAACTAATACGCACGGGCAACCCTTTCCTCTCTGACAGTAATTGCATTACTCTAGCTAGAGCCCTCATCCTTTCACGTCTGGACTACTGTAACGCCCTCTACTTAGGATCACCCAAAGCTACCATTAAAAGAATCCAAATTTTACAAAACAATGCTCTTAGAGCGGCCTTAGGCATGTTTAGAAGAGACCACATCTCAGAGACCAGTCGACAAAATAATTGGCTCTCCACCCATGACAAAGTCCTTCTAAAAACTCTATCACTGACTCACAAATCTCTTAACAATGCCGCACCTATCTATTTGGCTGAGAGATTTCACAAGCAGACTGCCATTAGACCAGTAAGACTCATGAACAAAGATCGCCTCATCATACCCAGCTTCAAAAGATCCACTATTGGAGATAACAGTTTCCCGGTGCAAGCGTCCAAATTATGTAACACCTTGCCTCCCAGCCTAAGAGCAGACCAAACTTATCACAAGTTTATAGTCAACACCATTATATGGCTAAAATCCAACAACCAACATTACTAATCCCATGCTCACTGCCTCAACATTTGCTTGATATTATTTGTATATATATCCCACTACTTTCTGTACACAGGCTTGTAAATATGTTTTCCCTGTATATAATTTTCATGTCTATGTATCTATATATTCTGTATATATCTATGTAACCTATGCATATATCTACGTAACCTATGTAACCGAGCTTCGCATATACTTGTAACTGCTGCGCCCTGTTACCCCAGGGTATGATGCTCATTATAAATAATAAACAAACAAACAAAACACAGGCTCTCTTGAACCCCCCGAATGACCTCCTCCACTAGCTCTTGAACTATGTAATCTTCAACTGAATGATGCTCTTATGTCATAATGCAAAAAACAAATGCTCGTTGTCAGTTCTCACTTCCAGCAAATACAAGAAGAACTTCCTCGTCCACCTAAAGCACCATGCCATAGCCTCCTGCCAGGAGTCTGGGTGGTCCTGAAGGATCATCTGCAAAATGGAATGGAAGCTTTACTGCGTTAATACGTTTGTCCAATAGCAGAGCATGTTGCACTGGTGGCCCGTCTGCGCAGAGGAAACCCCTATGTATCCAATGTGACAACCCTGCATGAACGGTTCACATCACATAGGCAGAGTCGGAGTACACTGTCACTTCGTCATCCTGATATCTCTGGAGTGCGGCGATAAGCGCCACTAATTCTGCCACCTTTGCTGAGCACTGTGAAAGCAACCTTGAACTTGTTACTACTTTGAATTCACCATCACAGTTTAACTTTACTACTGCTTATCCAGTATGCCTTTCTCCTGTCGTTTGGTCAATTTTCAAAGAACCGTCAATAAATAGGATTTCCCCCCTCCAAGACCATTGTCTCTAACATGGGGAATATCGTCATAAAACTTAGTATAAGTTGTGCAGTCATGTATCTAGTCTTCCTTCCCTTCTGGCTCTGCTATGAATGTCGCTGGATTCACTACTCTACATACAACAATTTTGATAGTTGGGTTTGTACTAATCACTCCGTACCCTGACGCTCTTTATGTGGTCAATGTGCCTTTGGGTTTCTCTAAAATGGCAAATTAGGAAAGTTAATCGAATAACGTCATTGAACACCCTGTTGCAATACTTGCAGCTTTTTCAATCGTGAAAAGTAGCGTCAGCTAATGCTTGTTCGCAAGGGTAATGCCCTTTTATTACTCGGTCTAGAATACCACTATACTAAGCTAATGGTTTATGTCCATGTCCCAATGTCGTCTTCTGTGTGAGTACTGCTTTCATCACTTGTCCATTTGAATGCAAGAATAAGTAATACGCTTCCTTATAGTCTTGAGTCCCTAACACAGGGGCTGTACAAATTGCCCTTTTTAATTCTTCAAATCCTTCAGTCATCTCATCTGTCCATGTTATTTTACTTTTACCTATCTGTTGTTCTTTTAGTTCTTTTAAAAGTGGTCAAATATATGTACTGTACTCAAAAACCTAGGCCCTGCAATAATTACATAGGTCACAAAATCGTTGCATTTCCCTCACTGTCTCAGGTGTCAGAGTTGTCATGATCGCTTCTGCTCTCAGTTGTCACCTTCCTCCTGTCTTGAGAGATCAGCTGTTCTATATACATTACTTCTTCCTGACAGTATTGTAGTTTCTCTTTGTTTACTTTGTATCCTTTCTCTGATAGTACTGTCATTAGTTGAACTGAATCTTCCATGCAACTTTTTTCCATCTCAGTGCACACTAATATATCATCCACATACTGAATTATTGTACTCTCAAGATGCTGCCCGCGACCTATCTCCAGGTCCATCTGAAGAACCCTATCAAAGATTTATGGGGACTCACAGTACCCCTGAGGTAATCTTGTATGCCTCCAGTGCTGGTTTCTATATGAAAATGAGGTTAAATCTTGTGAGTCTTCATGAAGGGGAATTGAAGAGAACACATTTTTTAAATCTATGAATCTATGACTGTACGATATTTGGCTTTAGCTAGGATATTACATAATATTGTAGCTGGATTTGGAGCCAGCAGAAACTCTGCTTCAAAAATATTGTTTAGAGAGCGTAGATCCTGAATAATTATCCACAACCCCCTGTTGCTTTCTTCACCGGGTACACAGCCATATTACATGGAGATTCTGATGGCACCAATAATCCGTGCTGTATTAAAGTAGAAATGGTTTCAAATGTGTCTTTGTCTGCTTCCCTGGACATGGGATACTGTTTTGCTCGTGGCAAAATTGTTCTTGGTTTAGTTCTTTTTTATTTTAACTGCTCCTGCTCTACTCAATAGACCCACATCATGTGTACTGATGGTCCATAAAATGCTTGGCACCTTTTCTAAATGTTCCTGGAAAAATGACGGTTTCCTTCTCACCAATGCCATTCTTTGTGGTATTTCCCTATTCTCAACTTTAATCCAATAAGTGAGATTTATACAAAATACTAATCCATTGTCTGAATAATCATCTCTAAACAATTCTCCATCCATCAAGTCTGTATCATTCACCAAGAGCTATTACTGCTCTCCATCCTCTTCCCTCATCATCTGTCCCATTAACAACCACCTTTTCCTCTCTTAGCACTGCTGCTTCTAGTTCTAGCAGAATAACCTGTCTTTCTTCATCATCCATAGGTATGTCTGGCCTAAACAGAAATTTGTCAGGTATTCTCAACAATTTACCTACCAATCTAGGAAGCCATGTCAGCAAAATATTTACTCCACACAAAAATACTTCTAGGTCTAAAGGAACCCCTTGTGATGCCTTTTGGCCTGTAAATGCTCAAATGAATTCTCTAATATTCATGTAGTGTATGACTGGAGTGAAACACACTATCCCTTTGTCAGTAAAAGATATTGTCGTGTTACATTTTGTCATTAAGTCATGCCCTAATATGTTAACTGATGTGTTCCACGAATACAATAGTGGTATAGACACGTCATGTTCTCCTATGGAAAGTGGTCATTCGTCAGTAAAAGGAATAAAACCCGCAGCCCCAGAGAATCCCTGCATTTTCATGGCAATCCCAGACATTGGGTACATTCCCTTTCGAACACAGGAACATGTTGCATCCTGTGTCATCTAGGAACAACAATGTCTTGCCTCCTATCGTTACCCTGACCCTGGATTCCTTTTGTGTGTCTAGTATCACAGATAGTGCTGAACACATCAAGTCACTCTGTGGGCTCTCCTATTGTGGGTATAAATTCATCCCTGTACCTGCAAAAGGATTTCCTCCCACTACTGTCACACTCCCTATCCTGGGTGTGGGTACTTGTGGGGTTTCTGCATTCACCTTCAATTGTGGCACTGTTGCTTGTCGCATCGGAGCATACTGTGGTTGTTGCATCTGTATTTGTTGTGTTTGCATAGGCGCTTGCTGTGGTTGCAGCGGGACCGGCTGCATTTTCTTCATTTGTGGCATGCGTGTGTAATACTGCGTGTGATTTTGGACATAATACTACTGCCATTCTGTATTACACTGTGGAGAATAGCCCATCCCCCCTCTTGGAGCTTGCCAGTACTACTTCTACACTGCTATATGTCTTGCCCTTCCACAGTTCCAGCATTGCTCCTGCTGTCCTCCATTAAATCCTCCTTGCGTTAAGGGTTTTGAAATCTGCCTCATCCTCTGGGTCATTCCCTCTATCGTGTGGGCAAAAATTGTACTCACAATGATCTATAGGATACCCTGCATTGCTTGGCATTTGTGACTGTAACTCTTGTGTAGCCACGCCTTCACCACTCGTCAATACTGTTCCTTCTATTGTAAGCTTAGACAATTGTTTTTGGACTAACTTTGCTTCCTCCTGCTTTCTATTCTCAGCCTTTTTCTTATTCTTTTCTTGTAACAATCGACAATGGTGTATGATAATCAACTGTAATTCTGGCCATGGCTTTGCTTCCATACCTACCTGTTTCTTAATTTGCCTTTGCACTGGCTCGGGCAGTCCCTGACATAGAATATGATGAAATAATGCTATTCTTTTATCCCACGGTTGCCTTCTGTCAAGAGACCAACATTCTTGAATCTCCTGAATAAAAGCAACAGGATCTTCATCCTCACCCATTTTCCTTGTCATAATCACACCCATGTCTGATGTGTCAAGATATTGTACTCTAAGCGCCCTCCATATGTCTGCTCTACAATTATTAAATGGTGCTCCATCGTGTGTAGTGTTTTGTGCTGTCACACTTGCATATCCTGCTCATCTCCAAATATCATCAGCTCTCTCCCGTAGGATGGCTGCTATTAGGCCTTTTACGTCACCCACTGCTAACATCATTCCCACTGTCATTCTTTCTAACTCATTAATCCATTTTCCCGCACCTGCAGCCATACTAGGTAATTTGCATTTCAAATAGTTTTTTATCCATTTGTGGCCACTGTATTGATTGTGGTCTTCCTCCCCCTTTCGCTAATAACGGGAATTGTGTAAATCCTAGCCCACAATCTTATCCACCTACACTCCTTGTCTTCCAGGTGGAGCTAGTTTTGCCCGTTCTTCTTCATCCTGGTAATGACCTTAATATACTTACATAAGGCAGGCATAGATCCACATCACGGTTGTGACCCTCTCTCTTCTTCCCATTGTTCTCATGCTTCAATTGGTATTATTCATCTATTAACGATATGACCTACTTCATCATCCCTTTGTCCCCTACTCCTTCTCATTTCTTCTTCACTTTGTCTCATCTCCCTTTTCTCTTCTTCCACTCGCCTTCTTTGCAACCTATATTCTTTGAATCTCTGTGCTTCTATTTATTCATGTCTCTTCTCTTCCTTTCTCTCTTTCTCTTTTTTTCTGTTCTTTATGCCTTCTTCGTTCTCCATTTTGATTCCTCTTGTTTTCCATCTCAGCTTTATATGCCATCTCTTGTTCCTTTACCTTCTTTTCCGTTCCTCTCTTTCTTCTCTTTCTTTGACTTCATCAATGCCCTTTCTGTCTAATTTGAGTAGTATCTGTCCTCCCATCCACTTGTTCTGTACTATTGTCACTAAGCTAGCTCTGTCTTTCTCTCCTTTTGTCTCTTAGTTTCTTCTTCTATCTTTATCTGCCTGTGTGACTGAAGGGGTACCTTTGACTGTGTTCCCTCCGTACCCACGTTCTCCTCACCTGGGCTTTCCGAGTCGATGGTATCTTGCAGGCCTCGACGTGCCAGGTAGTCTCTCTCTTTCCTCTGGTGCGAGGGCTTGTCACGGAGAGAAGCCACTGTGGCCGCTGGGTGTGAACAGCGGCACAGCGACCCCCTCTCCGGAATCAAACCAGAAAAAGCAGGGAAAAACCCACTAGGGGAAAAAACCCTGATAGGAGGTGCCAAGACTGTTCTCAGAAGGCCAGCAGTCCACCGATGAAGAGGAGGAAGCGAAGGATCACCAAACGCTGAAAACGTCCACTGTAGCGGTCGACCTGGAGAGAGGCGAGGGAAACAGCAGCTGGGAGGTCCGGACTGAAGGTAGAAGTCTTCCGAGAGGCACTGCGGAGGAACACGGGAGCACGGGAGAGAAAACCCCGCGATGACCAGACTCAAGAGCTAGGTGAGAGGACGAGAGGGAGAGAGAGAGAGAGAGAGAGAGAGAGAGAGAGAGAGAGAGAGAGAGAGAGAGAGAGAGAGAGAGAGAGAGAGAGAGAGAGAGAGAGAGAGAGAGAGAGAGCACGGCAGACGCCGCCTAAAGGGGGTCGGCGGATGGCAAAGGGAAACAAAGTATGGAGGTTACTGGTGACTGGACACCTATGAGAAGTAACCGCGTGGGGGTAAATATTAACCCCTAGTAGAATCCAAAGCGAGGTGCAGAGGAAGAGCGAAGGACCCAGAAACGAAGTAAACAACGGAGAGGGGTTGCAACGCAATGACCTGCCGGGAGGCAGGGATTTTATACTCCCGGCAGCGTTGCGTCTCGCGTTAGGAGCTGCGGCCATAAACACAAAAAAGGGACTAAAGCAACCTTCCCCCATGACCTCTCAAACTCCAACGCGGAAGTAAACGCCAGTCACGGCGATGGCCGCGACTGCGAGTGACAGTATGCCCCCCCCTAGAGTGCAACCGCCCAGGCCTACCTGGGTGCAAGCGATGGAACTTTGCCAACAGTTGAGGGGCATGTACATGGGAAGCTGGCTCCCAGGAATCCTCCGACCTTGGGAAACCCTTCCATGACAGGAGGTATTCCAACCGACCATGAAGGAATCTGGAATCACGAATGGCGGAAACTTCGTATTCCTCCTGGTCGGTTGTAGTGACAGGTAGTTTCCGGCGGAGAGACCGGTGATTGGGATCTGAATAGTAAGGTTTAAGAAGAGAGGCGTGAAAAACAGGGTGTATGCGTCTGAGAGACGGAGAGAGTTGTAGGCGATAGGCAACTGGATTGACCTTGGAGAGGATGGGAAAAGGTCCCAAGAAACGAGGAGATAGTTTAGAAGGCCTTGTCCATCTGGGAAGGAATCTGGTGGACAACCACACTTTGTCCCCCGGTTTCCATGAAGGTGTATCCCTGCGGTGTTTATCGGCCTCGGTCTTATTCCGCCGTCTGCAATCCGCCAAACTCGTTAATGCACTGTCCCTGGCCTCCTTGAGATTACTTAACACCTCTTCTGCAGTGGGAGAGTTGGAGTAACTGGGTACCTCGGGCATTAGATAACGCGGGTGAACGCCATAGGTACAATAAAAAGGTGATAGGCCAGTGGCACTGTGCTTGGAGTTGTTGTACACGAATTCCGCCGTAGGGAGTAGAGAAACCCAATTATCTTGGCACTGGGAAATAAAACATCGCAAGTACTGCTCCAAAGTTGCGTTGAGTCGCTCCGTTTGGCCGTTTGTCTGGGGGTGAAACCCTGAGGATAGGGCCCTTTCCATCCCCAATCGAGTACATAAAGCCGTCCAGAATTTGGATATGTACTGGCTTCCTCGATCGGATATCATCTTGTCGGGGAGGCCATGATGCTTAAAGATATCTCGGGCAAAGGTTTCTGCCATTTTGGTGGCCGAAGGGAGTCCTGGAAGAGGAGAGAAATGGGCTAGCTTGCTTAGAGAGTCCACTGTCACCATGATACATGTGCATGACTCGGAGTCGGGAAGCTCCACTATGAAGTCCGTGGAGATGAGACCCCACGGGCGAGTCGGCATCTCTGCTTGGGTAAGAAGTCCTAGGGGCTTCCCGGAAGCATATTTGACACTGGCACAAGTAGGGCAGGTCTTTACGTAGTTAAACACGTCTCTCCTGATGTTGGGCCACTGGAACGATCTCGAGATGAGTTCCAACGTACCATTCCCGCTTCGGTGTCCACCTAGACGTGAGTCGTGACACCATTTAAGGATTTTCCGGCGCAGTGACCCCTCAGGAATATACCACTTCTTCTTGTAGAAGACCCAGCCGTCTTTGATTTGGAAAGGAGAATCAACGGAAAAAGAGAACTGGGGAGCCTCTTGCGCAACGGCAGCCTTGACCTCCTGAAGGAAAGAACTCACTGTGGCTAAGATCCGATTTCTGTGGAATAACGGCTCAGACTTGACCGCTACCGTTTCCAAGTGGGAATCTTTGCGAGACAAAGCGTCAGCCAGACGGTTGAGAGACCCAGGGATGTACGTGATCTGGAAGTCGTACTGCGAAAACAGGTAGGCCCATCTAGCTTGTCTGGAGTTAGAACATTCCATGTCCTGTAAAGCCTTGAGGTTTTTGTGGTCAGTGCGAATGAGAAACCGATGACGGGCACCCATGAGAAGGTGCCTCCATTCCTCACAAGCCAATTTCATCGCCAACAATTCTTTCTCCAAAACCGAGTAGTTGAGCTGGCTGGGAGAAAGAGTCTTAGAGAGATAGGCGACCGGATGCTCCACCTTGTTGAAAGACTGAAGCAACACTGCTCCTACAGCGATAGCGGAGGCGTCCGTCTCCAGAATAAATGGAAGAGTTTGGTTTGGATGCTGCAGAATCGGGGCAGAGCAGAAGAGGGTTTTTAGATGACAGAAACTTCTTTCTGCTTCAGTAGACCAGGAAAAAGGATAGGCCGTCTTCTTGAGTAGGCGGGTGATGGGAAACACCACCTCTGAAAAGTTCGGAATGAATCTTCGGTAGTAATTTGAAAGACCCAAGAACCTCTGAACCTCCCGGACAGAGGTCGGGGCCGGCCAGCCAAGAATCACTTGCATCTTGTCAGGATCCATGGCGATCCCTTCTTCTGATAGCACGTATCCCAGATAATGTACCGAAGGTACCGCGAAGCTGCACTTCTCCTCTTTGACCAGAAGATGGTTTTCCTTAAGACGCTCCAAAACTCGTCGTACTTGTGCTATGTGTTCTCTCATATTAGGGGAAAAAACCAAGATATCATCTAAATAGATGATGACCGAGATGGAAAGCATGTCGGAGAACATCCGGTCCATGAACCTCTGAAATACCGCAGGGGCGTTCACCAAGCCAAACGGCATTACCTTGTATTCATATAGGCCCAGAGGAGTACGAAACGCAGTTTTCCATTCGTCACCCTTGGCTATCCGCAACAAATGGTAAGCGTTTCGTAGGTCCAGTTTGGTAAAGATTCGAGCACCTTGCACTGCCTCAATAATATCCGTGATTAGGGGCATCGGATACCTGTCACGGACTGTCACTGTATTTAGACCCCTGTAGTCGATGCAAGGTCTAAGATCGGTGGAATCTCTTTTCTTTATAAAAAACAAAGGGGCTCCTGCTGGAGACTTGGAAGGTTGTATGAGACCATTCTCCATGTTGGTATCCAAGTATTTCTGAAGCACTTGTCTCTCGGTCTGAGTGAGGGCGAACATCCTTCCGAATGGCACCAAGGCATGGGGCTCCAGGTCGATAGTGCAGTCCTCTGGCCGATGGGGTGGAAGTCTGGCATGGAGGCACTCCTGAAAAACGTCTGAAAAATCTGAGCAGAAATAGGGTAAAGCATGGATACCTACATGATTATTGGGAAACACCTTGACTGGCTGAAGATCAGCCCGACCTTCCAGAGAACAACAGTTAGTAGCGCAATATGGGGAACTGAAGCTTATTTGGTTCTCGGTCCAATTAATCAGAGGATTGTGTCGTCGGAGCCAGGTAATGCCCAAGATGATGGGAAAATGAGCCGCTCTGATAATATCAAAACTCAGGACTTCCTTATGTTGGTTGATCGTCAAAGTGAGTTCCTCAGTGGTATGGGTGATAGGACCTGAGGACAAAGGCGAGCCGTCTACTCCTTCCACCTTCTGACCTTCTGCCCGGGGAATTCGACGGAGGCCCACCTTGTCAGCCCACACGGTGTCAACAAAGTTCCCTGCCGCGCCACAGTCCAACAGAGCCAGTGTCTCCTCCTGATGGTTTCCGAGGTTGAGTTGTACTGGAATGACCATTAGCCTGGAATCTTCCTTAGACTCGGAAGAGGTCACTGACAGAGAAACATAGGGACGATGGAGATTTCTTAAAGACCCTCGGTCGTTTGTCCCTACTAACGCCGAGGGTAGTCGTTTCCCGACCTCTTGTTTGACAGTTCTGTGCAGTCTCTGAGAAAATGCTGCTCTGATCCGCAGTAGGCACACAGTCCTTTCTCTCTTCTGCGACGTCTTTCAGCAGCGGACAAGGGCGCCCTGGTAGCACCGATCTGCATAGGTTCTTCCGTAATGATGTTAGTAGAGCGACCAGGGAGAACGGGTACAGAGGGGTCTGAGTTATGGCCAGGAGTCCTTTGCTTACGACGTTCAACTCGTCTCTCCTGAAGGCGATACTCGATGTGAAGAGCAGCAGAAAGTAGATCTGTGAAAGTAGGAGAACGAGGAGACCTGGCTAGCTCGTCTTTAATTTCTTCCTTCAGTCCTCTTCTGAAAATGGCATACTGGGCTGTCTCGGGCCATCCGGCCCCGGCTGCTAATGTCTTGAAAGAGGAGATGTATGATAACACGTCTAGCGAGCCTTGCCTGACATCCAACAGGTCTTCGCAGGCTGTAAAGGAGAGCTCTGGTCGTTCGAAGGTGTGCTTGAGAAGATTCTGAAACCCCGGATAGTCCTGCAGAATGGCGTTTCCGCTAGTCACCAGAGGGGTGGCCCAGGAAAGAGCGTTTCCCGTCATGTTGG